>NC_139961.1:10446699-10641699 GCF_963454915.1 Gymnoscopelus microlampas | reverse complement strand
TCACTCAGCACACAGGTCACACACTGCCGTGGAAACTGGCCCAGGGTCAGCACACTGTCAGAATAAAAGGGGGGGGGGGTACAGAGGATACAAGCTAGAACACATACTGCACACAACAGATCATACAGTATACTGATGCACGCGCTATTTCAATGTACAGTTGGGAGGTGCATCAGACACAGTGTGGACGGCATGGAGCACCCTTGCCCTCTCAAAGGCCTCGTTCAAATGTGCTTTTTGGTTAGTCTTCACTTCACTCTATCAGTAGTATACGAGTATTACCAGTCACTCGAGCACAGACAGCACAAGGCACAGCAAGTAGGCTACCCAGTACATTTTGATGCTGTGTGCAAGTGGAAAGTTTAGCCTAAAATGGCCAAAATGGCAAAAATGTCCATGGCAATCCAGCCAGCTCCCTTTGGAAACCAAGTGTTGGAGGGAGAGATGGGCATACTGACCACCATCCTTTTAAATCATCGTAGCACTATACAGCACCACTTTGTCGTAAAACTTGGTGAACCTGACTAATAGTGAAAATAGCTGTGACGAGTTGTGAGCGTGTAGATCAGCCATTTTATTTACTTTTGAAAAAGGTTTGAAAATGTACCCAAGGGCCATCAGGGTTAATGTGGTTTGAACCTTGCCTCTAGTGGGGCTAAAGAAGTGACACATTGCATCAACAAGAGTGTCATATTCTAACTATTGATCTACACAGGTCTACATGATCCTTCATAACACACAGAGCTGTAACAATAACATAAGTTCACATTTCATGTGGTGGCGATGAGTACCAGAGAAAAGCCATTTGACACCCATGTGTGTAGGTCCTATTTAAGCCCAGGTAACATCCCCTCCTCTCAGACAGTTTATATCGTCTTTTTAAGTTTGTTTTTATTCATGAATGAATGCCATATTTTTCATATGACAGTGTTATGCAAAAGGTAGCTCTAATGAGCAATGATATGAAACATCTTCCAGATGTTACAGAGAACCCAAGCATTCGTCAACTTGTTGACATGCGATGGTTTCAGCTTTAAGCTCCTTGCATAAATTATACAGCCGAGTCCCATTGTCATTTACTATCTATGTTTTTTTTTTGTGGTATTCACGTTTAGGTGAACGACATCCCTATACGAAGTCCCTATATATATAAAAAACATTTTAAAAATGCCATGCTACACTAAATGCCATAATACACTGATGTAGTGTCACACAGAAGTAGCAAAAACTGCCGATCTACAACCTCACAACAAGTGTGACGTGTTGTGAGCTTGGAGATACTTTTTTTTTTTCATTTAATAAATGAAAAATTATCAACAAGAGCGTGTGACTAAATAATAGCTACATTGGATCCATTGAAACACCGTTTTGGCGATACGAAACGACATGTCTCTGTCGGGGGGGGGGGGGACAGTTACTTTTTAGGATTACAAATTCAAAAACATCAAAAGTAGCAGATCTACCAGCTCGAAACGAGGCGAGAACTGTAGATCTGCTACTTTTGATGCTTTTGTGTGACGCTCAAGTAGGGCGTTTTTTACGAAAAAACACAAAAAGTTAAAATAATGGAGTTAAGCTGTTTCTGCCCCGACAGCAACGATGTAATGTTACCTGTAGAGATGTCTCTGTTGAGGAGAGTTCTCTGTGCTCATGAAGTATCTGTGTGGAGGAGAGCAGAGCGGAGGAGAAGTAGGACAAGGTCAAACAAGGATTTGACCAAGAGAAATGTTCTGTATGTCTTCATGCAACATGGAACCCAATCGACCAACCCACCCACTCCCCCCTTAGTGTTTTATAACTGGCACATAGCTGTATCCATTTACAACTTATTTTATCCAAGATCAATTAAGAAAATAAATACGACATGAGACAATGAAAGTCTCAGTCATTTTGATCCCAACTGTTGCATTGTTTGCACTTTTTCCCCCCAAAAAATAAAAGACTAGGGTTATTTTCACAATTTGTCATATGATGAAGGATATACAGGTAGGACTTGCGCCGTAAAGCCCTATATCATTTGTTGTGCGATGAATGGCGAAAGTAGCCGATCGACAAGCTCACAACACGTTGCATCGAGATGCGTTGTGAGATTGTAGATGTTAGCGATTTTTGCTATTAAAACTAAATGCTTAGAGATTTCGCACATTTATTATACTTGGAAAACTTGGCCAAAATAAGGTTGACAAATAAATAAATATTACATGTTCATACTTATATATTTTTTATAATTTCTATGACAGACAGAATTGAGTCTCACAGGAGGTGGTTGATCTCGTCGTAGGATATGATCTCTGTCACCTCCCAGTCGCCTGACGTTAAGTGACGCACTTCATTCTGACCACACACACACACACACACACACACACACACACACACACACACACACACACACACACACACACACACACACACACACACACACACAGTGTTACAGTCTTTTCCCATTAAAAGTTATTTTATACTTCTAGCCCGCATGTGTTGTAATGAACTGGATTAAATCGCCTAAACTAACTAACCCACCCCGAAATAGCCGATCTGCAAGCTCACAACGTGTCGTGTCGCGATCCGTTGTGAGCTTGTAGATCTGATCATCTTTTTTGCTATTTTAGAAAAAGTTAGAAAGTGAAAGTAAAAGTGTGTCTGTGGCTTTTATAAGCCACAAAATAGTATTAAAAAGAGCTTGTGACAAACAAGTAATTGTGTTGGACAGACGGTTTCCACCTGACAGCAACAATATGCAGTATTAAAAGTTCTTTCATTGTTTCTTTTTCTCTTCACTTGTGTGTTAAAATCAATAATAAAATATTGAGTTTCAACCAAGAGCAGCTGTGGTTTCTCAGCTGTGAACAAAAACATCCCCCACCATGCACCTCTCTTTGCTCTTGTACTGTAAGTCTAACTTTGGCTTCAAGAAAAAAAACGTAGACGTTAAAAACTGAGAGAAGGGGGTAATTTGTCACCTTCTTGGTGATCATGGTGATGTGGTGAAAGTCACCCTGACCTCCTTGTCGCACCGGCACTGTCAGGAAGAACCTGCTCCCATCTCCGGAGAAAACAGGAGCCTGGCTCTGGAGAGAGAGAGAGAGAGAGAGAGAGAGGGGGGGAGAGAGATAAAGAGAAAGAGAGAGAGAGACAGAGACAGACAGACAGAGGTGCTTTACAGGTGACATACTTTTTGCATGGATGAGTTTTTCAGTCGGGCTCCAAAGGCTCTGTGTGTGTGTGTGTGTGTGTGTGTGTGTGTGTGTGTGTGTGTGTGTGTGTGTGTGTGTGTGTGTGTGTGTGTGTGTGTGTGTGTGTGTGTGTGTGTGTGTGTGTGTGTGTGTGTGTGAGGATAATACTGTAGACAGATTGTAGCATGATAATGTTCTGGCGGACGTTTTCTTTTTTGGGGGTGGAGGGACAAAAAAAAGTCTGGAATGAAATGTGAAAATGTTGAAGCTCCACAGTCCATTTCATGCTTCCATGAGTTCAATACTAAACCCTATTTTTGTTGTTGATTTGTGTTCATATGCTGTCCTAGAACAATGTTTGGCTTGGTTGCCCAAAGTTGCCATTTGGGGAACTTGTGTAATTTGCATAATCCAAGATGGCCACTGAACGCCATGGTGGAAATTACATTTTTGACCTTGTGTAATACCTCTTTTTGGGGGGTTTTCATATGCGTAGAATCCATGTCTGATGTTATTTTTTTTTTTTTTTTTCAGGTAAATCTCACCTCTCAATCTCAAAACCACTAGAACAATTTGGTTCTCTGTCTGTCTGTCTGTCTGTCTGTCTGTCTGTCTGTCTTTCTCGCTCTGACAAATGAAAATAAGGTAGTCCAAAAAAAAAAAGAGTCCAGAATGTACTTAAAGTACCAAAAGTAAAAGTACTAAAATGTTTGAAAATAGCAGATCTACAAGCTCACAACGCGTCGCGATGCGACGTGTTGTGAGCTTGTAGATCTGCTATTTTCAAATAGCCTATGTATAAAATAGGGCTGAAGTGGTTAAACTATGTTTCATAATATCATAATTCATATCTGAAAAGTAACTAGTAACTAATGTTTTCAAATAATTGTAGTGGAGTAAAAAATACAATATTTCCCTCTGAGATGTAGTGGAGTAGAAGTAAAAGTACTGAAAATTGGAAATACTCCAGTAAAGTAAAAGTACCTCAAAATTGTACTTACAGTAAGTACCGTACTTGAGTAAATGTACTTACAGTACACCACTGGTTGACACCAGAATGAACAGATGTGTATTCCGTACCTGCTTGGAGAGCCAGGTGTCTGAGGTCTCCTCGTGTCTCTGGAACAAACAACACATTATGTTGTTGTCACCATTTCACCGGAATCACTCAATTCTGACATCCAACACACACACACACACGCACGCACACACACACACACACACACACACACACACACACACACACACACACACACACACACACACACACACACACACACACACACACACACACACACACACACACACACACACACACACACACACACACACACACACACACACACACACACACACACACACACACACACACACACACACTCAACTGACACATGCTTACTATTCTTAACGGAACAAATTAGGAAAGAGGTTGATAGTGGGAAGCTGTGTGGAATGGTACTACTGGACTTACGGAGAGCATTCGACACGGTGAACCACAGTAGACTTCTCAACAAGCTTGAGGCCCTGGGGGCAGACAGGGCAGCATGCAAATGGTTTCAATCCTACCTAACGGACCGCGAACAGAGGGTAGAGGTAAATGGTATTTTGTCAGATTCAAGCTTCATGAAATGTGGTGTTCCACAGGGAAGCATTCTAGGCCCAGCACTGTTTTTGGTATACGTGAATGATATGACAGACGCCTGTAACTGTTCTTGTATGCTGATGATTCTGCTCTGCTTGTGGAAATAATCTATGATTATGAAAGATAATTGTGGATTATTATTAATGATATAGTAATGTACTTTGTCATCTGTCCTGTTGGAGAATACATGTCCCTTTAAGTTGAGTCTAGCAGGCCAGACCCCCTGGTGAGGTAGCTGCTTCAAAGGGCCCCTTGCATACCAAGCGGGGGAAGGTTGTGAGATAAGAAACAATAGGTGGACAGGGCAGAAGGCCAGAGCTAGCCGGCCCTTGTGTGATGTGTAACAAGAGACAGGACCAAGCGCAAAGCCTTGTGGGTAACCAGAACGTCCTGTTGCTTAAAGATCTGCCCTAAAGGCGGACCTTATGTGTAAAGTTGATATAATAGCTTGTCTTGGGAGAAAGCTTTTAGATTCGATTGCTGTGCCAGGGGAATGGAACCTGGTACAGTTTAGCTAACAACTTGGCGAGAGAATGGATGGACTAAAGTAAGTGAGAATTAACTATGTAACGATTATAACTCTGATGTGTTCATAATGGGATGAGGATTCACGTCATTCAATATTGTTGTTCTCTGTGTTTTGTTTTCTTACAGGTTTAATAACCTAACCGGTCTGTCTAAGTGATGTAAAATGGTGCATTTATATAGCACTTCTATCCGAAGCGCTTTACATTGATTGTGCCATTAACCCATTCACACACACATTCATACACCGATGGCGGAGGAAACCATGCAAGGCACCAACCTGCTCATCGGGAGCAATTAGGGGTTCAGCGTCTTGCTCAAGGACACTTCGACACTAACTCTAGGGGAGCGCCCCAGCCCGGGATCGAACTGGGAACCTTGCGGTTTTCCAGTTCACTCTACCCGGCCACTCTACCCCTGAGCCACTGTCGCCCCAGACAGTGCCTGTAACTAACGTCTGTTTATACCTAGCCTGACGCTGACTTAATGAACCAGCGCCAGGTCTATCTGTAACTGACCATGTAACTTATGTATTCGATTTATGTATTATGTGTGATTTAGTGAATAAATATCTAAAAGACAACTGATTTGAGTGATTAGCTTAGAACACCAACCTCTCTCGAACCCTTTCAATGGGTCTAGCGATTGTAGCTTAGCTGCATCAAACGCAGAAAGTGCGATTTGCTACAAAATTGAACACTGCTGATGTCCCATAAGGAACAATCCACACTGGAGAGTTCCCTGAGTGAGGAATTGACAAAGGTTAATTCCTGGCTTATAGATAATAAGTTATCTTTACACACAGGGAAGTCGGAATCTATTCTATTTGGTTCTAAAATCAAATTAGGAAAGAGCCCTGATTTCAAGGTCAAATTAAATTCTGACTTCATTGAAGCTAAATCATCGGTGAAATACCTGGGTTGTATCTTGGAGGGTAACCTAGATGGCCGAAATATGGCCAGCAAGGTACTGAGCAAAGTCTCCGGACTGACTAAATTTCTGGCAAGGACAGCAAGGTACTTGGATAGGGAGACAAAACAGGTGGTAGCCAATTCTCTTATTATGTGCCATTTTGATTTCGCTTGTACATCTTGGTTCGAGGGCTTATTGAAATCCCTCAAAACAAAGCTACAGTCAGCTCAGAATAGACTGATCAGGGTCATACTCGGGTTAGGACCCAGATCCCATATAGGTAGGAACCAGTTTAGAGAACTCAACTGGTTCCCAGTAGAATCCAGGGTAATCATGGCCAGATTGACCATGGTTCATAAGATAATATATGGAGAGGTCCCCATATTTTTAAAGACATGTCTTACTCAGAGAAGTGAAGTACACAATTTTTTCACCAGAGCCAGTGTAGCAGATGTGAGCCTTCCGGCTTTTAAAAGTAAAGTGGGCAGGGAATCATTTACTTATATAGGAGCCACACAGTGGAATGACCTCGAAAACAGTGTCAAACTGACAACAAATCTGAGGACTTTTAAATACAAAACTAAATCATGTCTATTAGAAAAGGTTCCCCTATAGAGGGTCTTTAGACTAGGAAAGATAAGGTAGCACTTGTTTGTGTACTGTGTATGTTACTTGTGTTCTTGTATTGTTTGTATGTAAGTACAGTGAATGTTACTTGTGTTTTGTATTGTTGTGTAATGTGTACTGTGTCTGTACTGTGTATGTCACTTGTGTCTATGTAGCGTTACGTTAGTTACATGTGTTGTATTGTAAAGTATTTTTAACGTATTGATTGTTAATTGTAAGAGGACCTCAACGGAAATAAGTCTCAGGACTTTCTTGTGTTATCCTCGAACTGCGGTGACCATGTGGTGATGGCTTTTCAAATAAATCAAATCAAATCAAAAAAACACACACACACACACACACACACACACACACACACACACACACGCACGCACGCATGCACGCACACACACGCACGCACGCACACACCTGAATACAAGCTCCAGTGGTGGCCTCACAAAGCGTCAGCACTGAAGCATTCTGGGACCTGTTGAGCCATCGTACCGCCAAGTGAGAGCTGCTCGCCCACTTTACCATCACCACATAGAAGTCACTGGGAGACAGACAGACAGACAGACAGACAGACAGACAGACAGACAGACAGACAGACAGACAGACAGACAGACAGACAGACGGAAGGAGAGATAAAGAGGGAGAGAGAAAGAGACAGAAAAACACAGAGACATTGATTGATTGTTCGATTGTCTGACTTGATTATATATCATTGTTGTTGTTCCCCACTATTCTGTTCTCTATGAATAATTGCTGTGTGTGTGTGTGTGTGTGTGTGTGTGTGTGTGTGTGTGTGTGTGTGTGTGTGTGTGTGTGTGTGTGTGTGTGTGTGTGTGTGTGTGTGTGTGTGTGTGTGTTTGCCTGTGTTTGTGCGTGTGTGTGTGTGAGCGAGCGGACTTGCGTGCGTGCGTGTTTTGTTGTGTTAAAAATAAAGCATTCTAAAGCGTGCTGTGCAGCCATGCACAGGTGTGACTGAGTCACCTGAATGTAAAGTGGTGAGGGGGCGCCAGGTCCTGGGAGTGTGTGACTCCAAACAGGTTGACCACTGACAGCCTCACCGTGGGGTTGGTCTGACCCGCCTGAAAACAGAGACGCGCCCCACAGGAAGGTCGCACAGTCAAAGTCACAGCATACATTCTAACACTCCAGTTAAAACCCATTAAGACCGGGAAAGCATCATCGTGTCATTTTAGATGTTAGCTAGATACAAGTAAGACGCGCGAACGCGGGAAGCGAACGCAGCTTGAAAATAACAATAAGAAGAATAGAAAGGAGATGTACAAGCTCGCTAAAATAGCAGATGTACAAGCTCGCTAAAATAGCAGATGTAAAGTGTTTTTAACACGAATCTTCTCTTCTGGGGGTCCCTGGTACAAAACATTTTCAGATGGGGGCGGGGTCCACCGTCAAATATATATCATTATGGGGGTCTGATTTAGAAGGTATTCGTATAGGCTCAAATGCCACCAGGTCTTAATGGGTTAAGGGAACACCAAGAATTTCACTCTGAGCACACAGTAGGTTTTCAACCTTTTCTGGTTTCGGTTTATCATCTGCATCTCAAAGATAGCTTACAGGCTGGGAACGTGCACGCACGCACGCACGCACGCACGCACGCACGCACGCACACACACACACACACACACACACACACACACACACACACACACACACACACACACACACACACACACACACACACACACACACACACACACACACACACACACACACACACACACACACACACACACACGAAACGGGCAGTGTAATCGGAGCAAAGAATAACAAACAAAAAACCAGACTAAAAATAGTTTTTCTTCATTCTCCCTTTTGTAAAGATATCCTGTACTCAGCGAGTCACCCATCCGACACGGCTCTGGAGGACTGAGTGAGTCACTGGATAATTTGCACAAAGTGTTTGCATTGCAAATACGTATATATACCCGCTATTAGAACTGATGAGGAAGGCAAGATCAGTTTGTTTTTATCAAAGTCCTTCAATGAATTACAGGCCAACCTATAACTGGATCACCTAATCTCCTTACTTGATTTTAGGAGGCCGATAATGGATATAATAATGCCACATGTCTATGTCCAACTCAAGTTTTTTAACCTATTACGACCTGAGGCCGATTATACAAATGCCTTCTAAATCAGTATAGTTATATCAAACCTTTTCGTGCCAATGACCCCCAAAATGATATATATTTGGCCGCGGACCCCCATCTGAAAACACTTTGTGCCAGGGACCCCCAGAAGAGAAAATTTGTGTTAAATAATTCAAATTATTCAACGTATTTCTTCAAAAAAATCTACACGCATGGCACGAAGTGACGTGCTGTGAGCTTGTATATCTGTTATTTGTTAATAGCCAAAGCTAGAATAAAACATTTTACAGATCCTTTCCCAGTTTTAATGGGTTAAAGTGCACACTGTGGTACAAAATCGAGGTTAGATTATTTTATATGGATTTGATCTTCTTTGGTAATATACTTGTTGCACGTTTCTGTGTAGTTTCTTTTTGTGCAGTCTTACTATGGGGTATGGGTACTGTAGTCCTTTGGGGTAGTCTTACCATGGGGTATGGGTACTGTAGTCCTTCGGGGTAGTCTTACCATGGGGTATGGGTATTGTAGTCCTTTGGGGTAGTCTTACCATGGGGTATGGGTACTGTAGTCCTTTGGGGCAGTCTTACCATGGGGTATGGGTATTGTAGTCCTTTGGGGTAGGTGCTGCCAGTGAACTGGGGCAGAGCCATGTTGGGCACCAGGGAGTCGTTGATGGCGAGGTAGGCCAGTCTGTCCCCGTCAGGAGACCACCAGTGGGCCAGGTGGGAGTGCAGGATCTCCTCTAAGTATCAATACACAAACAAGCAATTTAATCTGATTTAATTTGAGAGAAAAAAACTCCATCCACAGCCTTACTACTAAAAGAAAGATCCTCCCTCAGCCTTCACTAATACTATTTACTACTTACTATTAACAGAAGCTTCTACCTCTTCTCTTAGCTCCTGCACAGACAAATCGTTGAACTTTGGTAGAATCTTGTGTTGTATAGCTATTCGGCCATGACATACGTCCAAATATGTGCTTTGACTGCATGTGTTTGTGTGCTAAAAGTGTGATTTTAAGACCTTTTTCACCATGCACCCTAACCAGCTCAGTGGTGACTCTAACCGCAAGTGTCCCTGTGACATATACTAGAGCAGTGGTTCTCAAACATTTTTGGCTCAGGGCATCCCTGTTAATAACCTTTTCATCCATGGCACCCCTGAATTACATTTACTTTACAGCACCTTACATTTATGTCAAATATGTCAAGCTTTCCCTCTAAGATACAATGTCAGGAGGAGGAAAACTTGAGAAAATATCTGTTTCCATTCGGACAGATTGAAAATAACCCTATTCTGGAGGGATACATTCACCAAAAAATGCCGATCTACAAGCTCACAACGCGTCACAACGTGACGCGTTGTGAGTTTGGTGAAGAAAATTGTTGTACTGTAAGCTGAAAAAGATTGCACCAAGTACAGTGCATCTCAGGTCCGTTTCACAAAGTTTAGAGGGTCTAAGTGGTTAAACTGAAGTGATATTTATACATTACAAATATTATGAAAGTATTCTGAGGCACCCCTGCACTCTAGGGTGTGAGAAACCCTGTACTAGAGTCATGTCCAGGGGGTGAACTTGTACATCAAGCCGCCTGACGCTACAGTAACAGGAGATAGGCTGAGATAGGCTTACTTCACCACACATTGAGAGTGAACGAGCCAGTGGTGTAACGAGCCAACAGTGGGCTCCGACCAAGGGGCAAGGCTGAGATATTTACGATGAGGCCGACAAAATGGCCAGAGTGGCGCTGTTTTACCCTGCGCCGACCTGTGAGTTCAGAAAGAATTTATTTTAGCGCAAGTGAATGGGTTTTTTGACAAACTTTAGACTAGATTTTCTTACTGTAATAAAAATTGTCATAAATTCTATATGCTTCCAGTCGCTAGTTTAAAGTCTCCTTTCAATCATCAGGATATGCGTTTTGCTAAATTATGGTTCTATTTATTATAAAATTGACGATAAAGTAGGCTATTCTCTAGGAGGGGCGGGATGATTTGATTGACACGCTACACAACCAATAGCATTCATTCCCCGCCCCCCGCTCTTGATTGACAAGTTACCCAACCAATAATGGTCTGAACTCATTCTGACGCGTATTGAAAGATGGCGGACCTACAGTCTTGCAGCAAAGGCGTCATTTTCGGTCTGTAGAAAGCAGCGGAGGGGGTTTGTCCATCTCATTTATACAGTCTATGGCTCCGACTCGGGATGGTCAACGCGGGCCCTCCACGTTATTAGCCTACCCTCTCCACTAGAGCTGTTGGGGGGCCCCCCCAGGTGCTAGCAGCAGTCACAGGGCTCCGCCAAACTTCGGTCAACTCAACTGTCATTGCATTTTACCGACAGCACGGGTGGTGGGCCCCAAATGACTCTGGGCCACAACGCAACTGCGTTGTCCGCGTCACGGTAGTTAAGCCCCTGGAGTGAATGGAATCACTACTTTCGTTTCCTCGATCACAGAGCACAAATGGACAATGTTTAGACTTACAGTACATCATGGTCAGGTAGCTAGTGTTGATTTCGTCGACTAAAACTATGACTGAAAATGTTTGTCGACTGCCTTTTTTCACTGACAAAAACTAAATAAAAACTAAATAAAGACTAAGCTACGATGACTAAAACTAAGACTAAATATACTGACATTTTTGTCAGCAAATAAAAACTAGACTAAAATGTTATAGAGGGACTAGTGGAGAAGAGATCCAGTAGAACTAAAAGACAAGTCATTTTATGGTTGGAATGCGCTCGGGTGTTACGCTCTGAAAATAGCAGATCTACAAGCTCACAACGCGTCGCGCTGCGACGCGTTGTGAGCTTGTAGATCGGCTATTTTCAGCATAAAACCAAGTGTAAAATCAGCCATTAGGACCCCACCAAGGCATCGCCACAATACATTTTAGTCGACTAAATCAACTGTAGTTTTAGTCGATTATAATCTGATGATATTTAGTCGACTAAAACTAGACAAAAACTAAAAAATATATAGCAGAAAGCAGACTAAATCTAAACACCATTTTATTCAAAAGACTATGACTAAAACTAAATCAAAATTTGCTGTCAAAATCAACACTGCAGGTAGCTACTCTATACAACCAAGGGTACCACCAAATCACCAAATCGTTAAATGAACACTTGAGAAATGGATCGACACTGTTGTGCTAACCTTCATACAGCCAGTCAGCCATCCCGTTGAAGATGACCCCCTCCATGCCCGAAGAGGTGATCCTCAGAGACTTGCTCCTGACGTCCGACTGGTAGTAGATGTTGTTCTCAAAGATGTAGACCTGACAGAGAACGAGGCGACAGCACACAAGAATTATTCATTTAACCACTTAACCCTAATATACTTCATTGACTGGGGTCCCCCGGGGGTCCACGCCTGGTTCCCTCCTTTTCTCTCTCTACACCGCAATCTCTTCACTATATCTACAAGCTCATTTAGCGATTTATTATGACGTGCCCAGAATAGTCACACTAGCAGTGGTGGAAAAAGTCCGACATTTAATTAAGTAAAAGTATCAATACTGCAATATAGAAATACTCCGTTACAAGTAAAAGTCCGAAATTCAAAAATTCAAAAGTAAAAGTACAAAGATATTGGTATCATGTACTTAAAGTACCAAAAGTAAAAGTACTAAAATGTTTGAAAATAGTAGATCTACAAGCTCAAAACTCGTCGCATCGCGACACGTTTTGAGCTTGTAGAACTGCTATTGTCAAATAGCCTATGTATAAAATAGGGCTAAAGTGGTTAATGTATGTTTTATAATATAATAAATAATTTGTATCTGCAAAGTAACTAGTAGTAACTAAAGTTTTCAAATAATTGTAGTGGAGTAGAAGTAAAAGTACTGAAAATTGGAAATACTCCAGTAAAGTAAAAAATACCTCAAAATTGGACTTAAGTACAATACTTGAGTAAATGTACTTAGATACTTTACACTACTGGACGCTAGTGGTCATGTGGCTGAATATCGTTGTCGGGCAGAAATTAACGCCCTATACTTGATCACACCACAGCGTCACACAAAAGCATCAAAAGTAGCAGATTCACAAACGACGCTTTTCGAGCTTGTAGATCTCGTAGATTTTGGAATTTGAATCCTGAAAAGTAACAGTTTTGGACATATGAGGTTTCCACCTGACAGAGACGATATGATCCACAACGATACATTTTTACACTTTCAGGCATTAACATGGAGGAGTAAGTTCTGCAGATGCCATAATAACGCTGAAAATGCAAATTATACAGCAAGTCCAATCCAACAATCTGGCTTGAAATACGAGGCAAATCTTCCACTGATGGGAGAGAGGAGAGCCGGCAGGCATATAGTATAAACCAGAATGCATCACACCAGTTAGTATGGCATGGCAATAATTATGATGATCATTTCCTCATGTAATTAGTTGATGAATCAACTGAACGTGCAGAATGCAGAGAGATTCCTCTCAATTGGTAGGTTTTCCCTTTTGCTTAATATGACAAACCGAGAAGGAAATACTGATGTCGATATTATTATTTGATTGGTGGTTCTAGGTTTTCAAAGTGAATATCTTTGTAGAGCAATGCGTAGCATGGTAATGTAATAGGTCCTGTCTGTCTGTCTGCCTGTTATTGTTTTGTTTGTGATTTTCATTAAAGAGCCTGTTTAACAGGAAGTACCCCGCTTAATACATATTAATTTGGGGGTCCTTGACATTTTCTTTTTTTTCATTGACGTTTATTTATTCAGGGTAGACCGTTGAGAGCAAGCTCTCTTTTGTGAGGACGCCTGAGTACAACACAAATAGAAAGCAATAAACAGTGAAGTAAGATATAGTTAAATATAGAAGAACAATAAAAAAGATATAATAATAATACTACAGAGAATACAGAGAATACAACATGATGTAAGATCACAGTGGATATGCAAAACAGGTACACTCTTTACGCAATACCTTATCGAGAAGAACCTTAAAAGACTCTATGGAGATCAGACTATCCAGTTTCAGAGAGACCTGGAGTTTATTCCATTTATCAGGGGCATAAAATGAAAAGGCTGATTTTCCTTGTTCTCTATTCATTCGTGGAATTTTAAGAGAAATGTAAGCTTGTGAACGCGTGTGATATCCCGTAGGATTGGTGATTAAAAAAGAAGATAATCACAATGGGAGATTGTCACACAGAGCCTTATAAACAAATAAAACACAATGTTGTTCTCTACGAGTGGCAAGAGAAGGCCAACCTAGTTTTTCACATAAAGTACAGTGATGAGTATAAAAAACAGCTTAACTCATTGAGTGCCATTAGCGTGTTTCACGTGTTTTTACCACTATGGCGCTGGGTGCCAATGACGTGTTTAACGTGTTTTTGAAAAAATGTTTTTTGAAAAACATGTTCAGAACCCAAGATATCATCATCTGAAGATTTGCAGCTCCATCCACTCCTTGTTTAATGCACTATGGTACACTGCATCGAGAGGTTTTAGTATGGATAATGAGGTATGCATGTACAGAACATCTTGCATGTACAGAACATCTCCATAGTCAAACACAGACATAACTACAGCTTGAACAATCATCCTTCTGTTAGAAGCAAGCCTTATTTCCTTATATGGGAAACCAATTTTTCCCCCTAGCTTTCTTTTTAGTCGTTCAACATGAATCTTATAAGAAAGCTTCACGTCTAACCAAATGCCGAGGTATTTGTATGCTGTAACAAACTCAATTTGTTCACCATCAAGAGTATGTATGCCTAAAGAGGCACTTGTATTTAATGCTGTAAACAGCATACATTTAGTTTTGTTAGAATTTAAGACCAGCTTGAGATTTAATAGGGCATGCAAATGAAAGAAGCCCAAATAAGCAACTACACTTCAGAAACACGTCGCCCACAAGTCGCTTATAATAAGCGGACATGGCAACCCTGTTCAGAAGCGTGCACTGCTACATCCTGCTAATCCAGACCAAAATTGCCCTCAATCACGATTGGTGTAAAGGTCAGAATCAGGAACAGGTGGGCGGACAGATGTTTATGAAACTTAGCAGGAGCGATCACTACACTGAACTTGGCCTCGAAAAGGTTCAAGGTTAGAATCGAGAGACCATGGTACAAGAGATGCTGGTATATAAAACGCCGGTCCGCACCCCAGGGACATTATTGTAAATTGATTTGGTACGAATTTGATCCATAGTGTTAATTCATATACTGTAGCTGCAGCTCCATAATATCTCTCTCTCTCTCACACACACACACACACACACACACACACACACACACACACACACACACACACACACACACACACACACACACACACACACACACACACACACACACACACACACACACACACACACACAGTGTGGATTTTGGCAGCTAAGGACTTCATGCAAAGCAGTGGAACAATGGCATCACAGCGGGGGGAAACCTCAACAGGATAAAATGCCCACGGGAGTCAGTAGAAACAACATGAATTCATCAGGGGGGGGGGGGGAGGGGGGAGAGAGAGAGAGAGAATTAGGGTGGGAGTGGAGCAATAAACACATGCACCATCACAAGCATCCATCCATGACCCACGTCACGCAGACAGACAGACAGACAGACAGACAGACAGACAGACAGACAGACAGACAGACAGACAGACAGACAGACAGACAGACAGACGTACCAGCTGTTGTCCTTGTCTTCCCCAGGCAGCGTGTTGAAGCACCGCATCCTGGACCTCTGGTGGGTTCAGCTCCAACACCTCCCTGATGCGCGCGTGTGCACACACACACACACACACACACACACACACACACACACACACACACACACACACACACACACACACACACACACACACACACACACACACACACAATATGTTGCTGAATACATAATGCCACATTGTGTGCATCAGGTGAAACAAACAGCAGCATTGTTTGACTGATGTTGTTTTGTTCTGTATGCTTTGGTTTTTTTAACCTGTATTTCCTGTGTGTATAGATTTTTTGGGGTGTTAATTCAGTCTGTTAACTGCAATTTTTGTATTTGATGGATTGCACTGGAGGAAGCTTTTACGTGTCTGTATAAGTATCAACTTTTTGATGTTGAATGCTTCTGTGGAAAATCCATTAAACAAAGTAAAACCAAAAAAAAAGAAATTCAAATTCCCATTGAAAGGACGTCATTCACTGCCGCCATTTTTTCCTTATGCATATACTGTAGTGTTTGTATTTGTTGATGACATGTATTATTGTGTACGTTGATTAATTGAATACACAGGACCACAATGGAAACCAGTCCCCAACACTTTTTTTGTACCACTGTACCACGCGCCATTTACATTTCTGACCAGTGGTAAAAAAAGTACTCAGATATTTTACTTAAGTAAAAGTAGCAATACCATAATATAAAATCACTCTGTTACAAGTAAAAAGCCTGTGTTCAAAATGTTAAGACAACATTTTTATGCCAAGACAAAGGTCTTGGCATCAAAATGTACTTAAAGTACCAAAAGTAAAAGTACTAAAATGTTTGAAAATAGCAGATCTACAAGTTCACAACGTGTCGCGCTGCGACACGTTGTGAGCTTGTAGATCGGCTATTTTCAAATAGCCTATATATGTATAAAATAGGCCTAGTGTGGTTAAAGTATAAAATATGTTTTATAATTTAATAATTAATATCGGCAAAGTAACTAGTGACTCAAGTTTTCAAATAATTATAGTGGAGTAAAAGTACAATATTTGCCTGTGAGATGTAGTGGAGTAGAAGCAAAAGTACAGACAATTGGAAATACTCCAGTAAAGTAAAAGCACCACAACATCGTAAATGTACTTAGTTACTTTACACCACTGCTGACTTAATAAAGTATTCAATAAATCAATCAATCAAAACATACACGAGTGCGTGCGAGGAAAGGACGTATATACGACACTCAGGAGTAGAATATTGAGCGAGGTGAAATGTCTTACCTCGTGTCCAGGTCGTACAGGATGTAGGATGCCGTGTACGAATAGCGGTACACCTGCAAAGACAGCACCATGTATCAAGTTGGCGCTCGACAATGTGTTCGTCCCGCACTTTGTTGGCACCTCTAAAGCAGTGGTTCTCAAAGTGGGGTCCGGGGGCCCCCCAGGGGTACTTAAGCGGGTTCCAGGTTGTCCCCAGCTAAATGATGGATAGGAATCAAATGGACGCTTATGGGTCTGTAACTCTGAGAGTGTACAAATGGTACACTCTCAGAGTTAAATTAACATTGATTTTACGATATGAATTGGGGTCCCAGAGATACAAATGCCATCGAATGGGGGTCTGTAGCCTTAATGCATGTCAAACTGGGGGGTCCTTGAAATTAAAATGGTTGAAAATTGAAAATCCCTGCTAGAGCCGTAAAAAATAATCTTCTCTTATCGGGGTCCCTGGCCAATATTTTCAAATGGGGGTCCGCGGGCTAGTAAGTGTCAATTTGGGGGTCCTTGACATGAAAAAGTTTGAGAACCACTGCTCTAAAGCACCGTTTCCCAAACAGTGGGTGGGGAGCCATTTTTGGGTCATGAGTAAATACCTCTTTGTTTATTTTTATTTTTTCAATCTGGGATATAAAATGTATGTATTTACCAGATTGAAAAAATAAAAATAAACAAAGAAGCAAAAATTGAAGTAGTAGTGAAAATAGCAGATCTACAAGCATACAACGCATCGCATTGTGACGCGTTGTATGCTTGTAAATCGACTATTTTCAATTTTCTAAATAAAAAAAAGCAAAAACTGAAGTAGTGAAAATAGCAGATCTACAAGCATACAACGCGTCGCATTGTGACGCGTTGTATGCTTGTAAATCGACTATTTTCAATTTTCTAAATAAAAAAAAGCAAAAACTGAAGTAGTGAAAATAGCAGATCTACAAGCATACAACGCATCGCATTGTGACGCGTTGTGTGCTTGTAAAATCGACTATTTTCAATTTTCTAAATAAAAAAAAAGTAAAAACTGAAGTAGTTGGGAAAATATCAGATCTACAAGTATACAATGCTTATAAATCGGCTATTTTCACTAGTTTGGGTCACAGGGAGACATTACATTCATTTTTTGGGGTGTTGAGCTAAAAGGTTTTGGAACCACTGCTCTAAACTTACTTTGGCTATTCAAAAACAGCAGATCTGGCCAAAATCGGGCCAAAAGATCTGGCCATAAAGCAGGGGTCTTCAACGTTTTCAGGCCAAGGACCCCCTAGCTGAGAGAGAGATGAAGCAGGGACCCCCTCTATATTGTATAAAATTTTGTTTCAGATTAAACTTTTTTTGTTTACTTGGTCTGCTCTTTTTCCCTCTACACCTATACCTCTTTGCCAAAAATAGCCGATTGCGAGGCGTTGTGAGCTTGTAGATCTGCTATTTGTGGCTAAAGTTCTCCTAAGGAAAATGGATGCTAGGGTTCAAGTAGTTAAGGTAAATATAAATCATATCACACAAAGATTTGGCGGACCCCATGTAGTAACTCTGAGGACCCCCTAGGGGTCCCGGACCCCCTGTTGAAGACCCCTGCTCTAAAGAACTGCTGTTATACCTCTGTAATGTTTTGCAGCTCCAGACAGATTTTTATTTTTATTTTTTTGTGGCCAAAAGCTGACTCTTTTGATCGTAAAAACGTAAAGCCTCTATACTTTGGTGACCGCGGTGTCCCCCAGGGGTCTACACTTGGTCACTTGGTTTTCCCTCTACACCAAACAAGTATAGCCGACCTACAAAGCTCACAATGGTTGTTATCCTTTATTTCCTATTGAATTCTACAAACTGCTAGTGCAGGTTGACACAGTTTAGAACAACACCGCCACTTTTTCAATCTCCCAATTCTCTTGTTCACCAAACAAACAAACAAACAAAAATAAATACATTTCAAATCCGCCAGACTGAAGAAGTCGACAGAAATATCGACTAAACGAGACCAGACAGCTCATCATGTTTTTGGTGGTTGTTTTGCTCCCCAGCTGGTGCAATATTTATTATTATATTTCCAAACCCTGGTGAGACTCCTTCAGCATGTAAACAAAGACCGAAATCAATGAGGAAAAAACCTTGACTGTAGAGGAGAAGAAAGAAGCCCCCCCCCCCCCACACACACACACACAAAGGCATCGGCATACACAGAACAACCCACAAGGACACACACACACACAAGCACAAAGTCACAGTGTTACACAGCGACAGAGAGAATATGTACACACACAACAGATGTACAGACAAATTCATGTGTGTGTGTGTGTGTGTGTGTGTGTGACGCAGGTGCTTTGGTCTCATCCATGGGGGCGAGCTCCTAGGCTCTGGAATGCTCTACCCAAGTGGTTCTCAAACTTTTTTCATGTCAAGGACCCCCAAAAGGATATGTATTTGGCCGCGGCCCCCCATCTAAAAATATTTTGTTCCAGGGACCCCCAGAAGCAAAGATTTGAGTTACAAATGTTTGCTTTGAAAATATATACCGGTATATTAAAAGATTTGCACACATTTTCACGATTAAAAAAAAATAGCAGATCTACAAGCTCATAGTGCGGCACTCGGTGCCGTGCCAGATTTTGGACAGATCTTTTGGCCAGATCTTTTGGCCCGATTTTGGCCCGATTTTGGCCAGATCTGCTGTTTTTGAATAGCCAAAGTATTAAAGTTAAAGTGGTTACAATTATTGTGATGCTATATTAACACATTGTGCTGGGGACCATTAGGGATCGGCAGTGGCTCAGGGGTAGAGTGGCCGGGTAGTGTGAACTGGAAAACCGCAAGGTTCCCAGTTCGATCCCGGGCTGGGGCGCTCCCCTAGAGTTAGTGTCGAAGTGTCCTTGAGCAAGACACTGAACCCCTAATTGCTCCCGATGAGCAGGTTGGTGCCTTGCATGGTTTCCTCCGCCATCGGTGTATGAATGTGTGTGTGAATGGGTTAATGGCACAATCAATGTAAAGCGCTTCGGATAGAAGCGCTATATAAATGCACCATTTACCATTTTATTTATATCATTAGTAGCTATTGTTGCTGGAGACGGCGGGGGAGAGCTGTCGGTCAGCAACCTTTATCCCATTCAACCCGGGAACGCTTCCGTGTCATTTTAGATTTTAGCCATATAGCCATAATTTTATACTTTTGGCTATTCAAATATAGCAGATCTACAAGCTCATAGCGCGGCACTCGGCCGCGCTACGAGCTTGTAGATCTGCTATTTTTGAAAAATCGTGAAAATGTGTGCAAATCTTTCAATATATATATTTTTTAAAGCGAACATTTTCTAACTCAAATCTTTGCTTCTGGGGGTCCCTGGAACTAAATATTTTGAGATGGGGGTCGATCAGCGGCCAAATACATATAATTTTGGGTGGTCCTTGACATGTAAAACGTTTGAGCACCACTGATGTAGCAACATACGTTTATCAGAAACCTTGGTCTTCTCTAGTTGGTCTTCTCTTCACCTATACCTCTTTGCCAAAAATAGCAGATCTACAAGCTCACAACGCCTCGCACTGCGAGGCGTTGTGAGCTTGTAGATCTGCTATTTTTGGCTAAAGTTCTCCTCAGAAAAGGGACGGGGTTAAGGTAAAAAAAAAAATCATAAAACACAAAGATTTGGCGGACCCCCTGTAGTAACTCTGAGGACCCCCGAGGGGTCCCTGTTGAAGACCCCTGATTTAGAAGACATTTTGTAGATGTGTTCTTGGGTTGAATGGGTTAAGTAGTGCAACAGCTGCAGGGACGATGATGAATGATTTTTTTTTTAAATCATACAGTCTCACTCCTTGGTGTTTATCGACCAGGGGGAACAATGAGAAGTTCACTATGTAGAGAGCACGATGGGCCTCCAAACAGGGGGGGGTCCAGGACCGCTTTAAGGATTGAGAACGTTTCTGAAGAATAGTTTTTTTTTTTGTCCTTCTGCAGAAGCTGAGAAAAATACAACTCGAAGCTGTGACTCCCCCGTGAGCTTTACTTTTGTTTTGTTTATCGTTGTTTTTTCAAAGACTTGTGTTCCCAAACCATGCCACACAAGAACATGGTCAAAAGAAACACATTCAGTACAAACTTGATGGAAAAGTTTCAACATGGTTTCCATCTCTTAAAAAATAAAAATAAAAGCTTAACAAAAACCGTTACCTTAACTTAAACCCTAGATCAGTAGATTCAGTGTTTTTCAGGCCAAGGACCCCTTAGCTGAGAGAGAGATGAAGCAGGGACCCCTACTAGTGTATACAATTGTGTTGCAGATTAAACCTTTTCATAGATTTCATAGATAGCTTCATCATCAGCGTTGTGTAAATTAATGTTTTTTGTTTTGTTTATTTCAGACATTTAACCCTCAATACTTGGTACTTGTACTTGGTTTGCTCCTTTTTCCCTCTACACCAAACCTCTTTGCATTAAATAGCAGATCTACAAACTCGCAGCGCAAGGTTTTGTGAGCTTGTAGATCTGCTATTTTTGGCTAATGTTCCCCCTCAGAATAGGGATGCTAGGGTTCAAGTGATTAACGTAAAAAAAGAATAATATATATACACACACACACACGATTAAAGCACCTAAATTAACTAACCCACCCCGAAATAGCTGATCTGCAAGCTCACAACGTGTCATGTCGCGATCCGTTGTGAGCTTGTAGATCTGATCATCTTTTTTGCTATTTTAGAAAAAGTTACACACACACACAAATATTTGGCGACCCCCCTGTAGTAACTCTGAGGGGTCCCGGACCCCCTGTTGAAGACCCCCTGCTCTATTATAGTCTACAACTAGTTCACAATGGGTCTCATTGCCACGCTACATGCTACAACAGGCTTTGTGTTTTAATTCAACGCAGACCCATGTTGTTAACGATGTGTGCAAAGTGTGTTTTAATCGTAAACCTACCTGCTTCACATCATAGGCGAAGAGTGCGTACTCCAGGTCCGGAGACAGGGAGTATTTGGCCACTTTGAACGCCACCTACAGTCAGACACAAGAAATGTTCAACTGTGGTGGAAAGTTCATATGAAATTAGCAGTAGTGGTAAAAGTATCAATAGAAATACTCTGTTACAAGTGGAAGTCCAGAATTCTAAATTTACTTGATTAAAGGTACAAAAGTATTGGCATCAAAATGTACTTAAAGTACCAAAAGTAAAAGTACTCATTATGCAGAATGTCCCATTCAAGTTTTCAAATGTATAAAAATCTTTTGAAAAAAGCAGATCTACAAACTACAAGCTCACAATGCGTCGCAACGCATTGTGAGCTTGTAGATTGGCTATTTTCAAATGGCTGAAATCTATATAGGGCTGAAGTGGTTAATGTATGTTTTGTAATAATAATCAAAATCTTGAAAGTAACTAGTAACTCAAGTTTTCAAATAATTGTAGTGGAGTAAAAGTACAATATTTGCCTCTGAGATGTAGTGGAGTAGAAGTAAAAGTATTGGAAATTGGAGATACTCAAGTAAATTACAAATACCTCAAAATTGTACTCAAGTACAGTACTTAAGTAAATGTACTTTCCACCACTGAAAGTTTATATGAAATTTGCATGGATTAAAGCAAAATAAAAGCTCACGACTGAAAAAGATCCTATGTGAGTTTTGAAACGTAGTGAAAGGAGCCCCCCCACACACACACATACACACACACACGCTGTGTTTCATAAACAATTAGCACAATATGTAGAATGATGATGTTTTGGTATAGCCATACAACCAACCAGTTGAAGAAATTGCAGATTTGAAGTCAGAAAAAAAGGATACCGTAGTCATTTTGTATTTTAAAACAAAAGTGCCAGATGCCAGAGACCTTAGCTTTTTAATGAAATATCTGAGATCATAAGGATTTTTATGTAAGATTGAACATGCATGTGAGCTTGTAGATCGGCTATTTTCAAATAGCCTACGTATATATAGGTTTGAAGTGCTCGTGTGGCCTATAGTCGCTTCCTTTGGGCTTGTTTTCATTAGACTGAAAGAACGAGCCCAATCGATGGTCTTGAAGGGCGGAGCCAAACCCAGGCGCTGGATTCCAGCGCCTGGGTTTGGAGCACTCTGATTGGTTAGGAGATAACAAGGTCCTAAGACCAGCGTTCCTGCAAGGTTCTCCCAGGCTTTTTTTCTTTTGAAACAAAAAAAAAAGGCATGGGTTTCAGAGGCGATGTTTTCATAGACCTGGTTGCTTATTTCTCTCGCAAAATCTGGCAACGCTGGTCTTGGCCCGAGGTGTCATGTTAAAAATCTTCAGAGACTCTTCAGGTTGACCACAGTGCTGCCGAACCAGCATGTGATGCAATAAGTTGAAACCCTTGCAGTAAAAAGATGTATAAAACATGTTGTGGATGGAACAGAGTTCCTCTGTGGTTTTTCTTTCATTATTTTATGCGTTATTATGTGCAACCAGTGTCAATCTTCAACCACACTGGTCCCCGACTGCATGTTTATATTTGGCCTAGATAATTAACCCATTAAGACCGGCAACGCATCCGTGTCATTTTTTTATTTCTTTGGGCTATTCAAAAATAGCAGATAAACAAGCTCATAGCACTGCAATCTGCTGTTTTTGAAAAATAGTGAAAATGTGTGCAAATCTTTGAATGTATGTTTTTAAAGCGAACATTTTTAACTCAAATCTTTCCTTCGGGCGCGCTCCCACCGCACTTTTATTTTACCTCTGGGGCGGAATCTGCCAATGCTTTGTCAATGTAAATGCGTGGATTCACGCAAGAGCGGATCTTTACGCATGTCGCGCAGACCGTGCGTTTATCCGCTCTACACGACTTGTCCATTTGAAGCATAAAACTGCTGGAGGCAGGAGCTGATTTTCCCCCTCTGTCCAATCGGGTGAGTCGAAGGCAGACCGTCCCGTCCCAAGACTCAGGAAGCACCATGGTGCTCAAGGCAGCAGGCGGTGCGGGCTACAGGGAGGGTCCTGGAAGTGAGTGACAGGCGCGTCACTCCCGTTTTTTAGAATCCGCTGACTGCAAAAAACTGTGGCCGCGCACAACCTGCGTTTAACAGCAGCCGACCATGTTTTGGTGGGAGCGCGCCCTTCAGGGGGATTCTACAAATGTCTTCTAAATCCTAACAGTTCATTTTTCTTTTTTTTATTGTGGTCCAGGGACCCCCAGAGGCAAAGATTTGAGTAAAAAAAATTATATTAAATATTCAAAGATTTTGCACACATTTTCACGATTTTTCTTTAAAAAAAATAGCAGATCTACAAGCTATGAGCTTGGGTTGTGAGCTTGTAGATCTGCTATTTTTGAATAGCCCAAAGAGATCTAAAAATGACACACAGATGCGTTCCCGGTCTCAATGGGTTAAAACACGCAAAGCAAAACGTGTCCAAAGGCTTCAGATCCTCATTAAATTCCTCTTACGTAACGGTACAAGAAAAGAAGGTTAGGGTCGGGAGAGTTAATCAGAACACAGGCTCAATAAGAAGGGTAAAAGAAGGACAAATGTATACACATATACTGTGCAAGAGTTTTTATGTTTATTCTCACTATAAGAGACATAAAAATATCAAATAAAAGGTTGGGGTTTGGGGAGGGGGGGGCATAATTATAATGTATGTGATATTACATACATTATGATGACAATTACAGTGGTACATTATATTAGAATGTTCCATATCATTCTCTTGATTTGAACAGATATCAGGGGAGAATTGTGTTGTTTTATAGGAACAAACTTTTACTAAAGAGAGTAAACCATCTCAGTAGTTCTTCCATCACTGGTTATAAGTGCAGCCTTTCCGGGTCCAGAGGACCAGACACACCAAAAAAAGAGGAGAGGTCGTGAATAGATAGTTTAAAAAAAAAAAACATCCTCTTACGAATGTGCTGTTGCTCAAATGTGCTGTTGCTCAGAATGACCTCCGACCTGTTGGACACAAAGTCGAACTTGATGACGTCGCCGTCGCGGTTCCTGTACGCCACCACGGAATCTGCAGGGGGAGGGGCAAAACATGGACGTCAAAAATATACAGAAGGGAAGGGCACTGTTTGCAGCACACAGAGAAGATGTTTTTCCCGTAAATAAACGCCATACTTGCTCATACTACAGCGTCACACAAAAGTATCCAAAATAGCTGATCTACAAGCTTTTGAGCTTGCTCATTCTATGTGGCTGTTTACAGCGTCATGCAGACCCATACAGTACGTCATACACTGACATGGCAGTCAGCTGTCCAATCGGGCGAGTTATTTAAGTTCACTTACGTCTGTGTTCCGTCCGCTTTGTGTGTCATGGGTGTTGTCATGTGGCGTTTGCTCCCACCACCACCCCAGCACCACCAGTGGGCTCTGCTATTGGTTCTGTTCCCCATGGGGGGTTGTTATTATATATCTATCTCCCTGCTCTTAAAGGTTAATGACGGTTGTCTTAATTGTGCTGAGCAGGGAGAAAAAAATGTAGCAGAGCCTGAACGCCAAGATAAAATATTACATCCACACTTGTATTCTCATTCTATAATATTGTTTCAATATATTTGTGAGTTATCTGACAGAACTGATACTTTTGCTATATTTGAATTTGAATCCTGAAAAGTAACAGAAATGGTGCTCGATATCACTGAAAGTTGTTCTTTTGCTCGCAATCATAGGGGAGCCTGTTCTTTTTTTAGTACCTACTGTATCGTAAAGGTGCTACATATAGCAGTGATTCTCAAGGTTTCAAATCCACCGCCGTGCATCAGAGTGATCTTACGAACCCAATTGGCCCGTTTTTTGGGGGGCGGGAAGCCGAGCAAGGGGAAGGTGATATCTGTCACTGTACGCCTCACTGGCAAGTGAGGCGTAACAGCCTTAGCGTTAATTTGCGAAAACAAACCCTCAAATAGTTAGAATAAGGAGATAAGAGGTTTTTTCTCCCGACAGCGACCATTGTTTTGTGTATTGCTGCTACTACACAGCCTCAGGCTGATGCTATACATACTGTAAGAACAGCTGCTCCTAATAATGAGCTCGCCTGAAAAAGGCTAAAGGTTAAGTCACTGTATACTGTATATGCACATTATAGTATTTTTTTTTACCACAGGCTGTACAAAAACAACAGAAAAAACATTCACATGCTTGTAGCTTGGAGGGGTTACATGGGGGGATGGGGACACAGTGATATGACCTTAAAGGAGTAGTTCACCCAAGAAATTACCTATTTTCTATCAATTATACACCCCATTAAGCCTTGAATTCATGGAGATTTTTTGTTTTTTGTTGCATTCCTGAGCCAATATTTTGATGACCAGCGGAGTCTCCTACTGTAGCTGTAGGTGACTCAAAGAGTCTCCATTGAGTTTCATACCAGAGACTCCACCGGTCATCAAATTATTGGCTTAGAAATGCAACAAAAACAAAAAAATGTCCCTGAATTCAAGGCTTCATGGGGTGTGTGATGGATAGAAAATAAGTAATTTTTGGGGTGAACTACTCCTTTGAAAAAGACATACATCAAAAGACTGACGGATATTCTTTTTATCATTTACCCCATAGTTTACCCCATTTTATCAAGAGGCAACATGCACACGGTATATAAACACAGTACATACTGTATAGGAAGATAATGAAATAAACAGTAGACACGTTTGTATTGTATCCCCCATATATCCAAATATGTGGGTCTGGAATGGCCCCTTACAGGTGTGTGTAACTCTGAGGATGTGCAAATGTTTGTACACTCTCAGAGGTATGGGGGTCCTTGAAACTAAAACGTTTGAGAACCATTGTGCTACATCAAATTGAACAGACAGAGCCTTAATCAATATCATTGGTAATACCTGTGAAGGAAGTAAGGAAGGGGCCCAATTTCTTGCCAATATGGCCACTGCGCATAGAGCCTGTTATGTTGGCTGCCGACTCTTGCGTCCAGTTAATTCAAACTTCCTAAGCCTCCACTTCAGCTTCTTTTTCAAAATAAAAATAAAATCACACACAAAAAAAAACTCCAATACATTTTCACATTTTTGATTGTCCATGGGACACAATCAGGTTTTCTGTTGTGTGAGAGGCTTGATTGGAACACAGAGCACAGACCATGTGCAAGAGGCTTGATTAGCAATCAAGAAAATGGAAATGGGAGGCAGAGCCATATGCATATTGTCGCTGTCTCAACAAATTAAAGGAATAGTTCACCCCAAAAAAAAGATAAAGTCACCCCATGGAGACTTGAATTCATGGATATTTTTTGTTTTTGTCACATTCCTAAGCCAATAATTTGATGACCAGTGGACCGGTAGGCAGCGGTTCTGGTAGGAGACACAAAGGAGACTCTTTGTGTCTCCTACCGGAACCGCTCACCGGTCATCAAATTATCTCCATGGGGTGACTAATCGATAGAAGAAAAGTCATTTTGGGGGTGAACTATCCCTTTAACGCCCTACTTGATCATACTACAGCGTCAGACAAAAGCATCAAAAGGTAGCAGATCTACAAGCTCGGAATGCGGCGCGAAGCAAGTAGATCTTTTTGCTACTTTTGAATTTGCATCCTGAAAAGCCACAGCTTTGCACATTATGAGGTTTCCAGTTTCCACCCCGACAGAGACGATAAGCGGCAATAGTCTGAGATAGTGTTGCATCATATTTTAACCCATTGAGGACTGAGGTTCCGATTCTGCAAAATGTCTTCTAAACCCTAACAGTTTTCTGAAAAACCTATGTTTCTATACCAGTGGTGCTCAAACTTTTTCATGTCAAGGACCCCCAAAATGATATGAATTTGGCCGCGGACCCCCATCTCAAAATATTTTGCTCCAGGGACCCCCCAGAAGCAAAGATTTGAGTTAATGTTTGCTTTAAAAAATATATATATTCAAAGATTTGCACACATTTTCACGATTTTTCAAAAATAGCAGATCTACAAGCTCATAGCGCGGCACTCGGTGCCGCGCTATGAGCTTGTATATCTGCTATTTTTGAATAGCTAAAGTGCTTTTTAGCTCAAATGAAAAAGTGACACAGATGCGTTCCAGGTCTTGATGGGTTAAATTAGTCACATGATGTTTCCTTTCTAGCTCGTCTCAATGGACCCCCTTTCACGAGTGGGTGAACGCAGCCTAACCAGTCTTAAACCCTATATGTACCTAATTAACCGAGGTCCCCCAGGGGTCTATCCTTAGCCCCCCCTCCTTTCTTCTCTCTACACCTAATCTCTTCACGTTGCAACGCGAAGAGATAGAAGTAAGAAGGTGGTGTTCCAGGGGGTCCTCAGCTAAATTAGTTGACATAGCATTTTAACCAATTCCTCCATTTTTATATTGGCTATTCAAAAATGGCAGATCTACAAGGTTCTACATCTGCTATTTTAGAAAATATTTTTTGGAAAAATATTGAAAATGTTGTAAATGTATTTTTAACATATTCTCTTCTGGAGGTCCCTGGCAGAAAACAATTTCAAATGGGGGTCTGTGGCCAAATACATCAATTTTCGTCCCCAGTTCACACTCAAACTTCACTTTCGACTGTTGCTGCTGAAGGCAAACAGAGGTTCACATGGGGTCTATTGTTTGTAGCTGGCAGGGAAGGTAGATTGATGAAGGCATAGAGCATAGAGACGTGTCCGTCCATTACTTTGTTGCCCGTTTACTTTTTGTCACAGCTTACAGTCAAACAAAGAAACCCTTCTAGTTTTCTGGAGAAAAAAAAACATCAAAAGTCAAACACAACAAAAAGGTACAATGAAGAGGGCAAAAAGTGAAAAAAAAGGAGGGGGAAAAAAACAAAAAGGGAAAAAGAAAAAAAGAAAAGAAAACAACACACCAGCCAGAAGAGTAACAGAGGAGATGACAGCATATGTGATACGCTTGGTTGGTCCAATATATTATACATAAAGAAAATACACAGAGAATGCTTAACCCATACTGTTCTCAAGCACTTGAGGGGCCACCCCGAGCACGGGCCCCGTCACAGGAGACCGACCGCCTATCCTATAACAGAGGCTGTCATATTTTCAGGAAGACGTGATCTTTCTTTGTTGATTGATTGCATACCGAATCCTCTGCATGTGATAGCAGTTTCGTCGACTAAAACTATGACGAAAAATCTTCGTTGAGTACCTTTTTTCACTGACGAAAACTAAATAAAAACTAAATAAAAACGAATCCACGATGACTAAAACTGAGACTAAATATATTGACAATTTCATCAACAAATAAAAACTAGACTATGTTAGGGAGGGACAAGTGGAGAAGAGATCCAGTAGAACTAAAAGACAAGTCATTTTTTGTTTGGTTGCACTCGGGTGTTGCGCTCTGAAAATAGCAGATCTACAAGCTCACAACGTGGCGCGCTGCGACGCGTTGTGAGCTTGTAGATCGGCTATTTTCAACATGCAACCAAGTGTAAAATCCTCCATTACGACGCCATCAAGGCACCGCCACAATACATTTTAGTCGACTAAATCAGCTGTAGATTTAGTCGACTATAACTAGACTAACAATAAAACATTTCAGATGACTAAAACATGGCTAAAACTAACTGGAATTTGATTCAAAAGACTATGACTAAAACTAAATCAAAATTTGCTGTCAAAATCAACACTGATGTGTAGCACATTGCCCAAGTCTCTAAGCCACTGCTGGAACAGAGGGCTAGATTCTGATTTCCATTGTTGCAAGATTAAACTTTGGTTGGACGTTTACTTGAAGTAAAATGCACGCACGCACGCACCCACGCATGCGTGCATGTTGCACTCACGCACGCATACACACTCTCACATATACAGAATATTTATTAACGTGAATCTTTCCAAAATATACAAAAAAAAAATACTTCTCTAGAAAATATACAGGAGAAAGCATATCTTGTGTGGCCACCAGGGCATGAATTTCAGGGAGGCTACGAAGGTCATGGCCGTCGTTGCCCCCTCAGTTTGGCCTTGTACCCCTCAAAAAAATGGCATGCCCAGAGGCCACAGTGACCTTAATGCCCCAGCTGACTGTACCACTTTCTCCTCTGTTTCTTTCTTGTCATGTAGACACCAGTGTCTCTTTCTTGTCATGTAGACACCAGTGTCTCTTTCTTGTCATGTAGAAACCAGTGTCTCTTTCTTGTCACGTAGACACCAGTGTCTCTTTCTTGTCACGTAGACACCAGTGTCTCTTTCTTGTCAATATGTAGACACCAGTGTCTCTTTCTTGTCATGTAGACACCAGTGTCTCTTTCTTGTCATGTAGACACCAGTGTCTCTTTCTTGTCATGTAGACACCAGTGTCTCTTTCTTGTCATGTAGACACCAGTGTCTCTTTCTTGTCGTGTAGACACCAGTGTCTCTTTCTTGTCATGTAGACACCAGTGTCTCTTGTTGAGATCCTGAATTCTTAACTCCCCTGACTCCCCATCTTTAAACCAATCCAGTGACTTTGATTGGTGCAGGGCTGAGCATGGATCAGATTGTAAATACCATAATTATTTTTTTTCACTGCAGATAGTCTACATATTACATTTCAAATCCTTCCTTAACCCTTAAATTCAATTACTTTAATGGACTTCTAAATCTTTATTTAATGGCCTTCCTGCCCTAGCATTTGGCCTTTGTGCCCTCAAAAAATGGACAACACCAAAGGCCAAGTGGCTTTTCCCCTAAAATATAAAAATTCCAGGCCTAGTGGCCACTGGCCAGAATATACCTGAAATATTAAAATGTTTCCACCGACCAGGGTGTTGCTATAAACCTTATAGTACATTTTGAAACAGGCTACAGTAGATGTGATATACTTATACTTGTGTACACACACAGTATATATAGCCTATATATTCTTTCAGAAAATAATAAATGGAGTGAGTTGACCCGTCACTGACCCCACATTATGTATATAGTTGTATCATTATGTTTTGCTCCGCTTGCAGCAAAATAATGAAGGACATGCACTGTATTATTGACGAGATGTGGTTGTTAATGTCACATGTCTCTACATGTACTGTACCATTCACATGAGCTCTATTATTTGCAGCTGGCAGGGAAACTAGAAGCACGCAGGCACGCTCGCACGCACACACACACTCATTTGTATTACTGTACTTGTGAGGACATTAACATTTTAGGACGACGAATTTATGAGTGCCATTTGAAAAAAACAATCTACGAAAAATAGACGATCTACAAGCTCACAGCACAAGTTGTGAGCTTGTAGATCGTCAATTTTTCTGCGCATGACACTGGCACGCAACTAAGTATAAAATCGTGTTTTGCTCTCCAATTCCAACCCCCTGAACCTAACTTCTAAATGTGTAATCCTAATCCCCAACCTTTTTCTAATTGTAAACATATCTCAAAAAAATATTTGTTCAACCAGAAAAACAACCATTTTTCTTTCACAAGTATAGTGTCACACACACACACACACACACACACACACACACACACACACACACACACACACACACACACACACACACACACACACACACACACACACACACACACACACACACACACACACACACACACACACACACACACACACACACACACACACACACACACAGGGTCGTTATCCATTTATTCCTCAGGTCTCTCGCTCTTTCTCGCTCTCTCTCTAGCACTTGGATGTGTTCCTGCTGCCGTACTGACTAATCCGATGTGAATAAAGTCCTCTAATTTACATGAATCATACATTAGGAAAATGTAACGTAAACAAGCAGACTATGAATAATTCATCACGAGTGGATTACTGGAGCCTTCATAATGTATACACTGACCTGAAGAAAATGTTGTAATGAGTGTATGTGTACGGTATGGCCTCCTTATCTCTAACCACTGTGCTACTGTATATCGTCTCTGTCGGGTGGAAACATCATACGTCCAAAACTCCTACTTTTCAGGATTCAAATACAAAAAGCATCAAAAGTAGCAGATCTACAAGCTCGAAACGCGTCGCGTTGATGCTTTTTTTGTGACGCTGTAGTAGGCCTGTCCCCGACTAAGGATTTCTATAGTCGAATCTGATTGGCCAACTGTTGCCTATTGTCGACTAATAGTCGACTAATGCAACAAAAAAGAAATGTGACCAAAAAATATATATATATATATTTTTTTTTATTATCATTTTTTTCCTTTATTTTTTTAGGTCATGATTCGACTGAGATTGGCAGTCGAATCAGTCTGATTCGACTGCCAATCTCTCAGTCAAATCATGCAAAAAAAGATGTTATGCAATAGAGGAACATTCCATTTGGGCTGTAGGGGTGCTTAGTGTCTGATTTAACATATACTTGCTTGGTTTCTCCCAATAAATCACGATGTATATCCTATTTTTGGCAAACTATTGGTTAATTAATATAACAAATTAGGCCAATCTCTCAGTCGAATTGTTGACTACGTCTTAAAAAATTAGACAATCCATGTCAAAGGTCGGCGTTGCTGCCGATTAACAGTAAAGATGGCGTTAAGCCAAATAAATTCCTGTGAAATTCAGGGGTGGGGACTCGAGGAGGTTTGATAGTGGAGTGGTAGGAAGAGTTGTACACTGTACAGAGATAGGAAAAGCAAGAGGCCCTGGTAGGAGGGAAATTTTTGCTGACCTCTGGGAGATACTTCTAGAGGTTGGTTAGAAGGCCTCTGAATAAAAAAGTAACAAACGAGATAAAATGCTAAAAATCGATAAAAGAAAAAATAGGAGAGATCCTTAAAGCAAGCGCCGACAATGTAGTTGTCTGAGTTAAGTATGCTGTTCTTGGAAAGATGGTTTAATCTTTTATTGATAAGTGAATCATTGACAATCAGTCTTCTTCTTTCACTCATTTGGATGAGCGAGGTAGATCGTTTGTATTTTTGACCTTGTAGATCGGCTGTTTTTCGCCGAAGTATATCTTTTGTATTTCTGACCTTGTAGATCGGCTGTTTTTGCTGTAATAACTATTTTTGGTTTATAGGCTTGTAGATCGGGTGTTTTTGGCGGTTGTGGGGACTGTGGAGTTTAGGCTGGTGAATCTATTGTTTCCACCGGGCTGAAGTCTATAGTCTTTATAATCGTGGAACCATTGGGTTTAACTTTGTTGATCTGCAATGTTTTAGTAAAATAACACCTGGGCTCCCAAGAGGGTATTAAAAGTCCAGGGTATGGGGAATCGTATATAATGGGCATTTGTGGGCATTTGTGCTATTACCCCTGAGTAGGCAGAATTATATGACTTCTGCATAGGTTGACAGGTTCATACATTGTTTGCAGGCAACCATATATGCTTTTGCTGACTTTCTCTTTTCTGTATGCACAAGATACAAACCACATGTAAGGTGTTAGATGTACTGGAACATTTGTCTGCGAGCCAAGAGGCCCCTGTTTCCTGTTAGGTTGGTATTGTCTCAGCTACCTGAGGTAGCTGAGACAATGCAGGCATGCTTTATGGTGTTGCATGCAATGCAACCCTCTAAGAGGAGATAAGGTTGACCATTTCCCTTTGTGAGTCATGACAAGTTAATCTGTGGGTCTCCAAGGCAGGACGAGGAAGTTGATTGATAATCACAAATTTTGCTGTGTTTGCTAAAAAAGCCCTGAGAGGAGGGGTGGGCATATAATCCAATTTCTGATGCGTTGGCTAAAAAGTTTCTTGAGTGACCCTATATGGGTAATAAACATTAGTATATGACAGGTGAAGAGGAGGATCACAGGGTTCCACATGAAGTAATGTCTGGCACATGTCTGGGTTTTTGGGTATAAAGGTGCAGCCCTTTCAGAGGACCCGACACTTGCTGGACCTTTGCGGGCTGGACTCTTGCTGGACAACTTTATGCGGTACTCTTATGGACAGATAAAAAACTTAGAATCTGAACGGAGGGGAGATGAATTACTTTAGTGCTTAAAGGGGGGACATCCTGCTTTTCAACATAGCCAGTCCTTGGCTGTGCAGGTAGTATTAAATATTTGGGTATCCAAATTTTGTAGTAAGGGTTATGAATTAAAATTTAAAAGTATTATTTTAACATAGATCCTTCACTTTACCTTATTTTAAAATAGCTTTGCATATTTCAAAATTTTTACAGGTTTTGAGTTTATGTACTTCAATTTTGTGGAAATGATAGAAGTATAACAGATATTTTTCTGATTATGTGCCTTCTGTAAATTTCCTTTGCTTACTTTGATCCAAACATGACATGAGTTGATCTTATTGTAAAGTTACTACTTTAAGTTAAACCTTTTTGTTACTGGAACCTTATTAAGCCTTATATTTGGTAAATAAATAAAAAGCGTGTAAAAGTCCCTTCCAGTCCGCCTCTCCTTCTTTTCTCTTAGTTAGCAAAACAAACGGACCTAGGTTAGGTTTTCTTCAAGACAGATCGTGAAGCCCCTGTTGGTAAGTTGACTGAACCTGCACCACGGCAACATACCTACACATTCTATACACACCCCATACAGGTAGAGATTTGTAACTGATGCTAAAGTTGATGCCAACGTTTGATGCAAAGCTGGGCGGAGTGATGTATTGAGCAAATGTTTTAGGAGTGCAATGTTTTGTATGCAATGAATTGTAAGCATTTAGGTGTATTGCAATGACGGTGTGCTATGACAATGTGCTGAGAGTTGGCAAGGTGGCTTAAAGAGTGAGATGGTTTGCATGTGTTGACTCATTATCCCTGTGTGTGACTGTACGTAAGAGTGAGTGAAGGTCTGGGTAGCAGGCCATGGGGATGGTGGGTTGGTGTAACGCATGAGTTTCAGTGCATTTCTCTAGTCAGAGGAGTAGGATAGGTTGTTTCAATGGTGTCTTTTGACTGAGTGAAGGTCAAATTGATTTTCTGTTGAAGCTGGCCAGTAAGTGTAGGGGGCCCCTCTGCCCCCTGTCTTTCTTATAACACAGTTATCCTCATATCCACAGTTTTGTCTTAAGTCGGGGACTGGGTATTGTGATAGTGGATCTGGTTATTAAAGAGCTTACGGATGGTGACCAGACTTAGATCAAAATTTAGCCGCCATTTCCCCGGAGGCCAAGGGCCTGCTAACACGGTCGAGTTTGTTCTGAATTCACCATGGCGCAGAAAAGGTAGTTCTCGCGTCGCCGCAAGTAAATATACAGTTTTCTACACTTCTGTGTGTTGCTTGTTTTAAAAGGTCCCTGAGTGAAGGGGGCCTCCTATCTGTTGTACACCGCTCCAGTCGTGGTTCTGGAATGGTTAATATGGCGCCCAGCGTGGTGGCAGGAAAGAGTACTGCCGAGTCTAACCACTAAACATTTTATTGTTCTATAGTGTTGTATTAGATAGGCTGCTTAGCCTGTTAAACTTCGAACCCCCGTTGAGATGGGAAGAAGTAGTGAAAGAAGTGTCAAGAGTAACCAGCGAAATTCAAGCTGAGGTAACACATTGAAATTTGCCAAAAGAAGTAGCACACTGTTATGTGATTTTACAATCATCCGCGGAGATGACAGTGGCTTAAATTGAGAAATGCTGCAACTTTTGCTCAGTTCAATTTTTAGGAACAGTACCTACAAACAACTAAGGCTAGTAGAACTCCCATAAAAATCCAGCCACTCCTCTTATTGGAGAGGAAATTGCCTGTTTAAAACGGGAGGAAAACATAGTTGGTAGCGTTTAAAACTGGACCAATTGGACCGAAAATCATACTCAAAACGAGGTTTTGCGTTTGAGTAGAAATAGTGAAAAATAAATGTGTTATTGCCCAAAGGTGTGTCAGATACCTAGGTTGTTGAAATAAAAGCTTGGTGAGTATAGCCCTAAGAGTTTAATTGTGGCTAGCTCCCCCGTCCTGCACCACTGTATCCGCTCCGTGATCTGGAACAAGGTGACGATCGAGTTGAAAGGTACACTCAACGAGATTAGATCTAGGGACCACAGGGCGATTGCATACTGTTTGCATGAAAGGCATAAATCCTGACAAAAAGATTTTTTATTTTTGCAGATATATGTGTGTATGTGGGCAGACCGCCTCTGTCTATATATACACATATATATTTAGGAAGAACCGTGCACATGGTTGACGGGGAAACCTAAGGCATGTATTTATAAGGAAAATAAATGCATGGAGTATATGTGTGCGTAACCATACAATGTACGTGTATTAAGACAGATTTATATGTGTGTATAGAAAACCCTATATATATATATATATAGAATAGGAAGAGCCGTGCACATGGCTGACGGGGTAACCTATGATGGGTCCGAGGAGGTAGAAACCGAATTTGGCTCTATACAAGAAGAAGAGTTATTACGGCCCTCTCCCAATGCTCCACAGGGAGCAAGGAGCTCGGGAGAGTGGGAGCAGGCTTTCTCCCGTTATAGGGAGGTGCCTGCTTTTGACGAAAATGAGAGAATAGACGGTAGGCAACCCCCTCCGTATCCAGGAGTGGCCGAGTCTCCGTTTAGAGAACAAAATATGTCACAGCCTAATCGTTTTCAGGCTGATTTTGAGCCTTTACTCCCGTTCCCCCAGAAGGAGATCAGAGCAGCTGATGCTCAAGGGGAAGGGAGGCTTGCCATTATCCAAGCCGAAATATCGAATCTGGCCGGACGCCCATGCATGTTCGTGAATCCCGCCAATGATGATTTGGCCCATGGAGGCGGAGTGGCATATGCTCTCAGCCTGATGGCTGGGACCGAGATGCAGGCGGAATCAGCTCGACTACGAAATGAAAATCAGCAACCTTTTGCGAGGAACCAAGTGGTAGTAACCACCCGGAGCCGCAACCCAAACATCACCGCAATTATACACGTCGTCTTGCACCCACGAGCAGACACTGAGGGTGAGGATGCCACATTGGTCCTGACGCAAGCTTATGACAAAGCAATGATCACGGCCTTTGAGCTAAGTCAGCGGCTCAATGTCAAGAATCTAGTGATGACTCCTTTTGGCTGTGGGATATTTAACTATCCCCAGACTGATTCTATGAAGGCCTTCCTGAATTCCTGGGCCGAACACGGGCGCCACCTGAACATATTGTTGGCCGTACGTGAGCCTCATTTTTATGACTTATGGGTGCGGGCCCCAGGTGGAACGCCTGTTCCTGCTCGAAGAGCCACACAACAGGCCAGTCCTCAGTTGGCAACCATTAGGCAGCCTGCTTCGAGCCCTGATCCAATCGATCAGCATTCTCCGGCCCACGGACAGGGAGGCTTAGGCTTATCTGCTTTGACCATAAGGGACGACCTTGCTCCAACCCGTGTGGGTGAAGATGTCTTAACTCTTGGGGGAACCAGATTCCTGGTTGAAGTACAAGCCCCTGACCAGGTTAATCCACTGTACGGTCAGGGTCCACTCTTGACCTTACATCTTCCAAATCTGGTAGAGAATGAAGACCACGAGGCAGAAGTGAGGAGACTGCTAGGGAGAGCCCATGCTAGAAGAGTCAGGGCCCAAGCCATGGCCTCACGGAATGACAGTCTTGGCCCAAGTCAAGATCGATTTCTTAGGACAGGAGAGGTCGCAGACCTTTACCCCGGAGAGTTAGCTGGCCAGCTATATACCTCCGTTGGACATGGGGTCCTGTCAGACACGAGATATGGCCGAAACAACCCCCCTCACCCCGAGGTCTTGGCCGACACCTGGAGAGAATTAATTGAGGTTGTACTGGGATGGGCCGAGGAAGAGATGACCCCAGTAATGACCATAAGGTGCCGAACTCAAGGGAAAAACTACCAAGGCATGAGTGCCCGAAGGTTGATGGATGGCTTGGGGCTGGCTCTACCATTTGAAAATTGCCAGCCTTTGATGAGAATCCTAGTGGATACTCCTGCGTTAAAGGCCTATCTTAAAGAGAGGATCGTTGAGGGCCATGCAGATTGGCTGAGATCTCTCAATGAGGACTCAGAAAGTGAAGGGACATATGTGGAGCTCTCCCAGAGAGGGAGAGGTTTGGGACGCCATGTTGGGAACCAAACCCCACATCTTAGTCCTATTAGGGACCTTGTCCCCAGAGAGCGATCTGTGGGAACAGACACCCCTGGACCTTTCGACGCCATAGAAGGGTCACACTCCCAAAACTCTCCCATAATAAGATCACGTCAACCTACGCAGGAGTACCCGGGAGGTGCAGAGAGAACTCACCTTCGTGAGCCTCAGGACCTCAGAATGGGACCCCCCTCACACGGGTTCCATAACGATCGGGAGAGGTCACGCACACCAGAGACTCATGGCCTCCGAGAAAGACCACGAACCCCTGGGCCCTCCGGTCCACGGTCTCAGGCGGTCTCGCCAGGTACTGAAACCTCCACCCCCCGGCGCCGAGAACACAGCCCTGAGTACGTTCCAGGGGGGCATGGACCTTCAGTTACCTTTGCTCCCAACTTGGCTCCTATCGTACGGGGGAGGAATGCGCGGGCTCAGCCGATTCTTAGACGACAGTATGACCCCCGCCGCCCCCCTGCGAGAGATCCCACTTGGTTTAGCGCCGAAGGCTATCCTTTCAACCCACTAGTTGATTTTGGCAGAGAAATAAATCAGGATTATCAAGGGGCCGATCCCCAAGAATCCTTAACTCCCTGGTACGGTGTGACTCACGAGACAGCTCGCGTTACCGCGGCTGCTCCAACAGCAACTCAAGTTCTTGGCCAACCTCGGCTCCCTTCTACTTGGAAGCAATCCTATCTAGCATCTGGCTATGATGCCTTCAGAGAAGGAAACATCGCACGGGACCGGGATGTGGAAGCCTACCACACAAGGTGGGTGCCTCAGAACCGGGCGCCTCAAAACATGGGAGGGCCCGTGATTCAACGAGAGCCCAGGAACGATCGATCCTTCATCGATTATGTTCCGGAAGATAGGTCAGCTGTGCCCGCGAGTAGGGAGGTCCCGATCGAGTCCAGTCATACTTTCCGGAACTTGAACATTTCAAACCCAACGCAGGAACATGGTACTGCTCGGCCAATCGAAATTCCTACGGGGGAATATCCTTCCCTGGCTCATCCCATACGGGGTACTGCCCGGGCTGTAGAAAACCCCAGTGAATACCCTACGCTGGCTTTTCCAGTACAGGGGGGCAGGCATCAACTACCATCCGGTATCTGGGGTGAGACCAGTTCAATTCTGTTGCCAAGCACCCCGGTTCCTGCTCCAAACCCCCTAATAGGAGCGGCCGCCTCACGGGAGTTGAAATATTTGGTTCCAAACCGTGAGGGATCCGAAACTGACATTGAATACTTTACAAGGTGTAGAGACAAAGGTGTCTCCACTGAAATCTTGTCAAGCCCAGCTTGCATTGGGTTTTTCAACCTACAACGAGGATGCAACATACCCACCGGTACCACTCCATGGGCCATCCTCTCGTCCACCAGGCTAGACCCTGGTCAGAGCACGTTAGATCAAAAGGTAGAGAAGCTAGCGGAAGCCGTCTCAGAGGGACAGACTTCCTTAGCCTTAGCTAGGATGGAACTTGAAAGGTTGACAGAGGACCCCATGTACATGGAACGACTTATCAAAGATCTTCCCCAGGGACTAAACCTAGCTCTCAGGTGGAGATCTTTCACTCGGACAGAGAAAGATTATGAGGTAGGACATTATGATGCCTACCGAGCTCTCAAAAGGCGTAATCAAGCTAAGGAGCCCCAAAGTCCACCTCCAAAAAACGAGGAGCGGCCCCCTGGGCCAGCGAACTCCTCTGGCTCTCAGACGCGAGACCAGAACAAGCGGTCGTCGCAAGAGCCACAAAGTCAGGACCACAGGGGTGGCCCGCGGACGAGTACGCCGGGGCCCAGGCAGGACCCAGACTCGTCTCAAGATCGCCCCCAGACTCAGAGACGAGGCCCCAGGAGGCCTTACTCGACTGGGGGGCAGAATCGCAGCGAACCCCGGTCTCAGCCGGACCCCAACGTGCCCAAGAGGCCTTGGGTAGAGCCGGAGATCTTCAACAATATGACTATGGCAGAGAGACAAGCACTCTGGGTAAAACAGAGGGAGTGGGAACAGAAGTACAGGCCACCACTCCCCCCTCAAACAGACCAAGCCGCCCAATCATAGAGTTGCTTAAAGAATTTACTTGGGAAAGTGAAGGAAACTTGTACGCAAATTTTAATGGAGAAATGTATAGACTAGACACCGGAGCTGATAAAACTGTACATTCACAGGGAACGGAGACAGGAAAGAAAATCCTAGTAGAATTAGCAGATGGAAGTACTAGGATATTGCAGGAAATTGAAAATGCGGGTCTAACAGGGATTTGTGGACCCGATAAATTAATTGCCATAAAAGACTTGCATCTATGCCAAAAAATAGCCTACCTCAAAGAGGTTAATGTTGATGACCAAATTGAAGATCAACTTCAAAAAACCGACCTTCCTAATACACGAAAATTGGAAGCCATTTTAAGAAGTAATATGTCATATGCCCGATTCAAGAATGATGTGGGATATGCTCCTGCATTCACTCATTCCATCAGAGGTGGTATGCCACCCAGACAAAGCCAATATGCTATTAAGCCGCATGTTAAGAAAGAAATGGACATAACAATAGATGAATTGGAAGAATTGGACATCATTAGGAAGGTAAATGACCCGCCATCAAATTTGCCGATTTTATTAGTTCCTAAGCCAGATGGGACGCATAGATTAGTACATAATTTAATTGAATTAAACAAAAGAACATGTACAGATGCACGGAGTCTAATAAATCCCTCTAGAACCATGAGAACTATCCCTCAGAAACGGTATAAAACCAGCCTGGATCTCAGTAATGGATTTTGGTCGATTCCGATAGATGAGCAATCCCAATTAAAAACATGCTTTACGTGGGGTACTCAATCTTACTGCTGGAAAAGACTTCCACAAGGTTTAAAATCGAGCCCGAATGTTTTCCAAACAGCTGTTGTAAACACTTTAGTTGACCTCCCCGTGGAGGTCTATATAGATGACGTTTATTTCACTCACGACGATCCTGATGACCATTTAGAGTGTTTGAAAGAAGTGCTGTCTAGATTGGCTAAAGCAGGCTTTAAAATAGGCCTGAAGAAGTGTGAAATAGGCAGAGAAGAATTGACTTATCTTGGGTTTAAAATATCCCCTAGAGGCAAAGAAGTTACCGATGCATATAAAAAGAAAATTGAAGATTTTCCCGAACCCACGACCGCTAGAGACTTAGAACGTTTTCTGGGAACTTGTGAATATGTGAGCAATCATATCCCGAGAATGAGTGAGGTAGCTGCACCCTTACATAAATTAAAAGGTAAACTCAGAAGGAAAGATGCCCCCTCAAATTTCCGCTTAACGGAAGAGGATAAGCATCTTTATCAAGAAATGAAAAATCATGTAATAACCAAATCTCGGTATTTGGAGAAACGAATGATGGAATTGCCCCTAGAAGCCCATCTAGAGATGGGGGAGAGAGGGGGTGGTGTAGAGGCACGAAATTTGAACTCAGGAGAGCCTTGTCTCTTCCTTTCAAAAACTTGGTCATCTACCGAGATAAAGTATGCAGATGAGGAAAAGTACCTTTGTCTAGCATATAAGTTTTGGCCTGCAATGAGAGAGGTAGCGGGCGAACAGAAGTTAATATTTTACACCCCTTTTCACTCTATAAAAGAGGCTACAAAGCAGACGACAGAGGGGGCAAAAGCCATGATGTCCCGATGGGGAAAATGGCAGTCCATGATTTGCGACCCCTTGGTTGAGTTCCAAGTAGAGGGGCATGTAAATAAAAAACCTAAGAAAGGCCATGGCACTGTAGATAAGAAGCCGCCTAAACCTGGGATAACTTTATTCACCGATGGCAGTCTGCAAGGTGGTGATAAAGAAGCCGTGTGGGCTTGTATAATGAAAGATGACAAGGGCAATGTTATTGTAAAAAGGAGAGGACATTGCCCGGGAACCGCACAACAAGCGGAGGTTACGGCCATATTGGAAGGCCTGATTGTTGCAAAGAAGAGGAATCTCTCAAGTCTCAGAATAGTGACGGATAGTGATTATTGTTATAAGGCTGGCATACAGGAATTAGAGTACTGGAAGCAGCGAGAGTTCACCAATGTGAAAGGTGAACCATTAGCCCACGCGCACTTGTGGGGGCTAATCGCGGAGAAATGTGGATCCATGTATATAGAGTGGGTCCACGTTAGAAGTCACACTGAGACTAGAGATTTTGACCATGATGGTAATAGAGAGGTGGACAGGTTAGCTCAAGCTAGGCCCTGTCTGAGCAAACTCTCTTTGGTGTTTCCCCCAGAGTGGACGGGGGCTGATGCACTCACCAAGGTACCGATAGATCAAGCCTATCTAGTGGTAACCAAGGTGCACGAAGGTTTAGGTCATGTTGGACATGATAAGATCCGCAGGTTTTTAGCGGAAAATCAGGTTCAGATACCTACACTTAGGACGCATACAACACAAGTGAGATCTAGGTGCCAGCAGTGTGCGATGGTGGACGGGTTCAAAAAGGCCACGCCCGAACAGTTACGCATTGTGTGTGACATCCCTGAGGTTCATTTTAGCACGGATGTTGCCGGTCCTTTTCCACGAAGGACGGGCTTAGGGAACAGGTATTTCCTCATTGTAGCTGACAATGGCTCTAGTTATAAAAATGTATATCCATTACGGGCGGCCAATGGCAGAATAGTGGCTGCACGTATTGGGGAACACTTGTGCCGATGGCCAAAGACCAAATCTATGAGAATGGATAATGCCACTCATTTCAAGAATAAATGGGTAAATGAAGTCTTAACAGATTGTTCAGTGCAGCAGGTTTGGTCTACCCCCTATGCGTCTCACACAAATGGTGTAGCAGAGAGGGCGGTCAGAGCGGCCAAGGAATGGATCATTAAGAACGCTCCCAATACCTGGGACGAGCCCTTGCAGCTGACACGTTTAAATTCATTTTTAAAAGAGCCAAAGCTAAAAAGCAAGACGAAACGCAAAAGGGACCTCACTGACGAACCCCCCACTTTCTCCCCAGGAGATCGAGTGTGGGTGACCAGGAGAAAGGTCCATCCCGATAAAGGGAATTTGAAGACCAGGCTTGAAGGACTAGACGAAGTTCTATTTCAGGAAGGTAACGTGGTCCACCTATCAGAATTTGGTCCGACTCACCCTAGACAAATTAGGAAAATAATCTGAATATGGACTCCCCTTACCCTGAGACACCTATCGCACCTGTTGACCCCTGTGATATCTACATACATACCTCAAAAGCCGTGTGGGTTCTCAACTGCGCAGGGGACAAAATATGGGTAGGCGAAGGCCTGAAGAACATCAGATGTGCTCGGCAGGGCTCCCTTTTGGAGTCCTGGGAGAAAATAAATAAATTACGATGGCGTAGGTATGAACCGGGAGCGTGCGCTGCCTGCGACGTTCGGGTGGATGGGTGCATATGGCGGGGGATGGCGGACAAGCGTCCGAATCTAACGGAAGGGTTTTGCTCATCCTCCGCAGGGGCTCCTGGGGTGTTCGCTCGGGAAGGGGCTCCCTATTGCAGGCTAATGTTCTGCAGTCATTGTGTGCTCAATTATAGTCTAAGAATGTTACTTGCCAGGTATGACCACCCCGTGGGTTTCAAAGGCAAATGTGAATGTGCAGCCTCGGTGGATGGGATTCTCCCATGCGCAGACACCACCAAGCTTGGTATAGCGACTGGCTTGTCGCTGCTGAGTGGTGAAGGGGACATGCATCCTCCTGACACAGTGAAATTAGGTTACCGAAGGAAATCTAGAGCTACAAAGTGGTTCAGGTTCCGCGGGGAACCAACCACTTTGGGAATGGCGACATCCACACCTGACTTAAGTCACACTCATTCCCCATTGCAGAGAATGATTATGAAACAGTTCCCTATTTGTCCGCCGGGTCCCAATCGGGCTAGTTGTGTAGTGGGGGTCAAAGGCGAAACTACCATAGTGCTACACCCCGACCCAGCACGGAAAAAATTGTTCCCCCAAATGGACCCAAAGTCCTCACAGGAAATTGAATTCCAGGATATTCTGCTACAATTGCTGGGTGGCCCCTTCGAGACGCAGACGTTAAAGCTGCTGGGTAGGCGACCGCAGGGTAAGGAGATAGATTGGGTGACCCCATTTTCGACCCGGAGGGCGGTGGTACAAGATTGTCAAGTTACAGAGATAACTCTACCCGCCTCACTTTCTGGCCCCCAGGCCAGCCCACAGGCTGTGTTCCACCTTACCGTTAGGCTCACCCTCTTGAGAGATGCCTGTTCCCGAGTGGTAACGGCGTCAGTGTCGGTGTATAATAAGATTATCCCAACTGAACCAGAAAAGTCTGGGACCGTGAAGACTGCCTCCAAAAGCAGGTGGAGGCTTCTGGGGAGAAAGGGGACGAGCATAAGTAATGAGTAACAGATGGGTGGGCTGGAAAGGGGGTCCAAGACACTCCTCACCCTCCTCTTCTTTCCCTCCACAGGGGCTTAAAGAAGGGGAGGATCAGAATGTCGGACCCAACCTTGTCTGCGGGGACTCTACCTGTCAGATTTAATGAATCCGCCCTAGAACAAAAGGCTGTGGAAACAAGAAAGAAACAAAAGTATAAACTAACCAAATCATTCATCCTTTGTATGGTATATTTGCTAACCTGTGCTTTAATCATATTTTCGGTGATCATGCTGTATGCACAGAACACTCAATTTTCGGTAAGAGAATGGGAAGTGTGGCAAACTATGGTAGAAACAAAATTGGCTTTCCCACTTAACGAATACAGAACTATTCTCCCTTTACCTTGCACTAGTACTTTTAAAGAGTGCAACCCTGTAACCAACTGCCTAGATAAAAATGAACCCGAGTATAGGAGACAAATGATAGAAGAAATGTCCGAGAGAGGGCTGGAAGTTGATCCTTTCAATACTTCCGCCTTTTTAGACCAGGGAGTCTGGCCGAATGTATCTATGGGACCAGAGGAGAGGATGATGGCAGAAATCAGCTCCCACCTGGACCACCTGCTAAACAGTACCCATTGTAACACGTCTTGGTATACTGTTGCCCTTGCTAGAATAATGCCTGGTTTAGTGACCACAGAGCCCGCCGTGGTGTTGTCCTCGCCCAGGACCTATCTAAATCAGACCCATCTCTTTTCGGCATACAAATGGTACCCGCCGAAGCCCGATACTTATGTGTGTGCTGAAATTATAGCTAATTGGACCGCTTATCGGTCCGCGGACTCTACAGTAGTCACACGGCCCATCAAGCGTTTTAGAAATTGTACATTCCTCACCTTCCAAAATGTGACATTAATGATAAAATTGGACCCGTTAAGATCAGTGCGTATATTGGATGCAGTTGAAATGAATAAGTTGAAAAATGCAACTGGCATCTCCCAACGATACTCAACTTTGGCCATGCCACCTTCAGGCGGGGTGCATGCGTCCTCCCTGTGGGATAAGATCTTTCCGAGGATTGTGAATACAGATCCTATGGTTGTAGACACCGCCGTCTGGGACAGTATAGAGCCCATTTCGCCGGGAATTAGTACCCATGGCAATATGTCCAAAGTAACTCTCTTAAATAAAACCAAGAGGCGAAAAAGGTCGTTTTCACCTACCTCAGACCGCCAATCCAGAACTTTATCAGATATGTTGTACCGTTTATTCGGGAGAATAACTACCCGAAATGCGAGCAGTTTGAGATTTTTTCCCTGGGGCCTACAGGCTCTTGAGGATAGTTACAAATTAATCAGTTATCCCTATGGATTAGATTGGTTGCAAAATGTGACAATTGGTAAGGTAAAAGTATATTACATGTTGGTCCCCAATTATGGTAATATGGCTAATAAAGAATGGCTATTGGTAGAAGGTAATTTAGCAATGAACAATTTCTTGAAGTGTGTTAATAAAACACTATTGGAGGCCCATCTTAAAAGAACAAAAGAGATTGAACATAAATTGAAATTGAGCCATCAATACGAGAGATTACGGGCACAATTTGCTGAGCGATACGGGGATACCTGGAGGCCCTGGCAAGAATTGAGACCCTATTGTTTTGTGAAAAATGAGTATAAAAATGAAAATTTGGACAAAACATGACGTAACTGATTGTGGTTCTAATCATATTAACCTGCTGTGGAGGGAAGTAACACCAAGCCACCCTACTAAGTTGGACAGATTATATGCAATGGGGCTACTGCCTAACGAGACCTTGCTATTACAACCGTGCTTCGCTACATATACATTTAACGACGGTGCGGGATATGTCCTAGAGCGATTCCTGAAACAGCAGTGGGCTTCTCTACATACGGGCCATGTATATGATCTTGTTAAACGGAGCCGAACTTATGACTCAAACCAGGCTCCCTCTTTGGAACTTAGAGGGTGCGTGGGTTGTTTAGCACCGCCACCGGTGTTGGCCAAAACTTTCTTAAAAAATGATAAAAGATTTATTTATTATGCTCTAGGACTGAGAGCAACCATGACTCACCCCAAAGGAAAAGCTGAAGGAGTGAAGTATGGTTACTATGATAGAAGATATTGTTCGGAGGCTGATGATTTCCAATACTGCTATGATAAAGATTCATACTCCTGGGGCACTCTAATGAGGGCCAGGAGGGCGAATAGAGAAATGAACTGGCTTAGGAAATTCGACCTGTCAAATAAAATCTTTATTGGCTATAATTTTGACCAAGTGATAAAAGAGGTATTTGATAGATCACCCCCGAGAAATGATAGTAACCATTTGTGGATAATGGCCCACACATATTTTGGCCGGGTGCCCAAGTATATGGAAAATATAAATTCACACCCTGATGCCAGATTTGAAAGCCAGTTTCACAAAAGACATGATGCTTGGATAACGAAATCGGGGAGACTTTGTACAGAGGTTAGTGGAGAGACATGTTCCTCGGCATATCCCGAGGCTCGAACGGAGTTTCAGGTGGTCTCCCCTTCCGAATTTAGGATCTCACGGACAAGTTTTATCCATGAGATAGTGTGTCATGTTAAACCACACAAGTTAGGTAAATTCTTAACAGAAAAAGACCCTCGGATCCACGGTCTTGACGTAAGACTCCCATGGGGACTGCCCGAGCCGATATTTGATTTTGAAGGGTACCATATGAAATTGTTCTGGCCATATAGCTTGAGGAGTGTGATAGATTACTCTCAAACTCAGAACTGTAAAAGGGGGTTCCTGGGAGGTCCACCAGAAAACGGGGCGGATGGAGAAGGAGATGGGCTGCATAAAAACGAGTTCCGTCCATATAAGCCCCCGGTAAACTCAATTTTGGGAGGGGCCGTGGGTGGAATATGGAACACTGTCAAAACCTGGGGCGAGGATGCAGTGGCTGATGTAAGTAATAGGGTCACTGGATATTTCTGGTGGCTAAAGTATGTGATCCCAGTAATTATAATCGTATTTGTAGCCACTGCAGTAGGAGTTCTACATAGATTGGGCCTGTTACCTCTAGCAAGGTATGTGGTAGGAAAGATTCTGAAAGGAATTTGTATGTTTGTAAAGGTGTGTTTAATATTATGCTTTAAGCTCATAAAATATTTCCTCGTTACCTTGATGAAGCTTTGTATGTTTTGTTTGAAACCTAGACCTAACCCGCAGAGAGCTGGGAGAGGAAATAGAAGTGGAGCTGCTACAAGGCGTGACGAACTGCATGCTTTGTGGAGAAGGGGAGGTGGTGCCTCCGAGTAGACCCGGTATAGGGTACAGTATGTACTTTCAGCGCTCACTCTGCATGTTGAAGTCGAGCAATATCGGATCTCTCTTACACGTAGGAACCTTCTCCTATATCAACTCGCAGTCTGATGTCTAAGGATCTGTTAATTCTTAGTGTTTGCTTGTTCAGCTATCTGGTGATACTCGGAATCGCCCCAAATTATTTTTACATTTGGTTCGGCCTTATTTGCTCATCGCTTGGGTGGTTCCCAATTTTGTTAATTGTCGAGTTATACCTCGAGGCTGGTCGGATGCAGGATAGAGAAACTGCGTTTTCTCATCTTGCAGATTTGGCGATCTGGCGATTTCAGGGTCCATATACCCGAGACGAGGCTAAACAAAGACGACTCCACTACTCTCGGGAAATAATAGAGGACGAGGTCCTTTTTGAATATTTTTCGGAATTTTTGATTACTCGAGAGGAGACGGCTTTTGTAGTGCTGTCGCGCCATTATCCTGACGAAGTGGCGCATCTTAGCTTTTTATGGCTCGCAACCCATGAAGAAGTGGAGATAAAAGTGTGGACGGCCTCCAAATACTCAGTTGGGTCCTAGTTCGGAATTTCATTGGGCCTTTCAGAGGAGGGGAATCGCGGAACAGGTAGTTTGATTCTTATTTAATTTTTCTCAGGCCTTCCCTATCGAAATGAGATTTGTCATTCCGGGGAACGCTACTTTGCATGATATTGGGGGTGTATAACACTCCGGTTACCGTGATTTGGGTCAAAGTCACCCTCCGAGGGGAGATTGATCCGAATGAACGTCGCATTTTTAAAATTATTAATTTCACTTTTCGTCTTTTTGTATATATGCAGGAGTTGCCTGTGAGCATATGAAAGCTAGTTTATCGCACAAAAATATATTAGTTGTACGATAGACCAGCCAATATAAGGATTGATAGTGTCGTGAAAAATAGGACTACTGTTGTTTGATTGTGGATGAAGGAATCTCATAAACATTTTAATCATATTAATTGATTGAATATGATGGAGACACCTGCAACCAATATCAGTAGTTATGGGGAAGAACAGGTTGGGAATTTCACCACCTGCAACCCATGGGTGGAAATGGTGGCTAGCCAATCCATCTCTTCCATTATAATGCTGCTATGGGTGACCCAGAAACGGGGTTATCCCTTGATCCGGGGCTTAATTCTGGGATCCTTTTATATTCTTTTAAATATGTACCAGGGGTATCATGGGGTGTTAACTCTATCAGGCTGGGTATTGCCAATTTACCTAGCCTGTATGGATATAGGGAGTTACACCTTTGTGATACTAACAACTGGGGGTAGTTTTCTGGGTATGATTTGCTCAATACTTAAACTTCATTATGTCTCTTCATCCTACGTTATCGCAGTGGCCCTGTCCGATTGCCTGATTATGGCATTTGCTATGGTCATAATGTGGGCCATAGTGGTAAATGAAGTGGATGGGGCGGCCCAGCGTACGATGAAGAAATTTGTTAGGTCCCTAACAGGGTTTACTATGGGTATAGTAATTTTGAGGTTATTTGAAGCCGTGTTCCCTTATCTCAGACCTAGTCTATACCTGATCTGCGCCTACATTTGGCTTACCGAGGGCAGGCAGCACTTTAGACGCAAACCTAGGGAGGGGGGAACTCGCCCTCATATGTTCATGCAACCATGCCTTAATTGTAGGCAACCAGAGTCAGTGGGCTGACCTGAAGGTTGTAGGGAAAACATGGGGGTTGGGGATATAAAAAAAAAAAAAAAAAAAGGGGTGTATGTATATATATATTTTGGGAAACCCGTATGTCACGGACCAGAATTTTGCTTCTTTGATACTTTGATGGGGGTGAAAGATTTTCTGTTTAGATTATTGACGGATCTCTCACCACCCAATATTAAAAATGTATATACTTCGATTGTTGTTGCCCGTCACCATTCTTTTGTTTGTTTCTGCTATGGATTAGAACACCTTCGGGACCGTCAACATCGCCGAAAAAGAGCGTCATCACGTTGAAGATGTGGCGCCTAGCCGGGAATCCTCTGATCATTGGTGAAAGGCGTCTTCGATGCCCGGGACCAGATGAACAGGGACCTTCGAGAAAGGGGGTCGGGGCCACAGGGGGACTCGAGGTTGTCCTCTCACCATTTCCTGAGGTGGGACCGGGCCAACGTGTTCTTACCGGACCTGAGGTCGCCGCACTCCTGGACTCCCGGGCGATGGGACCTGGTCTCATGAGTACCTTGGTTCGGATTGGCTCGGCTACCTTCCACACTGTCTCTGCACGGCAGGGAAGAGAACTAATGGGAGAGAATAGTCTGTTTGTCCCTAATTTACAGGTGATGCCGATAAGGAGTGGTGAACCGTTCCGGAGATTGGAACCAGTGGCTCAGATCGGAGCGGAGCCAAGCAGCATGATCCCGGTGTGTCCCTTGGTTCCAGATCTGCGCCATCTGCTCGAGTGCACCCCGTGTGTCATAAAACATGGGCGGATATGTGATCTTCCGGAGCCAGTGCAGCAGATGGAGGAGGCTACCCCGTCTCCAGGGCCAACGACTGCCCATGGCGTTGCAAGGTTAGGAGTGCTGTCGTATGCTCCTAGCTATCCTATCATCCCGGCGGCAGAGAGAGGCACAGTACGCCGGTCCTGTTCTCCAACTGCTTCACCTCCTGCTCCTGTATCCTGTTCTCCAAATGCTTCGCCTCCTGCTCCTGTATCCTGTTCTCCAACTGCTTCGCCTCCTGCTACAGCATCCTGTTCTCCTAGATCGTCATTCACTCCCACATCGTCGAACTCTCCCAGATCACCCTACGATCCTGATTCTCGGGTTGAGGACATAGAGAGGGAGGGGGTCTGTACTCCTTCCAGAACTTTATCCCCGGGCGTGGACAAGGACGCAGAGGCGGCAGCCTATTCGCTTGTGTCCCTGGGTGCCTCGGCTGGGGCAGCCGAATCCCCATCGTACTCTCCTACATCTCCGAGCTACGATCCTTATTCTCCAAATTACTCACCCAGACACACCTATAGTGAGTATGAGTTGCTACTCGAGCTGGAGGCTCGCAGCAAGGCTGTACTCAAAGAGACAATCCAACTGACAAAAGAGACAAGATCTTCCTTCCCCGGTTCTCCCTTTCTCTCCCCCGCTACTGTTTCTCCTACCTCCTCGTTGCCCGTTGTTGAGTCCACTGACATTTCCCGGCCTAGGCCTGACTCCCCGAAACCATGGGACTGTGATTGTAGGGATTGTGTGACGTTTGATGACCGTCCTATACATCTGGGAGGGGGGATAAGTAATGGACAAACTTGGGAAAGGGCGAGTAGACGGAGAGGCGGCGAGCCGAATGACAGAGCATTGCGCGGCTATGCCCCGTTTGCCAGACTGATAATGCCCCCGTTTTACTGCCCGAATAACGAGGACAGGACACGAGAGGGTGCAACCTGGAGGGAATCCAGCGATGAACCGGAGCGGAAGCGGCCTCGTCTGGAGGAAACTACTGTTACGGGTGAAGGGGAGTGTCCAGCGGATGTGGATATGGGTTGTAGAAACGGGAGTGAAGATGGGGAAATGGAGGTAATTCAGGAGGGAGACGATGGCAGTGACATTGATGTTGAGAGAGTGACTCCTGAGGACAATGATTGGGACTGTGTTCCTGTGGACAGGTCCAATTTGTCTTATGTGTCCCCAGGGGTTGATGCTGAGTCTCGAGCTGCATCCGGCTCTCGGATGAATCTGTCTCCTCCCCATAGGAGCATGTATAGGCCTTTTACCTTGGGCCCGGTGAGTCCAAGACGGGTCGATCCCTGGACACCGCAATCTGCTGATGATCAGGGTCCGGACCCCCAGATGGAAATAGGGCCCTGGTTGGAGTTCTACGATGAAAACAAGTACTATGTTCCTGTGGAGAAGTTATGGGATGCGTGTGACAATGAGACATTAGCGTTTGTGCGACTGGGGTCATTGGAGCGATCACCTTACGCAGGCAGAGCTGAATATGGGACCCTAGAGTGCACGGTCGGAGACTGCGAGGGCAGAAAGGCGGCCCCAGGTCTGCTGGCCACGAGCAAATTGATAAAATGGACACCCAGAAAGTTTCTCCCCAGATGGGGAGGGGTGACACAGTGTGACTATTTCGTGATGAAGCACCTCCAGAGTAGATGGGCGTGGGTCTCATGCTGGCACCCGGAAAAACCCACTGTGGTTGCTGAATACATGGTGTGGGGAAAGACCCCGTAGAGACATGGAGACTATGACTTGGGGTTGAGGGTTTTCGTTTGCCTGGACAGGACTATGACTTGCGCGCGTTGAACTCTCCGTCGCTTTTTGGGGGAAATCCTGAAGAACTCGGAGTACAGAGACAATTTTATTGTAAAAAAAAAAAAAAAAAAAAAAAAAAAAAAAAAAAAAAAAAAAAAAAAAAAAAACCTTTGTAGTGTAATGATTTTGTGTGTATTAATAACTTTTCTTTTGCAGGTGAGGGTGCGTCGGGTATACTAACCTTTTTCTTTCACAGGGTGGTGATTTTTATTATTTGTTTTGAGATTTTGACTCCGCGTATGGAGTACTGGTTCGTGACATGGGTATGAGTTCTATTTTTATGGTGGTGGTTGAAAGTTTCCAGGTAATTGTCCCGTTATGTTAACACGGGTATTGCAGGGAAACTTCTGAGTCCCTTCAGAAATTCATGAGGGGATCGCTTCTGGGGCTTTGGCCTCTTTTTGATATGGGTTTATATGAGGTTGTATTTCCGTCCTGGGTATGACGTTAAAATGCAACCAGTCTTGGGCATGACTATAATCTGCATCCGCAGGGGTGCGGTGTGGTCAATGCTTCAGTTCTAGAAGGGTCATGGAATTATTCCTGGCTGTAAAAGTGATGTGCCTTCGTAGAACCTGAAGCTACAACCTTGTTTTCCTAAAAGGTGTGCTTCCTGGTTCTCCGAAGGTCTTTACTGGGACCTGAGCCCTTGACGAAAGGTGGTACATGTTATCCCTGCGTTCTTGGGGATTTGCGGCCATGAGGGCTCCGGGGGTTTGACCATTGACGTCTTCTCCTTTTCATTTGAGGAGGACGTTGGTGGACATTCCTTCGGGGTTATTCACACGAGGAGTTTATCTCCTCTGATTGGGAGCCTATGACACTTCGAATGGTCACAAATATCATGCATTTGAGCCTTGAAACCGCTGCAACTCTGTAGGTGTGTTGTACAGTAGTGGTAGGTGCAATCTCCTCGAGATATACCAGCGTCGGGGGGAGCACCTATCACTGATGTACGGTGGATTTGACATGAATTGCCAGAGAGGGTGTTGACTACGTCTTAAAAAATTAGACAATCCATGTCAAAGGTCGGCGTTGCTGCCGATTAACAGTAAAGATGGCGTTAAGCCAAATAAATTCCTGTGAAATTCAGGGGTGGGGACTCGAGGAGGTTTGATAGTGGAGTGGTAGGAAGAGTTGTACACTGTACAGAGATAGGAAAAGCAAGAGGCCCTGGTAGGAGGGAAATTTTTGCTGACCTCTGGGAGATACTTCTAGAGGTTGGTTAGAAGGCCTCTGAATAAAAAAGTAACAAACGAGATAAAATGCTAAAAATCGATAAAAGAAAAAATAGGAGAGATCCTTAAAGCAAGCGCCGACAATGTAGTTGTCTGAGTTAAGTATGCTGTTCTTGGAAAGATGGTTTAATCTTTTATTGATAAGTGAATCATTGACAATCAGTCTTCTTCTTTCACTCATTTGGATGAGCGAGGTAGATCGTTTGTATTTTTGACCTTGTAGATCGGCTGTTTTTCGCCGAAGTATATCTTTTGTATTTCTGACCTTGTAGATCGGCTGTTTTTGCTGTAATAACTATTTTTGGTTTATAGGCTTGTAGATCGGGTGTTTTTGGCGGTTGTGGGGACTGTGGAGTTTAGGCTGGTGAATCTATTGTTTCCACCGGGCTGAAGTCTATAGTCTTTATAATCGTGGAACCATTGGGTTTAACTTTGTTGATCTGCAATGTTTTAGTAAAATAACACCTGGGCTCCCAAGAGGGTATTAAAAGTCCAGGGTATGGGGAATCGTATATAATGGGCATTTGTGGGCATTTGTGCTATTACCCCTGAGTAGGCAGAATTATATGACTTCTGCATAGGTTGACAGGTTCATACATTGTTTGCAGGCAACCATATATGCTTTTGCTGACTTTCTCTTTTCTGTATGCACAAGATACAAACCACATGTAAGGTGTTAGATGTACTGGAACATTTGTCTGCGAGCCAAGAGGCCCCTGTTTCCTGTTAGGTTGGTATTGTCTCAGCTACCTGAGGTAGCTGAGACAATGCAGGCATGCTTTATGGTGTTGCATGCAATGCAACCCTCTAAGAGGAGATAAGGTTGACCATTTCCCTTTGTGAGTCATGACAAGTTAATCTGTGGGTCTCCAAGGCAGGACGAGGAAGTTGATTGATAATCACAAATTTTGCTGTGTTTGCTAAAAAAGCCCTGAGAGGAGGGGTGGGCATATAATCCAATTTCTGATGCGTTGGCTAAAAAGTTTCTTGAGTGACCCTATATGGGTAATAAACATTAGTATATGACAGGTGAAGAGGAGGATCACAGGGTTCCACATGAAGTAATGTCTGGCACATGTCTGGGTTTTTGGGTATAAAGGTGCAGCCCTTTCAGAGGACCCGACACTTGCTGGACCTTTGCGGGCTGGACTCTTGCTGGACAACTTTATGCGGTACTCTTATGGACAGATAAAAAACTTAGAATCTGAACGGAGGGGAGATGAATTACTTTAGTGCTTAAAGGGGGGACATCCTGCTTTTCAACATAGCCAGTCCTTGGCTGTGCAGGTAGTATTAAATATTTGGGTATCCAAATTTTGTAGTAAGGGTTATGAATTAAAATTTAAAAGTATTATTTTAACATAGATCCTTCACTTTACCTTATTTTAAAATAGCTTTGCATATTTCAAAATTTTTACAGGTTTTGAGTTTATGTACTTCAATTTTGTGGAAATGATAGAAGTATAACAGATATTTTTCTGATTATGTGCCTTCTGTAAATTTCCTTTGCTTACTTTGATCCAAACATGACATGAGTTGATCTTATTGTAAAGTTACTACTTTAAGTTAAACCTTTTTGTTACTGGAACCTTATTAAGCCTTATATTTGGTAAATAAATAAAAAGCGTGTAAAAGTCCCTTCCAGTCCGCCTCTCCTTCTTTTCTCTTAGTTAGCAAAACAAACGGACCTAGGTTAGGTTTTCTTCAAGACAGATCGTGAAGCCCCTGTTGGTAAGTTGACTGAACCTGCACCACGGCAACATACCTACACATTCTATACACACCCCATACAGGTAGAGATTTGTAACTGATGCTAAAGTTGATGCCAACGTTTGATGCAAAGCTGGGCGGAGTGATGTATTGAGCAAATGTTTTAGGAGTGCAATGTTTTGTATGCAATGAATTGTAAGCATTTAGGTGTATTGCAATGACGGTGTGCTATGACAATGTGCTGAGAGTTGGCAAGGTGGCTTAAAGAGTGAGATGGTTTGCATGTGTTGACTCATTATCCCTGTGTGTGACTGTACGTAAGAGTGAGTGAAGGTCTGGGTAGCAGGCCATGGGGATGGTGGGTTGGTGTAACGCATGAGTTTCAGTGCATTTCTCTAGTCAGAGGAGTAGGATAGGTTGTTTCAATGGTGTCTTTTGACTGAGTGAAGGTCAAATTGATTTTCTGTTGAAGCTGGCCAGTAAGTGTAGGGGGCCCCTCTGCCCCCTGTCTTTCTTATAACACAGTTATCCTCATATCCACAGTTTTGTCTTAAGTCGGGGACTGGGTATTGTGATAGTGGATCTGGTTATTAAAGAGCTTACGGATGGTGACCAGACTTAGATCAAAATTTAGCCGCCATTTCCCCGGAGGCCAAGGGCCTGCTAACACGGTCGAGTTTGTTCTGAATTCACCATGGCGCAGAAAAGGTAGTTCTCGCGTCGCCGCAAGTAAATATACAGTTTTCTACACTTCTGTGTGTTGCTTGTTTTAAAAGGTCCCTGAGTGAAGGGGGCCTCCTATCTGTTGTACACCGCTCCAGTCGTGGTTCTGGAATGGTTAATAGAATAATAAAACAATTAGTCGATCATAATTCGACTAAGAGATTGGCAGTCGACTCAGACTCCCCTGATTAGTCGACTATTCGAATAATCGAGGTCAGGCCTACGCTGTAGTATAGTTTACAAAAAAACACAAAAAAGGTAAAATATTTAGATAAGAGGTTTCTGCCCGACAACAGCGATATGCAACCTGAACACACAAGTCGGTTCCTGAAAGCAGTGGTTCTCAAAGTAGGGTCTGGGGTCCCCCCCATGGGTCCTTGAGAGGGTTTCAGGGGGTCATGTAAACAGTTGGGTATGAATCTCTGTTCGGAATGAGTTCATTCTGAATGAATAAATATTGTCCATGTAACCGCAGCCATTGTGAGCTTGTAGCTATGTTTTTATTTTAGTTTTTGTGACAGATAGAAGTCAGTTAAGCTCAAATACGCGACGCGTCGTGAGCTTGTAGGTCTGCTATTTTCGGTGCGCGACGCCGTGGTGCGACGGAGCATGACTTATAGGCTTCACTAATTAAAGGCGCTGCTAGCCATCAACTTCAGAAACCTCTTATCTCCAGCGTTTCGAGCGTGTAGATCTGATACTTCTGCTATTTTTGGAATTTGAATGATCCTGAAAAGTGACCGTTTTGGACATAATATGAGGTTTCCCCCCGACAAGACGAACAAATAAACAAACACATCAAAATGGATTCTGTGTAAGGTCGTTTACTGTGTGTGTGTGTGTGTGTGTGTGTGTGTGTGTGTGTGTGTGTGTGTGTGTGTGTGTGTGTGTGTGTGTGTGTGTGTGTGTGTGTGTGTGTGTGTGTGTGTGTGTGTGTGTTTGTGTGTGTGTACTACGTGTGTACGTGTGTACTACTACACGTGTGTGTGTGTGCGCCAGCCGGTGTCTATAATGAGGAGCCACATGCCACAGGTCCAGCAGTCATTATTATGATCTCCCTACGGAGGGAGAGGACACAGCAGGCGCTAGTCTCTGTGTCACATTACAGGACAGTGACACCATCTGTCTGTCTGTCTGTCCCCTCTGTCCTTCTGTCTCCATGTAATGTCTGTCTGTCATGGATCTATCATTTCATTGCCACATTTAATGTATTAAAGGACGACTTCACCCATTTTCAACCTATCCTCATATAATTGGTCCTCACTAATGTTCATGATTATGGTACCATTTCTTTTCTCAAAGGAGGGCTGTGGACACTTCAGAAACCCACCTACCAGTGACATCATCGTTAGGCAGATTTGTTTTTGTCAAACAAGATTTATCACCCAGTACATCATTACTCTTCTTTCAGTCAGTCACTCAATCACTCTCTCTCTGTTTGTCTCTACTCTCCAATCTGTCTATTTCCCCATCTTGTCTCTGTCTCTCTATCACACACACACACACACACACACACACACACACGCACGCACGCACACACGCACGCGCGCGCGCGCGCACGCAACCTCGCTAAGCAGGCAGCCCCAAGACGGGCCCACATCAATTAACCCTTAAAGACCGGGAACGCATCTGTGTCATTTTAAGATTTCTTTGGCTACTCAAAAATAGCACATCTACAAACTCATAGCGAGGCGCTCGTAGATCTGCTATTTTAAAAGAATCGTGAAAATGTGTGCAACTTTTTGAATATATATTTTTTAAAGCGAACATTTTTTTTAACTCTGTTATAACTTCCGGGGGTCCCTGGATCAAAATATTTTGACATGGGGGTCCACGGCACCCCCGGCCAAACACATATCATTTTTGAGAACCTGTGATATTATAGCAACATACGTTTTTTCAAAAAACCTGTTAGGATTTAGAAGACATTTGTAGAATCCGCCAGAAGCAAAGATTTGAGTTACAAATGTTTGCTTTAAAATATATTTATATATTCAAAGATTTGCACACATCTTCCACGATTCTTCCCAAAAAATAGCAGATCTACAAGCTCATAGCGCGGCACCGAGTGCCCCGCTATGAGCTTGTAGATCTGCTATTTTTGAATAGCCCAAAGAGATCTAAGAATGACAGAGATGCGTTCCCGGTTTGAACGGGTTAGCTACGCCTCCTGTCTGGTCTGTCAGCGATGCAGAAGCTGCTGGCATGATGATGATGATGATGATGATGATGATGATGATGATGATGATGATGATGATGACGACGGCCGGGGTCCAGCCTCGCCATGGGAAGACAGACTAAGCTCTGTGAGCGTTGCTGCTCGTATAAAGGGGCTGATCCCACGCCACACTGAGACGCCATCTGTGTCTCGAGGGGCCTAGCCGTGTCTCGTGGGAACTTGGTCGAACAGCGCGTGCGCACACACACACACACACACACACACACACACACACACACACACACACACACACACACACACACACACACACACACACACACACACACACACACACACACACACACACACACACACACACACACACACACACACACAGCGGGGTTTTGCAACAGGTGCCATTTCAGTTATATTTAAAAAGAATCTCTGCAAAAAAACAAATAACAAACATGGCAGAAACCACGTATTTCCATATTTTTTTTTTGTAAATTAATGCTTTACTTCTTCATACTACAGTGTCACACAAAAGTAGCAAAAAATAACTGATCTACAAGCTCACAACGCATTGCACTAAAGTGAAAGCGGTTACTTTCCTCTTCTACCCCGGATTTGAACCCGGTTTCCTGCGCAAGTGCTGAATTATTTTCTTATTTACCATTGAGCTAATAGAGCCTGCCTGCTTGCTCAGGTGATAAATGTAATCTTCAGACCATCAGGTAAAAATGTATGTCAGATCCTGTGTCTAGGTGAGACATGACCTTTAACACGATCTAAATGTCATGTCTCTATAGAAGAGCAGGGAGACTAAATACAACCACCCCAATTGTATAAGTTATATTGTATTAACATACTCTACCATACAGATTGGACACAATTACATTTTATTCATAAAAATAGTCTGTCTGTGTATGGGGTTCTATAAATATTGAACAAAAAGTATTAGCAAAAGTTTGTGACTAAATGAGAACTACATTGGATCCATTGAAACCCTATTTTAAAAAAACAAAGTACTGCAACAGTTTTGGACATACAAAACAATAGTAGCGAAAACTGGGAAATTCAGACGCAAGATGAGCCTTCCTAAGCCAGAGCCTAAGTGTGTGTGTGTGTGTGTGTGTGTGTGTGTGTGTGTGTGTGTGTGTGTGTGTGTGTGTGTGTGTGTGTGTGTGTGTGTGTGTGTGTGTGTGTGTGTGTGTGTGTGTGTGTGTGTGTGTGTATGTATGTATGTATGTATGTACATACAGTATACATTGTTTTGTAATAATAATAAAGACCTACAAAGTAACTAATAATTGTAGTGGAGTAAAAAGTGCAATAGTAGAAATAAAAGTACTACAAATTGAAAACACTCCAGTCAAACTTGTACTTAAATAAATAACTTTTTTTTAAATGTACTTTCCACCACTGACCTCCACAACACTGTCTGTCTGTCTGTCTGTCTGTCTGTCTGTCTGTCTGTCTGTCTGTCTGTCTGTCTGTCTGTCTGTCTGTCTGTCTGTCTGTCTCAAGAATGAAAACTTCACATGCAAGCTGAACCATCTATGCGCTCTCCTTCAAAAGGAGGGGAAAAAAATCGCTACATTTTTCGAGGTGAGGAAATATAATGGAAAAAATGTCATTGATTTGAGCGACTTTGAAGTTGTGCTCTTCTTATCCATTCAATCCGGGAAAGCATCTGAGTCATTTTATATATATATATATATATATATATATATATATATATATATATATATATATATATATATATATACTCAGATCCAAATATTTTGAGATGGGGGTCCGCGGCGCGGCCAAATACAAATCATTTTGGGGGTCTTTGACATGGAAAGGTTTTGAGCACCACTGATAGCAAACGGTTAGGATTTAGAAGACATTTTGTAGAATCTGCCTCAGGTTTCTGCCTGACAGCAACGATTTCCACTTTATGTGCTCCGTCGCACTGGGGAAGGGCAGCAAATTCCAGTCTATCTTTCTAAAAATCATTTCTTAAAGAAGCACTTTCATTCACCCATTCATCCCCCTCGTCTCCAGATAATTGGTCCCTCAAAAATGTTCCTCGGTTGGAGATGGGTGAAGTGGTCCTTCAAAAAGTCTGCAGCAGTGTTTGTCTGTATGAGTGACGTTATTACACGAGGAAGGACATTTAAAAGATCGACCTCAGACTTGGCTGTCTGACTGAGCCACCAACTCTTTCAATCTCATCAAGTCGCTCCCTTTAACAAAAAAAACGGGTCCTCATCCGTTTCCATTCCCGAAAAAATATGTCAAAATATCTTTTATAAAACATATTTATGAGTTTTCGTTTCTGCTAAGCAGCAAGATAGGCTTAAACTAAATTGATTTACAGTAGGCCTTAGTTATGTGACTGCAAAGGTGAAACCGAAGTGGGGTGAGAGGTGACAAGCGCTTTGTTTTCTACTCATTTTTCGCACTGCTGATGTACTGTACATATACTGTTGAAAGACCTGGTAAAAAGTAATTGAAAAAACTATTAGGAGGGCAGTATGAGTCACCAGAACCAAGGACGGATGTTTTCGATGAATCTAACATGGTTAAAATGGAGTTTGAAGTTATAATGGGTTTGTATAGGAAGTGTCTGATAAAATTAATATCAAATAAATACTGAATCAAGCAACTTAAAAACTGTTTGGGGTGCTCACAAAAGACGTTTAAAATGACCCCAATCATGTTTGAAAGTGAAATATCCCCTTTAACCACTTGAACCCCAACATCGCTATTCTGGGGGGGAACATTTGCCAGAAATATCTGCATTTTCTGGCGAAGAGATTTATTAGAGTGAAAAAAGGGTGTACCAAGTACAGTTACAACTCAGGTCTGTTTTACTAAGCATAGAGGGTTAGCAGTAATAGTAGTAGTTCAGTCAGATAACTCACGAATAGATTGAGCAGGGAGATAGATATATAATAATAACCCCCCATGGGGAACAGAACCAATAGCAGAGCCTGCACTGGTGGTGCTGGGGTGGCGGTGGGAGCAAACAGCCGCATAACAACAAACCAGGACCACATAAAGCGGACGGAACGCAGATTTAGGTGAGCTTAAATAACCCGCCCAATAGGTCAGCTGATTGCCACGTCAGTGTATGACGTATGCGTCTTGCCTAACACTGTATACACCCACATAGTAATGAGCATGTGTGTAACCTCTCGAGTGTATACTGCCTGAACTAACCTCGCAAGCTACGTAATCGTTAGTACTCACCACTGATCCACTTGGCTTCAGGGTCATGGATGGTGAACTCTGGTTTGAACAGGTCGTCCACGGTCAGCCTGGACTTCCTGTTGTCTGGGACCTCCGCTGACAAAAAACACAGACAGCAGGTTTACACTGAAGTACTACTACTTGTTGTTAACTAGTTGTACGAGCTCTTGTTTTATTATTGTATTGTTTTATTGGATCTTCTTTAGTCAATACATTTATTTGTTCTAGCTCTTGCTCATTTGATTTAGCTATTTGTCTCATCTGTTTAAGAAAGTAGGTAGCTGATATATTGCACTTTTACCTTAGTGTAAGGTATACTCTTGGTTGCCTTTTTTAGCAGAAAATGCACTTAATGCTTCTGGTGATTAGTAGTTTCGTTCCCTACCCATGTTGAATGCACTTATTGTAAGTCACTTTGGATATGTAATGTAATGTAATGAAGTAAGGTCAAGTCCGGTTTAACTATTACATGGGGTGTGGGGGGTTGCATATCGTCACTGTCGGGCAGAAACCTCCTACTGTATCTCCATATTTCAACGTGTTGTGTTTTTTTTCGTAAATTAACGCCCCACTTGATCATACTACAGCGTCACACAAAAGCATCAAGAGTAGCAGATCTGCAAGCGACGCGTTTCGAGCTTGTAGATCTGCTACTTTTGACGCTGTTGAATTTGAATCCTGAGAAGTAACTGTTTTGCAATAAACAAAGCAATAGCCAGCACTCCGAAGTCAAGCGTCAAGCCTTCCTCAGCGTGTATGAGTACACGCTGAGGAAGGCTAGACGCCGAAACGTGTCCGTGTGTGCTGTGCTGTCCGTGCATATGAATTAAAAGTACCAGAAGGACCTCGGAGTGCTGGCTATTGCTTTATTTATTGTGAATCTTTGTGAGCCGTGCACCCGCAAACTGCACCATATACAGACTGAAAGTGCTCGTTGTTATTTTCTAAAGTAACTGTTTTGGACATATGAGGTTTCCACCCGACAGAGACGATATACAAATTGTATATGTACACACCTATTGAAACAGAACAAACAGACACTCAAAACACTGTGCGTGAATCTGAGTTTTAGCGCAAGCTTTCGGTCGTGTGTCCTTCTTCAGGCACACATGGAGTGAATGCAGCCGTACATAATAATAATTAGGGTTCAATGCAAGACACCTGTGTCCAACATTCCATTGACTACTAGATAGACAGGGAGCTGTAGTCCCAAATGTAATGTACGACAGAGGCCATGCTCAGCATGAAGGGAATTGTAGTCCTAAACCTATAGTGACTACAACAGCCTTAGACTCAAGTGTGTGTACACCTATTAGAAGATTATTATAATAAAAAGGTAGGGTAAGTGATTTTCTTTAGTTAAAATAAGTGTTAAATAGCTCTATTCTGATAGTACTCATTGCTATAGAGCAGTGGTTTTCAACCAGTGGTCCAGGGGGTCCCCAGACAATGTAATAGTTAGTAAACACATTGACCCTTGTGTGTCTGTAACTCTGAGAGTGTACAAATGGAACCAAATGGACCCTTACGGGCCCATTTGGTTCCATTTGTACACTCTCAGAGTTACATTAACACTGATGATGATACTACAGTGTAGATTGGGACCCCCAAGGAATCAAAATGGTTGAGTCCCTGGCACATCTTTTCAAATGAGGGTCCCTGGGGAAATATCAGTCAATTTGGGGGTCCTCGACGCAAAAAAAGGTTGAAAACCACTGCTATAAAGTGTTTGTTCAGTAACAGGAGTCTCCATGTCTCTTCTGCTCTTTATTAACCAGAACTCAGACAGGATACAGATTTAAACAAGCGATATTAGGAGTGAAGAAAGGAGCAGACACAATTGGAACTGGAACACTATAAAAATGAAGCTGATAAATGGGTACTCTCTCCTGATTGGCTGAAATTGTGCAACCCACCTGAAAAGGTATTTTCTGTTTATTAAAGTGCAGCGCTACAAGCTTGTAGATCTGCTATTTTGGGATTTTTTAAAACATTTTTGCAAATACTTAAATATATATATTTTTAAAGCGAACATTTGTAACTCAAACCTTTGCTTGGGGGAGTCCCTGGAACAAAAATATTCTGAGATGGGGGGTCCGCGGCCGGCCAAATACATATAATTTTGGGGGGTCCTTGTACTACCGTCGTACCTGGCGTGAGGACGACCACCGACATGGTGATGAGAGAGCAGACCGCCACGATCACCAGCAGAGAGATGGCGATCCCCTTCCAGTTCCTCTGGGGAGGGTTAGGGTCCACAAACTGCTCCTGGAAGAAAACGCACAGATTGATGGGACAAAAACAGACAAGATATTTCAAAGTTATAGCAGTGGCGTGCACAGACATTTTGAGGGGCAGGTGCTCAAGTAAATTATACTTTTTTTGGTTTACTTGGTCTGCTCTTTTTTCCCTCTACACGTATACCTCTTTGCCAAAAATAGCCGATCTACAAGCTCACAACGCCTCGCGTTGCGAGGCGTTGTGAGCTTGTAGATCTGCTATTTTTGGCTAAAGTTCTCCTCAGAAAAGGGATGCTAGGTTTCGAGTGGTTATGGTAAAAAGATAAATCATATCACATAAAGATTTGGCGGACCCCCTGTAGTAACTCTGAGGACCCCCTAAGGGTCCCGGACCCCCTGTTGAAGACCCCTGCTGTAAACTGAAAAAAAGGGCACTTCTGGTCAAGAGGGCAAAGGGCAGGTGCTCTAGCACCACCTAGAGTCTATCTGTGCACGTCCCTGAGTTATAGAAGCCAGGTAGTTAGTCACAGCAACAACTTCATATATCGTTAGTGTCGGGCAGACACCGCTTACCTCTTTTTGTTGTTTTTTCATAAATTAATGCCATACTTGATCATACTACAGCGTCACACAAAAAGTTAAAAAGTAGCAGATCCACAAGCTCGAAACGCGGCTCAAAGAGACGCGTTTTGAGCTTGTAGATCTGCTACTTTAGCCGTTTTTGAATTTGGTTAGGTTTCCACCCAACAGAGACAATATGCAGCGAATAATGACGTGTGACGAATATTAAACATATAAATACTGCAAATTTCCTTAGAGCCTGTGAATCTTTAACATTTAGGGGGGTGTGACAGGCTACAAAAAAATACCTTTGAAATCACAAGGTCTTTCCACAAAATGACATCAATCCTGTCTCGAAAGAACATTGCTTATCCACAGCATCTGCCATTAATGTAGCATTAACTTAGAGTTCCCTTTTCAGCGAGTTATGCAAACCGAGCGGTTCTTGCTCAAGGACACCTGGCTGCTGGCGGTGGACACACGTCGGCTCTCACGGGGATTCGAACCTGTGATATTCCAGTCACACCCCTGGCTGCCGGTCAGACAGATGTCATCGTCGTCACGTTCTCTGACAGCTGGGGGGACTGGCGTCCTCTGACCGGCAGCTTAAATTAAAATGTGAAAAGGCGTGCGAGGACACGGTGGAATCATTCCATTGGTTATTTATTACGTGGCTAAAAAAAAGATGTGCCGTGGAGGTGTGGGAGAAATTCATAAGAAAGAATACAGAGAGAATACAGTGAGGTTTGTTTACTTCACATTTGCTTTGGCAATGTGAACGGATGTTTTCTCACGCCAATGAAGCTCCTTTGAATTGAATTGAATTGAAACAAAATATACTCTCTCGCCATGCCTTTCGGCCTGGCGGAGACAATGAATTGAATTAAGTGACAGACAGACAGACAGACAGACAGACAGACAGACGGACATATTGTGACAAATATAAAGGCTATTCCAAATTCACCCAACTCCAAATTCACAACAAATAACAAAAACACGGGTACATTTTTGACTCTGTCCAGGCAATCCCCTAGAGGTGAGAAAGCCAAATGTTCATGGTTGGCAGCAAAATATAAGTATAAAAAAGTAAGATTTTGATAGTGCCACAAAAAAAGGAAGAAGTTTTGAACAACCGAATAGAGAATAGTCAAAGCAAAAAAAAGAAAAAAGAAGAGAATGTATCCTGGCAGACAGGGAGAAATAGAGAGAGAGACAGAGACATAGAGAGAGAGAGAGAGTGCACAAAAACAACAGACAGACATTGAGCATGAGAAGAAAGAATGACAGAGAGATAGAGTTGACAGTCCCTGGCCACTGTGTACAGTGTCTGTCCACTGACTCCTGCCAACACTGTAGCAACACACACAGACGCGCGCACGCACACGCACACGCACACGCACACACGGCCTCATCTGAGCCTCACTTCCCTCTGCCCACCTGTCCTGGAACAGTAGTGAATCCACATCTAAAGGGCCCTCCACACCAAGCACAATTGGCCCAGTAAGTTCTCAAATGTTTCCGTGCCAAGGACCCCCAAATTGATATACTGTATATTTTGCCCACGCGGATGACCCATCTGAAAACGTTCTGTGCCAGGGAGGGACCCCCAGAAGAGAAGATTTGTGTTCAAAAGTATTCCAAAATTTCCAAACATTTTCAATATTTTTCGAATATTTTCAAAAATAGCAGATGTACAAGCTCGCAGCGCGGCACAAAGTGACACGCTGCGAGCTTGTACATCTGCTTTTTTCAGCCATTTTCAGCTCCATCTCTTTAATCAACAGAAAATGTCCAGATGGGTTGCCAATTTAAGCCAATCAGGAGAGATACGCCATTTATCAGCTTCAATTATATAGTGTTCCAGTTCCATTTGTGTCTGCTCATTTATTTGTGTCATCACTTAGAATTTCACCTGTTTATCCTACTGAATCGGTTCTCTCTCCTGATTGGATAGGATTGGTATCCCGTTCTGACAATGTATATTTCCTGTTTACTAAAGATCTGCAGAGATGGGGAGACTGAACAAACACTCTATAGCAATGATTACAATCAGAACATACAGTATACCGTCAGTATAAGCTATGTGTAATTGTTGCGTTGTGAGCTTGTAGATCGGCTATTTTCAAATAGCCTACATTTAACCCATTAAGGCCTGAGTCCGATTCTTAAAATGTTTTCTAAATCCTAACAGTTTTTTGGAAAAATATAAAAAATACAAGCTCATAGCGCGGCACTCGGTGCCACGCTATGAGCTTGTAGATCTGCTATTTTTGAATAGCCAAAGAAATCTAAAGTGACACAGATGCGTTCCAGGTCTTATAAGGCTGAAGTGGTTAATGTAGGCTATGTTTTGTAATAATAATCTAAATCTACAAAGTAACTGGAAAAGTTTTCAAATAATTGTAGTGGAGTAAAAGTACAATATTTGAGAGAGAGAGAGAGAGAGAGCCCCCCTGTCAAAGGTCCAGCATAGTAGGCTACTTAATGACCAATTGAAGAGACAGCTATAGGCAGAGACCTAATTAACATAAACGACCACTGGGCTTCACGTTATATTCCATTATGCAACCACACTGAATATATGGGACTGATAATACTGACATGATATAATGGCCACAACGCCCACTCATATAGGCCTATTAATACTTCAATGGTTTTGCAATGAAAACCACAACATGACACAACTTTTTCATGTATTTGGCCGTGGACCCCCTATCTGAAAATGTTTTGTCGAAATGTGTCAAACACTTTCAAGATTTGAGTTAAAAATTAGCTTGTATATCTGCTATTTTTTGAACAACCAACGTATTAAAATATTGATAAAGGAGTTAAAATGACTGTGACGCTGCAGTAACACATTTTGCTGCGGACCTTAAGGACCCCAGAGGAACCCCACTTTGAGAACCACATATCTTTAAAAATATTTTGACCAAAATATATACATTTTTATTTGAAATACATTTTCATAGTCCTTACTCCATGTATTGAGCATAGGCCTACAACATGTCAAATATAACGTGATTTAGTCAATATGTGATAGTTTTCTGTGGGGGGTGCAGCTGGGGACAGTTGGCTGCATGGGAGTCAAAATGATCGAAAACATACATTTACAAAACTGTTGCTGTAGCTACATATTTAGTCAACGTTTTGCCATGGTTCACATGACACTCGTCTGTCTGACACTCATGTTTCAGGGCTAGTCAACTTTTTGACAGTAAAAAAAACATGGACCCTTATATTTGTATAGGTAGAGTTGTCCAGACATTATGGGTTTGTATTATTTTACGTCACCAAAACAGCAGGACAGTAAATAAATCCAACCATGATACACAATTAAGTCTCAGGTTTATGACCCCCAACAGTGTCAGGTATAGGAACTAACATTACAATGTTAAGCAAGGGAACTGAAAAAAAAAAATAATAATAATAATAATAATAATAATGAAAAAATAATAATGAAGAGAATGCTGTTATATAGCCTAAAAGTAAAGACATACATAGCAGGTGCTATTTTTCATTTGATTTGATTTGATTTATTAGACGTGTTAAAAGAAAAAGAAACGGATGAAAAGACAATAAGGTCAGTGACTATTATGTCCACTGTGGTCCTTATTGGTCTGAGAAGCAAAACATTGATAATGGTCCTGGATAAACGTATTGTTTACATTAAAGGTGTAGTGAAATGAAAAATATGTTTTTCACACTTTTAGAGCATATCCGTGGTCATCATATGGGCATACCTAACAATAGATGCCAAAAAAAATGAAAAAAAAACATTTTTGTGTATTTTTACATCTAAAGTCCCTAAAAAGCCAATCTTAATTACTTCCTGTAAACGAAAACGTGCTGCGTGATGACATAACTCGACCTTCGTGAATATAAATGAATCTTGATTACATGCACCTGTTTGATTCCCATAGCTGCACGTTCTTCAAACACAGCTGATTTTAATTACAGAGATACTCCGTTTTGAATCTCATTGAAGATGAGTGTATTACTCATTTTAAACTTCATCTGCACACTAAAATATGTATCTGAAAACATTATAAGTTAGAAATAAGCCAGGTAGTAGCAAACGCGCTTCACTGGCCGTCTCTCTCTCACTTGTAAACAAACACTAGCCGTGTTGCCCACGGCTGAAGTGATTGAGATCCAACGTCCCATAGCCTGAAGGGATGGGACCTTCTGATTGGATTAGAGTCGTTGAGCCGACGTTTCGGGCTGAACCTTCAAAATAAAATGTCCGAAAATGTCACTTCAGTGCGTCTTTAAACAAGGCTACACGTGTTTAACGTATTTGGGAAAGGCTGCAGTCACTCAAGTTGATTTGGTCCACCTGATTCGCATCGCAGACCTTAAACCAAGGCAGTCATTTCCCTCTATCTACCAAAATGAGTGTCGTATGGTAGTCTTAATTACCTCATCAGGTGCGTCTTTCTGCTTCTTCTTTTTGGTGCTTTCTTTAGAAGCGGTCATTGTTTGTAGACACACTGTGTGTGAATCCCTCCGACTCTTCAGACAACCTGTAGTTTATCCTCTATACGAGACGCGCTGCTGACTGACTGAGCGACAGACAGACAGACACCAGGACAGATCTTTATGAAATCATATAACGATCAACTGAGCTTTTATGAATCGAGTCTTTTTCTTCCCCCCGTTGTTTTGGTCACGACTCATCCAACCAGACCGCTTCTCTCTCTCTGTCTCTCTGTATGCATGCGTGCGTGCGTGCGTGCGTGTGTGTGTGTGTGTGTGTGTGTGTGTGTGTGTGTGTGTGTGTCTCTCTCTCTCTCTCTCTCTCTCTCTCTCTCTCTCTCTCTCTCTCTCTGTCTATGCACAGTACACCTGTCCTTTATGTCTGTCTGTCTCTGGGGATTCTTATGGTGCTGATCTGGAATGATCACCAGTGTGCATGTGCATGCATGTGCGCCTTGTGCCAGTGTTAGCGTCCTTGTGTGTGTGCGTGTGTGTGTGTGTGTGTGTGTGTGGTTATGGTTTATTTGACACCTCTATCAGCCGGGGTCAGCACTCCCCAAAGCACCTCCTATAACCACAGAGAGATCTTAATGCAAACCGATAGGTGTCACTGAGAAGAGAAGACCCTCAAGACATCACTGCTCTACCATGCTGCTTCACTGTACACCTCTACCACTAGATATAAATAAACTGAGACACAGAGAGAGACAGAGAGAAACAGACAGAGACAGAGACAGAGAAACAGAGAGAGAGAGACAGACAGACAGACAGACAGACAGACAGAGCGAGTAAGAGATAGGAGAATGAGACAGTAAAGAATTATTGAGAGTAAAGAAATAGTAAAGAGAGAGAGAGTGAGAGAGGATAGAGAGAAAGGCAGAAGCAGAGAGAGAGAGAGAGAGAGAGAGAGAGAGAATGACAAACAATGGCAGATGAGCATGGGGACACAACAAAAGACACCGCCAGAAGATATTTGTCTGCTCTTGCACGCTTCATTTTTTCTTTCTTCATTTGTTATTATTAAAGAGCTCATATGTAGCTAGAAGAGAGCCAGATCTATTCTTTGTCTTAGGAGGATGGACACAGAGGGAGGTGGGGAACGAGGGATGATATGTCAGAAAAGAAATGATGCAGGCAAATGAGGAGGAGGGCGGGAGACAAAAGCTATAGATCAAGAGAAGAGATTCATCTCCTCTTTTGAAGAAAAGAGGGGTGATATGAGGAAATAAGAGAGTGGGCACAGAGAGAGAGAGAGAGAGAGAGAGAGAGAGAGATATGCATAAAAGCAAAGATCCTGCAGGCTTGGGTTTGGACTTGCTCTCTCTCTCTCCCTAGTTAAATATTTAACAGTTGGAACTAGAAACCTCATGGAAATGATCTATCAGTCTCTCTCTCTCTCTCTCTCTCTCTCTCTCTCTCTCTCTCTCTCTCTCTCTCTCTCTCTCTCTCTCTCTCTCTCTCATCTCTGGCGTTCCTTTCCTCTGTCTACAGCCTCTATTTATCAAAGGCAGTCATTTGTCATCAGTCAGTGGTGGAAAAAGTATACTCCATTGTTTTACTTAAGTGAAAGTATCAATACCATTATGTAGAAATACTCTGTTACAAACAAAAGTCCAGTATTCAAAATTTGCTTAAAGTACCAATACTCAATATGCAGAATGTCCCATTTCACTTTTTTTTATGTATGAAAATCCTTTGAAAAGCAGATCTACAAGCTCACAACACACCGCGTTGCGACGCGTTGTGAGCTTGTAGATCGGCTACTTTTAAATAGCCAAAGTATTTATGTGGGGCTGAGGTTAATGTATGCTTTGCAATAATAATCAACATCTAACTAGTAACTAAAGTTTGCACATACTTGAGGAGTAAAAGTGCAATATTTGCCTCTGAGATGTAGTGGAGTAGAAGTCTAAAAGTATTGAAAATTGGAAATACTCCAGTAAAGTAAAAAGAAAATACATCAAAATGGTACTTAAGTACAGTACTTGAGTAAATGTACTTAGTTACTGTGCACCCCTGTTCTCCAGTACACCAGTATAGCTCTGACCTATGCTGGTGTCTGGGAAGTTCACTCACGTCCCCAAGGCAGAGATATCTGTCCTCTCCATTCTCTTTGGAGCCGTCGTTCGTGTGCGTGTGCGTGTGCGTGTGCGTGTGCGTGTGTGTGTGTGTGTGTGCGTGCGCGTGTGAGAGCATACAGACAGCTGCTCTGGCTTGTGAATTCCTGTGGGGATGCAGGTCCTTTCAAAGCACAGTAGAATACACCAGGACACCCCATAGACCCCATGACGTTGTGGTGGAGATGCTTTTATCCAGAGTGCTTCACATCTGCTGTATACCATCAGTGTTTTATGGTCGCTGTCGGGCAGAAACCTCTTATCTCCCTTTTCTAATTTCTTGTGTTTTTTTTTCTTCCGTAAATTAACGTCCTATACTTGATCATTCTACAGCGTCTCACAAAAGTATCCAAAAATAGCAGATCCACAAGCTCGAAACGTGGCGTGAAGCGACGCGCCTAACTCTAAAGAAATTCTAACTCTAAAGCCTAACTCTAAAGAAATCCTTTTTAACCATGAAAATGTAGCTCTAAGTGTAAGTTCGATAAGGAAGATATCTCTCTCTCTCACACTTTCATCTTTATTGCTGGGGATGAATGCTCCACAAACATCCTTTCATTCACATCTTGGAGGTGTGAGCACTTCTAGACAATCAGCAGTCAGCCAATCGATTGGCGATTGGGCTCCGCCATTAAATATAACTGCCACTACTTCTGTCATTCTCTTTTCAGCAAGCCACGACGATAAACACTAATGATGATGATATACAGTGTAGATTGGGACCCTCAAGAAATCAAAATGGCTGAGTCCCTGGTATATCTTTTCAAAAGGGGGTCCGTGGGCTAACATGTGTCAATTTGGGGGTCCTTGACACGAAAAAGGTTGAAAACCACTGGTCTATTAAAAGCTAATCTTATAGTCTATGTCTAATCAGCGAAATGTTTGATCTTTAATTCAATAACAACTTTTTGTTAGCAACAACTTGTTCTCTTGGAACAAAAAGTTCCTCACAAAGTGTATTTCTCAAATTCTGCTATACGCATTGGGACATTTGGCGCACGCACGCGCACACACACACACACACACACACACACACACACACACACACACACACACACACACACACACACACACACACACACACTCTCTCTCTCTCTCTGCATGCTCTACTCTCATCTTTCTCCATAATCTACCATCAGAAACCATCACATAAAGCAACAACAGCATGAAGCAGTAAACATAGCAAACATTAGAAGTGTGATGTGCTGCACTTTCCTCAATGCCTTCCGCAGTCATTCATCACTCAAAGTGATTTGAATGAAACCTTGAAACACATGTTTTTCATGGCAGCAGCCAAGGTCTTCTGAATGTCATGGGCATTTATAGGAGCCAGCCATCAGACACTGGAGAACTGGAGAACACTAGTCTGAGTTTAACACTGATGTAAAACTATGTGTCTGTAAATGCATTTCTTTCAGGGATGGAGGATAAGAATCCTTTTTTTTCTCACACAGAAGTGTGTATTTGCTAAATGTTTGTATTAAACTGTGCAATTTGTTCGCACGCACGCACGCACGCACGCACGCACGCACGCACGCACGCACACACGCACACACGCACACACACACACACACACACACACACACACACACACACACACACACACACACACACACACACACACACACACACACACAGCTTGTGTCCTGACACACTTGGCCTCCCCCCGTGGAGCTGTGTCTGTTTCTAAGCCCCGCCTCCCCAGGGAGCTGTCAGATGCTCTGGGGAATCAATCCATGTCATCAAAACACTGACATTTCAACACGTCTGATTAGTGTCCACACTGTACAGATAGAATAGAGCAGTTGTTCACGTCAAGGACCCCCAAATCAATACGTATTTGGCTGTGGGCCCCATTTGAAAATATTATGTGCCAAGATTTGTGTTGTTAAAAGGTTTTTAAAATGTTACCAAAATAAATCACAATTGTAGGCCTACGTACATCGGCTATTTTCAAATAGCTGATGTACAGTTTAAAGCAGTGGTCCAGGGACCACCAGTGGTCCTTGAGGGGGTTCCAGGTGGTCCCCAGCTAAATGATGGAGAGTTGGTAACCAAATGGACCCTAATAGCTCTTTAACTCTTGAGTGTGTAAAATATTAATTTCATTTCATTTTATGCTCTCAAGAGTTACATTATTGTTAAACATCTGCATAACTTAATTAAAGAATTGTTATTTTGATCAACGTTTGCCTGTTGTCTCTCCTATGATACCGCATCAATACAGCAGAGGTCTGAGAGTCTAGATCTCATCAAATGGTGGTTCCGTAGCACAAATGCCACATAAATAATGGACCTTGATATGGAAAGGGTTGAAAACCACTGGTTTAAAAGGTGTCATGGCCTCTGTCCCTCCCATTTCCTGCTCCTAATTCCCCATCAGGCCAGACTCCTCTCCCTTGAAGCCTGGATGAGCCTGTTGCCCAGAATGCCCTCACCTGTGTGGACCAGCTGTGGCTCCGTTTGTCACTGACTAGGCCCCGTTCAGACATGCAGCACAGATCCAGCCCAAATATGATTTTTCAAACAAGATCAGATTGGTTTTATGCAGTCTGAATAAGGCTATGGGGAAGATGATTCAAATCTGATTAGCATGCAGCCCTGGAGTTGGGCTGCTAGTCTAAACAGGGCGGTTAGGCGGTACAGTTACTGAGTGTTTGGCTTGTATTCTAGTGTTGTGAGTGTGCTGTTGTGTGCAAGTGTGTTCTGGTCTGTTAAAGGTAGGGTAGGTGATTTACTTTGGTTAGAATAAGTGTTAAATATAGCTCTATATTCTGATAGTACTCATTGCTATAGAGTGTTTGTTCAGTAAAAGGAGTCTCCCATGTCTCTCCAGCTCTTTATTAAACAGAAAATACATTTTCAGTGCTCTCTCCTGATTGGCTTAAATGTTGTCACCTACAGTACCTGAAAATGTACTGTAATGTATATTCTGTTTACTAAAGAGCTGGAGAGACCCCTGTGACCGAACAAACGCTCTGTATCTGTAGCAATGATTACTATCAGAATATAGTACTGTACTTTAACCTTTTTAACCAAAAAATAAAAAATACCAAAACAATATCACTTACCCTACCTTTACGTTGTTAATTGTAAGTCCGTTGTTGACTTAATAAAGTCCAGTTTATTATGACCTCTGTCTGTCTCCTGCGTTCTTGTTTTGAGTTTCCAGTGTTCCTGCACTGAAGATCCATGCAAAAAATATCCATCCAATATATGCTTGTATTTTAGGACAACACCACAGACCAGACACTGAGTGTAGGTCCCTACCGATGTTTTACATTTTAGGCACAGAGGTGATGGCTGTGGGTTCATATTATGTCTTTTATTATAGGAGAGATTTGTAAACTGCTGCAGTGCAGTCCTAACACGGTTGCAGACAGACATTTTCTTTACAAGGCCCCCATATGACATCCCATTCATCCTCATCAATGTTCACTCCTAATTCATTGTGCCATATCTGGGTGACCTTCAACACATCATCCGATTCCCGGCAGAGCAGGTTATAAAAAAAAGGGGTTATGGGTATTTTGGTTGGACCTAGAAGAAGTAACTGCTCTGCCTTACTGATGCTGTGGCATTAAATACCACAAGTTGTTTTTCTGGTAATGAAATGTCGAATTTGCATCAATTATTTACATAAATGAGTTTTAAAGTTCAAGCTTTATTCATTCTTGGGGTGGTGGTGGGGTATTAGTACTTCCCAAGCTTATTTAGCTTTTCTCTGGCCGGATCATACATATGGCTGATTGCCTTGCGGTTGAGGTCTAAGTCTGAGACTGTAAGAATGGACCCTTATGAGTCCACTTTTACTCTTAGATTGGTTGGGGGGTGCTGTCCTACTGTTCTTCATTCAAAATGGGTATTTTGGTTGGACCTAAAAGTAGTAACTGCTCTGCCTCTGATGCTGTGGCATTAATGTCAAGTAGTTTTTGTCTCCGCCAGGCCGAAAGGCATGGCGAGAGAGTATGTTTTCCACCCCGTCCGTCCGTGTGTGTGTGTGTGTGTGTGTGTGTGTGTGTGTGTGTGTGTGTGTGTGTGTGTGTGTGTGTGTGTGTCCGTCCGTCTGTGACCAGCTAATCTCCGGCACCGTTGTCTTGATCGCAGCGAAACTGTGCACACACACTCCCTGGATGCCAATTCAGAACCTTTACCCCAATTCTTTCTCATGGCCCTTTTATAGCGCCACCAGGAGGCCGATTTGTGCAAAACATATTTTTTGTTTTGGTAATGAAATCTCAAATGTACATTAAGTATTTACATGAATTAGTTTTAAGGTTCAAGCTTTATTTGTTGTTGGGGTGGGGTATTAGCATTTCCCTAGTCTCGCGTCACCAGACTACTATTCCACAATCTCTGAATGCTATATAGAGTCTGGGACTCCACTTCCCGAAAGCTGTGTAACGGAAGTTGTTCAGACCGGAAAAACATTCGACCAATCACGACGCGGTGCCCGCGGACCTGTAGTCCTAGTGGAAACAGAACCGAGGCGGAAGCATAGTCATAGGAGCGGTAGATTCATGTTATTTGTGATAGGATTGTTTATCACAGAAAACTGAGAAAGGTATCATGGAATTAACGCCGAAAAAACTGTGAAAGAAGACACTAGTAGACATAAACGATATTTATGAGATTCGTTGATTCCAGTCGGACTCATTTGCGCCACTGCACAATGCTGAAACGGACGTGGGTAGGGGAGGGGCATCCGCTTTCCCCTTACACATGATCAGAGCTTCCGAGTCCCAGACTGTATGTCGGAAACATTTGTAAATTGTGGGAGGCAACAGTCTGGCCACGCGAGACTAGCATTTCCCAAGCTTATTTAGCTTTTCTCTGGCCAGAGTCCATACAAAAGAAAGAACAAAATAGAAAATGATCTAGACACCAGGTATCATCAGACTCAATGCAAGGCAACAGAAAAAAACAGACTCAACAAGGAGTATGTGGCTTGTAGATAATGTAGATATGTGATCATTTGTTTTTCTTTTATTGAAAAACAAACACACAAGGACCGCCAAATACACACCAATTTGGCGGTCCTTGGCATGAAAGATTTGGGAACCACTGCTATATAATACAGTGTGTTCTTAATCTGTGTCCTGAGCCAACAAAAAGACACCACTAGAGGGCAGTCTGACAATGCGAAGGACCATGGTATGCCCATGGAGGGATAGGTCTGATTCATATTTTGCTGTACAAAGATGTCGATCTACAAGCTCACAACATGTCATGGATGTGACACATTGTCTAAAAATAACTGATGTAAAATGATGTGCATAGCTGTACTCCCGGGTTTCCATAAAGTCGTATACCCTCTGGAAACCAATCAATTCCAATCAATCTGCAGTAGATAGATATGAACTGGAAACAAATATCAAGATGTCATATTTCAGTGGTTCTTATTTTTTATTTATTTTGATGCTATATTAACTCATTTTGCTGGGAACCCCTGGAACGCCCCTCAAGGACCCCTGGGGGTCCCCGGGACCCACATCAAGAACCACGAGAACCATTAGATCTGCAGCAGCCTATACCACACCACACACAGTCTCTGAAATAAAAACTGTGCCACACTGCCCTCTGCTGATCGAGACGAGTATCTGCATTCAATGAGAGGCACTGTGAGCTCAGCTATTTTCACAGTTTTTGCCTCTTTCTTTGGTAATATTTCACAATTTGGCAAATTTTGTATAGTATGGTTTGTTAGTTTCTTTTGACGTAGTAATAGGCTTATTATTAGTTTATTTTTTAAATTTTAGAGGTATTAAAAAGTCACTAAATTGTCACTTTAGAACTGTGCAGATACCCTGTATACACTTTATGTTGGTTTGTTTACTGTTTAGTAAGAAAACAATTCTTACATTAATCATATGGGAACGCCCCAAAATCATTTGGGGACCCCCCTGGGGGTACCGACCCCTTGCTGTACAGTAATTAGCTGTGATGGATAAGGAGCAGGCAAACAAGTTCAGCAAAACAATATTAAAACAATGAACTGAGTGATGTTTCATTCAGGACCATTTTAGTATCTTTGCATTAAGCCCTTGCTGTCAGGTGGAAACCTTGTATTTCAAAAAGGTTTTCCTTTTAAAAAAAATATTATTTGAAAATAGTGAAAATAGCCGACCTACGAGTTCACGTGTTGCCGTGCGACGCGCTGTCAACTTGTAGGTCGACTATTTTCACTCCTTTTGTGCGACAATCTCTGACGAAGTATATGTGTTGACCTGGCATCCTGATCCTATAGTTTGTATAGTTTCAACGTAGGCCTACATTGAAATGTTTAGACTGATGCCATAGGTTATTGGTTTACCTATGATCCTAGATTACCGAGGCACTACACTATCTAGACCAGGGGTGGGCAGCTTTGATGATAGAGAGGGCCACTATATTTCCACACTCACTCCAGGTGGCCACATTGCATATACTGTTGGGCAGACACCTGTAATGTCCATATTTTAACTTTTTTCGTAAATTAATGCCGTACTTCACCATTCTATGTCACAGAGAAGTAGCAAAATTAGCCGATCTACAAGCTCAAAACGCGTCGCAGCGCGACGCGTTTTGAGCTTGTAGATCTGCTATTTTTTGCTGGAAATCAGGAATCCTGATTTCTTTTGTTGCTGTTTTTGATTTGGAATCCCGAAAAGTAACATTTTTATTTAATTTCAAAGTAAGTAATTAAAGCGAGACATGTTTGGAATTGTAACAGCTGAAATCAATAATATATCAGTATTCTGATATTAACCTGGGGGCGCATTAAGTGAGAGTGGGGGCCGCATGTGGCCCCCGGGCCGCCAGTTGCCCATGTATGAGCTAGACTGTAATAGATGTATTGGTGTTTACCTTGCTTATTGTAACTCGCTCTGGGATTAAGAGCGTCTGCTAAATGCCTAAATTGTGAATTGTAAGTAGGGGTTATTCTGCGAAAAAACATACAAAGTTATATGGAGATATGAGGTTTCTGCCCGACAGAGATGATGTGCTCTGTGTGAGTGTGCGTGCCTGCGTGCGTGTGCGTGTGTTGTTATTAACCCACACTGTAAATTCTACTTCACTACTACTTAATAAGCCCAATATGTCCACATCCATTAGGAGATAAAAGGCTTACAAACCACTATGCTACCATTTCATCTCTCTCTCTCTCTCTCTCTTGTTTCTCTCTCTCTCGTTCCTCTCAATATTTCCATCTCGCTCGCGCTCTTTCTCTCAGTGATGGAGTGAAGTAGAATTATCAATACCACAATGTAGAAATACTCTGTTACAAGGAAATGTCTGGTATTCAAAATTGACTTGAGTAAAAGCACAAAAGTATTGGCATTACAATAATACCTACTAATGTAGGGTAAGTGATATGTTTTGGTGTGTTTTTGTTAAAAGGTTAATGCACTATATTCTGATATTATCATTGTTTAGAGTGTTTGTTCAGTAACAGGGGTCTCTCTGTCTCTCCAGCTCTTTAATAAACAGAAAATACAGTACATTTTCAGCTAGGTGAAAAAAATCCAGCCAAGCAGGAGAGAGTACCCATTTATCAGCTTCATATTTTTTATAGCGTTCCAGTTCCAATTTTGTCTGCAAATGTTGTTGTGTCATCACTTCCCATTTCACTTGTTTAATCTGCATCCTGTCTGAGACAATCACACAGCAGCACTCTACCTTTAAGTGTTTAATGTATGTTTTGTAATAATAATCAAAATCTGCAGTAACTGCAGTACTTTCTGTTTGAGCCGAACGCCAAGGAAAATAAAAGCCTGGGTCCCGAGGCTACTGCAATATTGCAGTAATCTGCAGTAACTAAACTTTTCCCATAACTGTAGTGGAGTGAGAGTACAATATTGCCTCTGAGATGTAGCGGAGTAGAAGCAAACATATTGACAATAAGTGAAAATACCTAATAATTGTATTTTTTTAAGTACAGTACTTGAGTACATGTACTTTCCAGCAGTGCTTCCTCTCCCTCTCTCGTTCACTCTTCTGAGAGCTGACCCCCGAATCTCCAGTCAAAATGATTGACAGCATGGAATTCATAGAAAGCGCATTCCTTTTGAACAAACAGCACATATTTGACAGCCAGGGTCCTCGGAGAACGTACAAGCCCGTCTGTAAGCCTTTCTACTGTGGCCCCTCTGGAGAACGTTATGAACCATATGAACCATGTGAACCCAGATAGTGCCTGCTTTTACTTATATACAGTATATTGTAGCGTTTGCGGTCCCTCACAGCTGACTCACTAACGCAGGAAATAAAGGGAGGAAACATTGACTGACGCTTTTACCGGAGAACCGGGTTTCATTGCCCTTTTAGACAGGCTAGAACTGGGTTGGGAGAATGCCGAAAAACAACAAAAAGGCTGAGTCTCTCCACACACTGTGTAACAATGGTCTCTCTGCCACTTCCTTGTTCTTCTTCGCGGGCTTTCTTCTTCACCAACCACCTTTCCCCATTGTTTTAATTTCACCCCTTCTCAGCCTGACCTAAACTGCATACCTGAATTAGGCACCTCTCCTCCCCCCATCAAACCCCCCCACAAGACTCTGTCATTATTCCTGCAGGGTCGCTACAATATATTCTTATCTAAATCTACATATTGGCTGGATCAGAACTCCAAAATATGCAGTGGTTCTCAAACTTTTTTCATGTCAAGGACCCTCCAAATGAAAATGTATTTGGCTTGCGGACCCCCATCGGAAAACGTTTTGTGCCAGGGACAAGATTTGTGTTCAAAATGTTATTGAGATTGTTTTGGAAATTTCTCAATGAGCCGCTCCCCATTGATTATCCCTTGCATATTGTTGCAGTGTCGTGCCAGTGTCGAAATATGAACATGTATTAACAGGACATGTTACGCAAACCCTCACAGAACCAAGCGATGAAAATCTATGTATGGTAGGCTATATGAACACACACACACGTGGCTGAGCCCACTGCATTATGGAGTTTGATAAATAATAATGATCAAACGCCTTCGAATTACAAGTAACTTAGCAACAGCCTGGATGATGGAGAGTGTCTTGAGAGCCGAGAGAGAGGCAGACAACGTGGGAGAGAGACACTGAGAGAGAGACAAGAATGGAAGGAAGGCACTTGCAATGGGCCTGCATGGTCTACAAGATACACAAAGACACCCATGTAGCTGTCAAACTACTTCACAAACGTCAATGAAGTCCACAATCAAAACACCAGAGGTAGCTCCACTAAAAACATCCAACCCAGATTTGGCTCTAACAAGGGGTTAAACTCGTTCTACTGCTATATGCCACAAAAGCGCTCTAAAAGAGCACCTACAGGTGGCTGCAATTCAAAACTGGCCCCTGTAAAAGTCAAAGCCTAGAAGATGCCAGGTTCATTTGTTGACCTGGCATCCTATAGTTTGTATAGTTTCAACGTACAGATCTTTTTTTTTTTTAAATATATATTATTCTGCTTAGACTGGTGATAGGTTCTTTGGTTTACCTACGATCCTAGATTACTAGATTACTATTTCTATGCATTTGATGTATTACCTCCTGTGCTGTGCTTACTGTATCGCCTTGGATTAAGAGCGACTGCTAAATGCCTAAATTGTAAATTGTAAATTGCAAAGAGAGAAAGAGAGAAAGAAAAAGAGCAAGAAAGAAAGCATTGAAAGTAGGCCGGTACCACATAGGTTAATGTGTCTTTCTTTAACCTTTGTTCACCACTGTAGAGCGAGCGTGGCGGCTGCAGCATGACTGATGTTCATGAGGTTACATGTCCTGCTCATGCTGCAGTGTCCGTGTGGGAGGAGCCACAACCACTTGTTACTGTGCTGTTGATCACCGGCAGTGTTGCCATGTCTGGGCTTGTTTTCTAAGACCTGGTTGATTATTTCTCTCACAGAATCTGGCAACACTGCTTGTTACTGCTGTTGGTCAACAGGGCAGCTCCACACTGGAGCAGATGAGGGTACAGTACCTTGTTCAAGGACACCTCAGCGTTGCTCGTTGACAGAGTTTTTAAAATTAATAGATTTTTTTCTTACATAATGGGTCAACAACATGTCAACATTGTTGTTTAACCACTTTCAACCTGGAGTGCCCCGTGGTCTATCTCTACACTTTGTTTACAATATAGGCATTTAGCAGAGTGACTTACAATAAGCAATATAAACAGAGTGGAACAGTGTTGCATATCGTTGCTGTCAGGCAGAAACCATGTATCTTCATATTTCAAATTATTTATTTATTTTCTATATTAATGCCCATCATCATACAAGAGTGTCACACAAAAGTACAGTGAACAAAGCAGATCTACAAGCTTGTGAGCTTGTAGATATGCTATTTTCACAATTCGTTTTTTTTAAAGCAGATAATAAAAAAAAGGATCAGGTTTTGGACATACAAGGTTTCCACCCGACAGCGATGATAATATCGTCTCTGTCAGGTGGAAAAACCTCATATGTCCAAAACCGTGACTTTTCAGGATTCAAATTCCAAAAGCAGCAGATCTACAAGCTCGAAACGCTTCGCGAAGCGACGCGTTTCGAGCTTGTAGATCTGCTACTTTTGATGCTTTTGTGTGACGCTGTAGTGTGATCAAGTAGGGCGTTAATTTATGAAAAAACACAAAAAGTTAAAATACGGAGATGATAGGTTTCTGCCTGACAGTGATGATAATATGGTGGATATATTGTCGGAGGAGGATTGTGTGGGATTAAGCTGTACCGCCACGTCTCTTCCTCCAGAGTGTGAGGAGTCTGCCAGCAGCCTACAGTATAAGCACCGCTTTACATAATTTGCCAGTAATAATAATGAAGGTTCCTTTCTTTCATTCTGTCTCATCCTTTGACTTCACACTGTACAAATCAGCTACGAAACACAACATATGGACATTTACAGAAAGGTATTTTTCCTAAAATATATATGTATATAGAACAAAAGAACTATTAAAGAATAGATTACCGGCATAGTATGAAACTTTGCCCTGTGTTTACATAAAAGAAAGAATACAATAAATATATTTGTTTTAACCCATAATTACCCTCTATGCCAGTAGTCATCAGCCACTGGAGTAGTGTGTGGTGTTTACCTGCAGAAACCAAGTGCCCTCGTCATATTTAGGGTGTTAACACTGTTTGTTTTGGTAGCCCCAAAACATCCCTGTCTACCAAAACAAACAGTGAAAACGCCAAAATACAGCGAGAGTGTCAAGTGTGTGGTACAGTAACAGGAGGTGTAGGACTCAAATGCAGAACGACAGATACAGGCCGAGCAGTGAATATTCAATGTATTTCTCAAAAACCCCACGCTGGGAAATCACAAGGAATCATGGACAAAAAAAATATCAATGACTTGTAAAAAACATGGGACAAGAACTAACCACACCAAATACCACAACGAACGAACTGACAAGGAATCTAACACACAGGGGCATATACAGTTTTCAACCAGTGGTCCGGGTACCACCAGTGGTCCTTGAGGGGGTTCCAGGTGGTCCCCAGCTAAATGATGGAGTTGGTAACCAAATGCACCCTAATAGATACAGTAGATCTTTAACTCTTGAGAGTGTAAAATGAATCATTTTACGCTCTCTAGAGTTACATAATTGTTAAATATCTGCATTACTTAATTAAAGAATTGTTATCGTTAGCCTGTTATCAGACTCTCCTATGGTACCAACAGCATGGAATTGTGGACAAAATCGTATCACGACAACAAAATATTCTAAATCTTAGGTCTGAGAGTCCTAATCTCATCAAATGGTGGTCCATGGCTCAAATGGCGAATAATGGCCCTGATATGAAAAGGGTTGAAGTAGACACAGGTGAAATCAACAGACAATCAACATTGGGATAGGCTAGGGGACTGAGAGAACACAGGTGTAAACACTGGGAATCACAGGGACTGGTTAGACAACACACGCGCGCCCGATGCGTAACGTACTCACTGGAAACTTTTCCAACAGTTTCTATCCCTTATATATATATATATATATATAGCCTACAGTCGATCGATTTCAAACGACTACATATCAAAACACTATTAATTAAAATCTATTAATTTATAACCTAGAGAGTGAACATGACATGGAAACCAAATGGACCCTTCATTGATTGTATTGGCCATTGGTTTTCAAAGTGGGGTCCTTGGGGGGGGGTACCCAGCAAAATTGGTTAATATAGCGTCACAATCATTTTAACCACTTTAACCATATACTTTAGCTATTCAAAAATAGCAGATCTACAACCACAACAATATTTCTAGAGCCAGGGGGTCCGCAGCCAAAAAAAAACATAATTTTGGGGGTGCTTGACATGATAAAGTTGGTAAACCACTGGTATAGGCTACACTCTTGGAGTTAGACCCAGCATGCGAAAGAAAATGAATGTGATGAAAGCAGCGATGTTGGGTGAAAGGAGGTAAAAACAACAGACATGCTTCTTCCACCTTTACATCCCTGGCTGTTGGCTGGTACTCGATGTGATGATGGTGATGAGACACGCTCGCTGTTTGGTTCATCTCTCTCTTCTCTGGTTTCCACCGAATTATATGAACGCTCCTTTTTACGCTCCTATTTGACGCTCCTTTTTACGCACGGCGGTGACTGGCTTCACGGTAATAGAATAACTGACTGTATGGAACACAATGCGTGCATGTGGTCTGATAGTGTGTGGGCAACAGGCGGATCTCTGGTTCTCCTCCACGGCTCGGTTAGAAGTTTATCCGCCTTCTCTAAGCAGAGGCAGTTAAGCTACGGCACTGTTTCCCAAATAGTGGGTCGAGACCCATGTTTGGGTCGTGGACCAATTTGTATGGGTCGCAAGTAATTATCCCCTTTAAAAAATACATATTTATTTCATTTATTTATGTTTAAATCTTTTGATATATATATATATATATATATATATATATATATATATATATATATATATATATATATATATATATATATATATATATATATATATAATATCAAAAGATTTAAACATAAATGAATTCCAACATACTTCAGAAGTGATCGATGAATAATGAATAAAATGAATCAAAACATTTCCATACATAAATAAAACAACGTTTAAGAAGTACCCAGTGAAAATAGCAGATCTAGAAGCTCAATAGTTTGGGTCCCAGGCAATTTCTCTTTTGGGTCTTGAGCTAAAAAGTTTGGGAACACCCCATGGCACAAATATTCAATGATGGGAGTAGGCTATCATATTTTTTTTATTTAGGGTAAGTGATATATTTTGGTTAAAACTAAAAGTTTTGTATTAAAAGGGTAAAGCACTATATTCTGATACTAATCATTTCTTTAGAGTGTTTTTTTTTTCAGTCACAGGGGTCTCCCCGTCTCTCCAGCCCTTTAATAAACAGAATTTATCAGCTTCATTTTTATAGTTCCAGTTCCAATTTGTTCAGCTCATTTCTTTGTGTCATCAATTCCAATTTCACTTGTTTAATCTGTATCCTGACTGAGGTCTCTATCCTGATTGGATACAATTGGTATCCTAACCTGAAAATGCATTTAAAGAGCTGGAGTGACATGGAGACTCCTGTTACTGAACAAACACTCTTTAGCAATGAGTACTATCAGAATATAGTAATATCAATACCCTATTGAAGAAATAGTCTGTTAGTTACATGAAGTACAAGTTCGGTATTCATGATTTACTTGAGTAAAAGTACAAAAGTATTGGCATCAAGATGTATTCCCAACAAGCCCTACAAGCCCACAACACTTCACTTGTGAGCTTGTAGATCGGCTATTTTCAAATTGCCTAAGTAGGTCTGAAGTGGTTTTGTAATAATAATCAAAATATACAAAGTATAACTAAAGTTTTCAAATAAGTATAGTGGAGTAAAAGTACAATATTTGCCTTTGAGTTGTAGTGGAGTAAAAGTCAAAAGAATGGAACATTGAAAGTAGGCTACTCCTGTAAAGTAAAAATACCTCAAAATTGTACTTAAGTGAATGTACGTAGTTACTTTCCACCACTGCAAATACTAATATGGAGCCTATATGTTGCAAGATGTACCATATTGGCCAAAATATGCTTGAAGTAGCCTATAGAGACAAATATGTTTGAACATGGCTATATATTATATATTATTATTATATTATATTAGGACCCTGTTGGTGATACTATGATCACAACGTATTGGAGATAACAATATGTAAACCTATAGGCTAACAAACAAACACATCTGAATATATCCATCCTATTATGTTCTGTATGTCTAAATGCTAATAATAATAATTGAGTTTCAATGCATGGATCTGGTACAGACTCTAAACAGCCCCCCCCCCCCCCCCCCCCCCCCTCTGAGCCCTCTCTCTCTCAATTCAATTCAATTGGGCTTTATTGGCATTAGAAACCATAAAAAATGTGCATTTTCTGTCAGAAATAGTACATCCACATAGGAAAGGTTAACTTGGGACAAACGTTTGAAAGTGAATGACAGCAGTATTTAAATGTCATGCATTCACTTGGTATGAAACCTTTGGGACAAATCGCAGCACATTTTTTCAAATGTCTCTCTCTCTCTCTCTCTCTCTCTCTCTCTCTCTCTCTCTCTCTCTCTCTCTCTCTCTCTCTCTCTCTCTCTGAGCAGACAGACATTCAAATGGTTGTAAAAGCAGGATGTTAGGATGGCTGCCAAGCACTCCCACTCCCAGACTGTTTTTTACCCCCCCTCCCCCGACACACACACACACACACACACACACACACACACACACACACACACACACACACACACACACACACACACACACACACACACACACACACACACACACACACACACACACACACAGTGCACATTTCTTATAACACATACAGTATTGCATAAGCTCACTTGTCAAGAGATGTTCAGTTTGCTTCATGTATATTTAGCAGTGAATGAGGGAGTGTGTATAATAGGCTACAGACAGTTATCTGTGAGACTTTGCCTGTTGCTAAAGACACATTGATTGGCTGAATGGAGATGCATACACAGTGGCACACTGGTTTGCAGTGGTGTAAAGTAACTAAGTACATTTACTGAAGTAAGTGCAATGTTGAGTTTTTTTTTTTTGCTTTACTTGAGTATTTCCAATTTTCAGTACTTTTACTTCTACTCCACTACATCTCAGAGGCAAATATTGTACTTTTACTCCACTACAATTATTTGAAAACTTTAGTCACTAGTTACTTTGTAGATTTTGATTATCACTACAAAACATACAGTAACCAGTGCCACTTCAGCCATATACATTTCGGCCATTCGCGACACATTGTGAGCTTGTAGATCTGCTATTTTCAAAAGACTTTTATACATTTTATACATTTGAAAAAGTGAAATGGGACATTCCGCACAATGAGTACTTTCTACTTTTGGTACTTTAAGTACATTTTGATACCAATACTTTTGTAATTTCACTCAAGTGAATTTTGAATTCCGGACGTTTAATTCTAACGGAGTAGCTATTGCTACATTGCAGTATTGATACTTTTACTTAAGTAAAAAATGTGAGTACATTTTCCACCACTGCTGGTTTGTTTGATTGATTCATTGAATACTTTATTACCATGTTTGCAAAAAGTACAGAGGTACAGTTAATAATGCCAAAAGGATAACACTTTCCATTCTGGTCCAATGCATTCAATTCATCAAAACATATAGAGACATACAAAACCACAACAAATCATCAATACTAGGAGTCCATGGCCTCCAAATGGGACCCCCTGAAATTAAAAAGGCAAGGCAAGGCTAGTTTATTTGTTTGTAGAGCAGCACATTTCAACAACAAGGCAATTCAATGTGCTTTACATTAAGCAAAGGAAACACTAAAAGGTTGAGAATCACTGCAGTGGCACGTTCTGTGTTTCCATGACCTTATGAATATGAATGTATATTGTGTGGGATGTGGTATGTATCATGGGTCTCGTGATTAATTGATCGATTCCAGCACAAAGCAGAGGAGAATCTTTCAAAATGGACATTCAGCTCTAATGAGGCGTGCATGATGAGATGAGATATTTATAGAATGCAGGTGTCAGAGCAGTTAGCGGCACACAGCAACAAGGATCATGGAAACATGGGAAAGACACATGCTTTTTTTTGATTGATTGAATACTTTCAGTGGTGGAAAAAGTACTCAAATGTTTTACTTAAGTAAAAGTGTCAATACTGCAATGTAGAAGTATACTCTGCTAGAAGTAAACGTCCGGAATTCAATATTTACTTGAGTGAAAGTACAAAAGTATTGGTATCAAAATGTACTTAAAGTACCAAAAGTAAAAGTGCTAAAATGTTTAAAAATAGCAGATCTACAAGCTCACAACGTGTCGCAATGCGATGCGTTATGAGCTTGTAGATCGGCTACTTTTGCTACCTTTGAATTAGAATCCTGAAAAGTAACAGTTTTTGGACATATGAGGTTTCCACCTGACAGAGACGATATATGAATGCATACATTCTATGAATAAACCATGATAAACAACATGACATTCCTGTGGTCTTATGTGTTTATTGTAAGCAATGACTTTCTCTCTGTGGTGAAATAATTTGAATGAATAGTCCGTCCATCCCCTCCAGTTCACCCAGAGATGCTCGTAGGCCTGCGTCCTGCGTCGCTGACGCACCATATTGCGAAAGGACGCATTCATGACAACTCTAGTGCGTCCATGGGACGCAGCTCCGATTAGCTCCGATAATATATAATATTTGTCAGCTGTGATCTACATGGACTCTCTCGGTTAGGCACCGTTGGTGGAGAAGTATAACTCTCCGGTTAGACACCGTTGTACTGGAGAAGTATAACTCGGTTAAACGGCGTTGTGTGGTAGAAGCAGCAGCACAGCCCCTCGCTGTTAGTCTACGCTACACACACAGAGAGAGAGAGAGAGAGAGAGAGAGAGAGAGAGACGGCATGAGGACCTGCTCTTAAACGTGTTAAAACGTCTTGGATAGACCACTGTCTGGAATAATAACTGATCATCATACATACAGGTCTACTACTAATCTTTGTTGCTGTTGTCATCTTAAATTGACCAGCCAAAGTAAAATCCCCGATTTTAGAGTGTTCTCCCACTTGCTTGGAGATCAGAGTGAGTGGTGGATTAACGCATGTTGCCAATCAGCTGTGGAAAGACTGGTGATGCGAGGTTAGTGTAACATTAGCAGGTTAACGATGGCTCGTTGATCCTATGCATTTGACCCTGATTTGACCACAAAGGCAAACAAAAGCACTAATTAATGGCAGCTGTAAGTAACCGGTTGTCTATCGTCTGTGTCTTGTGTTGTTTAATAGGCAACTGGATGTTTTCTGTAGCTTAGAGATATCATAACAATTAATTCCCTGAAGAGGGTAGACCCTCTCCCTCATGCTAAACTTAAAGTGACTTATAAGGTTCCACTTCTCCTCAAAAAGACAACTTTATTTTCCTTTCTCAATGACAAGCCTAATAGTATTATTGCATGTTGACTATGTGCAATAACTGCAAGCCAATGTTCATAGGCATTGTCAGTATTTGTCTTCATTATTTCTTGAATTCCTATTTCTTTATTTGCCAATACTTCCACTGTAAGCCAGTGTTTTCAGTCTACACAATAAATAGTAAAAATAAATTCTACATTCATAAATAATACAAAATAAAATAATAATAATGATTAAAAGGTTCTATGATTAAATGTATTCTATTGGTCAAAGGTATGTTAAATCCACCTGTTGCCCACTACTAGTATTTCTTACCATAAGGTGTGCTAATACTACAGAATCATATACATTTGAAAAAATATATTTATGATTTTTTAATATATGTATATATATCGGTATCGGTCTTGAAAAGCAGGAACGGGTCGCACTGATCTAGATCTGCTATTTTCACAATATGTATCTGTGGAACTGAATCAAACTAAATTAAGTGCCTCAACTCCTAATTCCTCAGGGTGGGGGGTCCCCAGTTAAAATATGATTATTTTGGGGGGTCGCTGCCTGAAAAGGTTGAGATCCACTGCATCAGGATATAATGTACACAGTCACACACGCATAGAAGATATAGAGATTGGAGATCAAAGAAAACGATAGGGGGGGGGACGTGTAATAGGGGACCCATAAAATGTCCCTGGGACCCATCTAAAAGACCACCCTTGCATCCCAGGACCCATTACATTGAAAACCTAGCAACATCACTGTTCACCCCGTACACCTTTTATTAGTCATGCCATTAGTGGTTCTCAAACTGTGGGTCGTGACCCCCCCCCAGCGGGGTCCCGAAATGGGGGGGGGGGGGGGAGGGGGGTGGGGGGGTTGAGGGGTCCCCAGATGATTAGCTTAATGTGTAGCATTGTTTTCTCAATCAACTGTAAACAAACCGACATACAGTATAAGTGTAGGGTATCTGCACATTTCTAAAGTGACAATTTAAGGACTTTTAAGGCCTCTAAAATGAAAAAATAAAATAAATTATGAATACAAAATGAGATCATCAGGAGAAATCAACAAGCTATGCTATAAAAATTGTCAAACATTGGCCAAATTGTCAAATATATACCTAATACAGAAGCAAAAATTGGAGCATGTACTGTAGATTGGCTATCTGTGGAACAGAGTCAAACTAAATGTAATGCCTCAACTCCTACAATTCCAAGTGCTTGGCAGGGTGGGGGGTCCCCAGAGTTCAAATATGATTATTTTGGGGGATCCCCAGAGTTCAAATATGATTGTTTTGGGGGGTCCCCAGCGTTCAAATATGATTATTTTGGGAGGTCCCCGGGGGGTCACGGTCTGAAAAGTTTGCGAACCACTGAGCTACATGGACAAAGACACCAAAAGAGGTAAAGGATATAACGGGGCCCCAGAGGACCTGAGTTTGGAACAGCTAGTCCAGTGGTGGGTGATATATCCTTATACATGATATGAATAACAATATGGATTCATGTGTACTCTTTCAGATGCTATACTGTATGTTTACTCGGTGTGCAGATGAGTACTGTAGGTAAGATAGATAGATAGGCATGCAGAGGGACAGATGGACATTTGGGCACATCTCCAGTGGGAGTTTACAATAAAGTGCATTCTGTTTCATGGCTATATGGACACTATCTGCATTAAAACTGGTCTGACAGGGTATTGTATATCAGCCCTGTCTATGTGTGTGTGTGTGTGTGTGTGTGTGTGTGTGTGTGTGTGTGTGTGTGTGTGTGTGTGTGTGTGTGTGTGTGTGTGTGTTTAGTATAATCGTTTTGTATTTTTGGTATAATTTTTGGTATAATAATCGTAAGTCCATCTTTTATTCTAACTTGTAGCGCGACTAGCGAGACTAAACTAATTGAATTGCGTTATGTTGGGGAACAAAAACAATGGTATGCCAACCGGAAAACCCACGACCAGAACAAATATTTTTTTTCTTCCTTTTTTCTCAGTTGTAGAATGAATACCAGGCTTTCCTACATGGTGGAAAAGCCTGGTGACACGAGGTTAAGTAGGAGGTGAGGACAGACTGATGGCATCGTGTAGAACTGGATCATCCATAGCCTGTGGCCGGTTGAATTCTGCCGCAGTTACGCTCTTAACGGTTAACTCCTCTTTACTGTCGAGTCGATGTTGGCTTCCCATTTGAGGTCCCTGGAGATGGTGACTGACTGTGTGTGTGTGTGTGTGTGTGTTTATTTGTGTGTGTGTGTGGGTGGGGGGTTTGCTGGGCGTGTTGACGTTCTTTATTGTGGCGTAACAGTGATGGAGTGCCCGTTCATGTCTGCTGGGACATGTTATGTGTGCTACCTGCAATTGGGTCGCTCGTGTGTGAGGTTAGCCTTGTTAAAATCAGCGCCGAATGGCCATGTGTAGCCTAGAATGTCCATGCAGGCCTTGGGGAGGAAGGTAAACACCACACCAATGACAAATAAAGGAAGCTAATTCACACGGAGAATGAAATTGGTTTGTGGCAGATGAAAAAACATGATTGCGAGAAGGGAAATTTGCGGGGGGGAAATGCTATAGGGAGCGAGTGTGCATATACTCCCCTTTTCCCGAGGCACACCAGTGGGCCTGCATGCTTTCCACGAGTCCCTCTTGTGTTTCATTCACTCAGGGACAGGACTAGACCAGGGCTCCCTTGACAAGAATGTCTGTGTGTAATATATTACAAAGAACCCAGTGTAATGCCCATCTCTATTTTGGGCATGTCAGTAGCCTACATGAAAATGCTCAGATATTGTCCAAAATGTTCCCCGAATTTCAGATCCACATGTCCCATATATGTGTGGTTTAAAAAAAGGATTTTATTAAGCCAGCAACTTCCTCGCCGACAGGACCCATGCATGCACGTTGAGTTATGGGGATAGCGCTTCATTTGTTCCTCGTTAATTTAGTGAGGTAATGCTTCAAAAAGAAATGAACCAAACAAAAAACACGGTTTTGGTGAGGAGTGGCTCTTTAAGTGAGTGAGTGTGTGTCTTTCTCATATAGGTCATTCTACTGGGATCACCAACCAGAGACAAAAGGAAAAAGCAAGCAGAGCTACAGAGGCAGATGACCGTGGTGTCATTTTGGTGGTACGAGCTTGTGTGTGTGTGTGTGTGTGTGTGTGTGTGTGTGTGTGTGTGTGTGTGTGTGTGTGTGTGTGTGTGTGTGTGTGTGTGTGTGTGTGTGTGTGTGTGTGTGTGTGTGTGTGTGTGTGTGTGTGTGTGTGTGTGTGTGTGTGTGTGTGTGTGTGTGTGTGTGTGTGTGTGTGTGTGCGCGCGCGTGTGTGCGTACCAGTGGTGGAAAGTAAATAAGTACATTTGCTTACATTTTGAGGTGTTTGTACTTTACTTGAGTAGTGCCAATTTTACTTCCACTCCACTACATCTCAGAGGCAGATATGGTACTTACTCCACTATATTTATTTGAACATTTAAGTTACTTTGTAGATTTTGATTATTATTACAAAACATACATTAACCACTTCAGCCCTATACATTTCGGCAATTTAAAAATAGCCGATCTACAAGCTCACAATGCGTCACGATGCGATGCATTGTGAGCTTGCATGTAGATCTGCTATTTTCAAAGGATTTTTATACATTTGAAAACTTGTGAAATGGGACATTCTGCATAATGAGTACTTTCTACTTTTGCGACTTCAAGTACAGTTTGATACCAATACTTTTGTGCTTTTACTCAAGTAAATTTTGAATTCTGGACTTTCACTTGTAACAGAGTATTTCTACAGTACATTGCAGTATTGATACTTTCACTTAAGTAAAAGATGTGAGTACTTTTTACACCACTTGAGCGTACGTGCGTGCGTATATGTGTCTGTATGTGTATGTGTGTGTCTGTGTGTGTGTGTGTGTGTGTGTGTGTGTGTAAGTTGGTATTTCCAACCGTCGCAAGATGCATAATCTGTATCTCTCAGCAGGGCCTCCCCTTTAATTAAAACCCCAGCGCTTTAAATGTGAGCAGAGCCCGCTGCTCGCTGCTCTGATGAACCTCGCGCTCACAAAGCTGACATTTTGCTGTGTCACACACGGCTAAACGCCACAGCAGGGCAGTGGTAACATTTCAGAACAATTACGCTTAGTTCAGGAGTTACGGGGTATATACCAGCGTGGACAGCTCCCGTACGGGTCATGTCACGATCAGGGGTCATCAATATGTCCGTACACAGACATATGTGTCCGTGGCAAAGACTTGGTCTCGTCCATGGTGAATTTTAGATTTTCTTTTTACACACCATTATAATGTTCTTATTTTGATCATAAGACCCAATTACTGAATGTCAGTCTCCAGGTTTTCGTCAGAAAATGTATATGACACTGATTTACTACGTCACTATGGCACATTAGGAGTCCACTAGGACAGTGGTTCTAAAACAACAAAAAAAAGTACAAGTGGTTCTCAAATGTTTTATTCGCAAGGCTCTGAGAGCGTACAAATCTAACCAAATGGACCATTTGGTTCCATTTGTACACTCTCAGAGTTACAGACCTATTATGGTCATTCAGGGATAGCTCTTTATGTGTTTCTTCTGGTAATATTATTGTCCACTCATTTTGTATGTCTGTAGCAAAAGTGGAATTTTGACCAAAATGTCCACCACAAGCCAGCATGGTGATGACCCCTGGTCACGATGGCATACACAAACATTTAGTTGCTGTCGGGCAGAAACCTTTTATCTCCTTATGTTATACTTTTTTTTGGTAAATTAACAGCCCTAATTGATCATACTGCAGCTTCACACAAAAGTATCAAAACGTGGCGCGAGCTTGTGGATTACAAGACAAATCGATCCACAGGCTCACAACGTGTTGCGTATCCGATGCGCTGTGAGCTTGTAGATTTACTATTTTCAAATTCAAAAGGCAATTTTTTTAACGTTTTTTTCTTTTGCAGTGGACCATTCATAATGAGTATGTGGTTGGGATCTAGGTGCCGTCTGTGGGTGGGGTGACAGTTCCGTCTCTGCCAGCTCACAGGCGCACCTGCAGCACATTGTGTTCAAAGTTAAGTGGAGGTACAGGTGCTGTAGAGCAGTGGTTCTCAACCTTTTCAGGAAGTTACTGCCTGGTAACTCCCTGAATACCCATGGTAGGTAGCATTAAAAATGTTCGGTGCTAACCATGAGGCTGTAACAAAAGGTAATGGTGAGATCTGTAACAAACTGTGACGGTGAATAAGCTGCAACATAAAATAATGGTAGAGTAGAATAATGAGAAAGCGTATGATCAGAACATAATAAATATGTAATCAGGAAAAATAAAACAATATTGAACATGTGAGGCTGAAAATATATAAGTGGGAAAGGCAGTCTCCGTCTCAACCACAATCATTCTAAACCTGCTGTTCTGCATACAGCCAGCCAGTTGAAGAAATTGCAGATTGAGGCTTTTAAACCTTTGCTTCCTTGACATCTCCAACCATTATGGTTTCTATGGAATATGCTTCTGAACATGTATTGTGTTCCTAGTTTGACCAATTCAAATACTGTTCTCTTAAAATAACTTGATATTATTACTGCAGGGCTCAACTGTACCAGCCATATGGGTTAGTTATGGTTATGATACTTGGTTGTACGCCATGTGCACACCGAAAATAGCTGTTCTACAAGCTCACAAAAGCGACGCAAGCGTGTAGATCGGCTATCTTCGGTGTGCGCAACCAAGTATAAATCATTATTTAGAGAAAGTCATGGGAATGACCTGTTGGACTCTATGGAATCCAAATGACTGAAAACAGCCGTGGCGACTGAGAATTTTAATCTATGAAGCGGTCTGTGGGGTTCGTGGCAGTGGTTCATTCATTTTGTCGCGATGCGTTTGGTCTGCATATCGTTGCTGTCGGTCAGAAACCTCCTGTCTGTCTCCATATTTTACGTTTATTTTTTTTGTAAATCAACGCCCTACTCGATCATTCTACAGCGTCACACAAAAGCATCAAAAGTAGCAGATCCACAAGCTCGAAACGTGGCGCGAAGCGACACGTTTCAAGCTTGTCGATCTCCTACTTTTGCTATTTTTGAATTTGAATCCTGAAAAGTAACAGTTTTGGACGATATACACTTGGATTACCCAAATTCTGTTGGATCAAACGTATATGCTTTAATAAAGATATGGCTTACTGAATGAGGGAAAAGATATAGAGCAAAGGAAATGGTATATATAAGTGTAAATCTCCTCTACGGGCGTTGTTTCGGGGAGAAAAATACTTGACATGTACATTTATTGAACAGAGGTGATTTTTTCCTGAGGATTTCAATACGCCAGGGACCTTAAGCATTAGTGACTCGATAGATTGACATTGCTGTCACAGGATGCGAGGCTCAGAGTGAGTATATGTATGGATGTATGCATTTGTAGTGTTCCACAGTGTTGCCATGGATGTCTGCGTATTCTAAGCGACTTTGGGCTTGTTTTTCTGTTAAATCGCTTGTAGATATTGGTAGTTGTTTTTTGGGCTTGTTTCTAAAGTGTAGTTGCTTATTTGGGCTTGTTTCCTAAATGTTTAAACCAGTGATTCTCACACCTTAACCTCAGTAAAACGAATACAAGAACCGCTGGGGGGGCGAGTGGTCCGCGAAACAAATGGGGGCGAGTGTTTTGGGGCGAGCGTTCCAGTTACCGCCACAATGAGCATTTGCTGTTTATTTTAAAATAGCAGATCTACAACGCGTTGTGGGGTTAAGTTTAGGAATAAGGTTAGGGTTAGGCATAGTTTTACCAGGAATAAGGTTAGGTTTAGGCATAGTTTTACTGAGGTTACTAGGAATACCTGGTGGCAACCGTGTCGAGGTCGCCGGATTTGACCCGGGGTGAGCGTGTTTTGGGCCGAGCGTTCTTGTATTCATTGTGGCCTATATGGTCGCTTCTTTTAGGCTTGTTTTCATAGACCTGGTTGCTTGTTTCTCTCGCAAAATATGGCAACACTGGTGTTCCCTCTTCCATTTAACGAGCACATCTTTCGCTGGCTGAGGAGGACACACAAGTGCTATTAAACTGAGGAGATAATGGCGAGGTTGCTGTTGTTCATTTCCTACCCTTTCACTTTCTCACCGTCCGTTTCCTTTCTCTCCCTCTCTCTCTCTCTCTCTCGTTCTCCTTACAGTTCTGTTTTCTCTCTCTGTCTCTTGTGAGTGAAATCAAAAAAGAAAAACAATTATAATCTAAAAACTGAGGCAAGCCACAGTTCCACCCGAAAGACTGGTCTGACTAGCTTCATACAACTCCCTGGAAATGTGCCTTTCTCTCAATTTCTATTGTTTCCAACCATTAGACACAGCATGACAGGCTCTGGCCCACCGTGCTGCATAGAACTGCATTTTTATGTTTTACATATATTCCTTTAAAGCAAATAAGACATTTATTTTTGGGAGTTTTTGTGGTAATTCATACATCGTTTGGCAATATTGTGTGCTGAAAATAGAGCTGATCTACAAGCCCGCGACGCTTTGTCGTGACGCGATGTCTTGTGAGCTTGAATATCTGTTATGTTTGGCATGCAACCAAGTATAAATCAGGCTAAATCTACGATCGAGTGGCCAATTATTTCTCCAAACAAAACAAACAGGAAGAAGTAGGCAACTCTCAGATCATATGTTGTGTTTAGTACGGTTGTGATTGTCATAAAACATGTATTTTATGCTTGCAACATCATGTATACGTGTCCAAAACATTTATTATGAATAAATACATTCCTCCCTGGTTCACATTTGCACAGTTAAGAAAAAAGTGCATCTTTTCCCAAGTCAAATATAGTATATTTTTGGGTGGAAAACTGTTACTTTTCAGGATTCAAATAATATAAATAGCAAAAGTAGAAGATCTACTTTGAGCTTGCAGATCTGCTACGATTGATACTTTTGTGTGACGCTGTAGTATATGATCAAGTAGGGCATTCATTTACAAAAAAAACTAAAAGTTAAAATATGGAGGTAAGAGGTTTCTGCCCAACAACAACCATATGTATTTACAGGAATACAAAACAGGAGCGTCGATTCTTATGTTGAATAGAACGCAATAAAAGCAGACAGGCAGGCAGGCAGACAATAACGACGTGTCAGTCTATGATGTCAGTCGCCTATGACATCACTGCTATGACGTCAGCACTGTGACATCAGTCATCTCCACATTTGGACAAAGTTTCAGCAGTGACTCCCCAGTATGATATTCTTCTCTATGTAACTTTCCTCTTCAACCCCGGTTCTGAACCCGGTTTCCTGTGCATGTGTTTACCTTTGAGCTAATAGAGCCTGCCTGCTTGCTCAGGGGATAAATTGAATCTTGACCATCAGGTCAGAATTCGTGTCAGATCCTGTGTCTAGGTGAGACATGACCTTTGACCCAATCTAAATGTCTCAATAGAAGAGCAGGGAGACAAAATACAACCACTCCAATTGTACAAGTTAATATTGTATTAATATATTCTACCGTACAGATTGGACATTTTATTCATTAAAAGAAAGTTACTTGGTGCTGCTTTAAATATTTGAAAAAAAGTATAAAACCTATACAGTATGTAAAAAGAACATTAAATTTGACGGACAGACATACACATACAGAGTGACAGACAGACCCTCTTCTAGACGACTCTACCCCTACGGTGCCATGCCGTAAAAAAGACGCATGCGCACACGCACACGCACACGCACACGCACACGCACACGCACACGCACACGCACACGCACACGCACACACCCCAGTGGTGTAAAGTAACTAAGTACATTTATTCAAGTACTGCACTTAAGTACGATTTTGAAGTATTTTTTACTTTACTGGAGCATTTCCAATTTTCAGTACTTTTACTTCTACTCCACTATGTCTCAGAGGCAACTATTGTACTTTTACTCCACTACAATTATTTGAAAACTTTAGTTACTAGTTACTTTGTAGATTTTGATTATTATTACAAAACATGCATTAACCACGTCAGCCCTATATACATTTCAGGCATTTGGAAATAGCCGATCTAATGCGATGCGACGCATTGTGAGCTTGTAGATCTACTATTTTCAAACGATATATACACATTTCATACATACGTCATCACAAAACTTGTGCTATGGGACATTCTTCATAACGAGCACTTTCTACTTTTGATACTTTAAGCACATTTTGATACCAATACTTTTGTACTTTTACTCAAGTAAAATTTGAATTCCGGACTTTTACTTGTAACAGAGTATTTCTACATTGCCGTATTGATACTTTTACATAGTAAAAAATGTGAGTACTTTTTCCACCACACACACACACACACGCACACGCACGCGCACGCGCACGCGCACGCGCACACGCACACGCACACACACACACACACACACTATAGTACGTGTGTGCATTCAGTCACTGTTGTTGTGCAACAAAACAAACACACAACAGCCTCTCAGGGCCTGTGATGTGAACGGCCAGACCCCTGTGACGATGAGCGTCTAAGTAAGGGGTCCCCTCCCGCCCCCCGGTTGTCCTCCCTGGGGGGGTCCTGGTGGTCCGGCGCCCTCCAGGAGGAGGGTGGCGGCAGAGGGGGAGGTCTGACCTCCTCGTCCCCTCCTCCTCCCCCTCCTCCCACTGACCGTTCGGAGAGCCGTCTCCTGGGAGCGGGCACCGGCGCCTTCCTGCCCCTCGTGGCGCCCCCCGGGTCCGGCACCACCTCCCTGAGGGTGTCCAGCCTCCTCGGGGGGGCCAGGGAGCGCGCGGAGGAGAAGGAGGAGGAGCGGGGAGACGGATTAGAGCGGCCGGGCCCGGGCCGGAGGCGTTCCGACGGACGGTCCACTTGGTCGGCGTTTTGGTCTGTGTGAGGATGGAGAGGATGAGTTAAAGCAGTTGGCTCTAACTCTAACCAGCATACACTTGGTTGCGTGCTGAAAATAGCAGATCTACAAGCTCACAACGCGTCGCAGCGCGACGCGTTGTGAGCTTGTAGATCTGCTATTTTCAGAGCGCAACACCTGAGCGCAACCAAGCATAACATGACTTGTCTTTTAGTTCTACTGGATCTTCTCCACTAGTCCCTCCCTATAACATTTTAGTCTAGTTTTCATTTGTTGACACGATTGTCAATATATTTAGTTTTAGTCATCGTAGCTTAGTTTTTAGCTTTGTTTTCGTCAGTGAAAAAAGTTAGTCGACGAACATTTTTCGTCATAGTTTTAGTCAACGAAATCAACACAGGTTAGGTTCAGTATTCGACCTTTCTAAGGAATCACGTCATGTCTTAATCTGGGTATTTACTGAATCGTGTTCATTTGGTAAATTATTTTGTGTTGTGTCTCACCTGGACCTATTCGTTATCACTTTGACTCCCATTGCAACCGAAGCCGTGTCATTTATGTACATGTGTGAACAAGACAAACAAGACCAAACTCACCATGAGAGGATCCTCTGAGAGGGAAGGCAGACTCCAGATCTCCACCGGGCTGAAGAGAGTAGTACTTCTGAGATTTGCTGAGTGCCCTCTGGGATCAAAAAAGGTCAAACATTGTTCCGGTCAAATTTCGATGTTCAGACATGTTCCTGTGCCATCAAGAGCATGGTGTGTACTCCCGATTTGCTCACAGACGATGATCATTGTCAAATCTGTTTGAAATGTATCCAGATGATTACACATCACTACTGTCCGACTGGGACGGGAGCTGAGGCTTGTCCACGTGGCAAGAACACAAATGTCTATATGACGTGTCTCGTCTTCCAAGACATGACCTTTGACACAATCTAAATGTCTCAATAGATGAGCAGGGAGATAAAATACAACCACCCCAATTGTATAAGTAATATTGTATTAACATACTCTACCGTACAGATTGGACATTTTTTTCATTAAAAGAAAGTTACATGGTGCCGCTTTAAATATTTAAAAAAGTATAAAACCTATACAGTATGTAAAAAAAAACATTACATTTTCTACCTTGGCGCTATACTGGCAGCGTGCACAAGGAGAAACATGGCACTGATCAGTCCAGTGGTTGGCAAGACGGACAGACACACACATACAGAGTGACAGACAGACCCTCTTCTAGACGACTCGTCTCGGCCCCTACGGTGCCATGCCGTAAAAAAGACGCATGCACGCACACACACCCCAGTGGTGTAAAGTAACTAAGTACATTAAGGCAGAGGGGACAGGAACGGCCCGAATGGGAGCCAGCAGTACTGTGGCCCTGTGGGGGGCCTCAGGCCTGGAGTAGGAAACCACTGATCTGAATCTATTTACATCATGGAGGCATGTGTCACTATCACCATCTAGTGGGGGAAGTTCTGAAAGAACACCACTATCAGCTTTTACTGTATTATTTGAAAGGAATAGATTCCTATTCTACCAGGTAGTCCATTGAATGCATCTGGTATTATTAAGGTATTAAGGTATTAAGGTAGGGTAAGTGATATTTTTTGGTTAAAACAAAATATTTTATGTTAAAAGATTAAAGCACTATATTCTGATAGTAATCATTGCTATAGACTATAGAGTGTTAACAGGGGTCTCCCTGTCTTTCCAGCTCTTTCATAAACATAAAATACATGTTCAGGTAGGTGACAAAATTTGAGCCAATCACTTCCAAATTCACATGTTTAATCTGTATCCTGACTTGAAAATGCATTATCTGAGCTGGAGAGACATGGAGACTCCTATTACTGAACAAACACTCTATAGCAATGATTCTATCAGAATATAGAGCTATTTAGCATTTATTTTAACCAAATAAATTCACTTACCATACCTTTTAAGCTATGCATCTGGTTTATTTATGACCAGAGTTGGGGGGCCCTTGGATTTGGAGATGAGACCCACTGATGTTCTGAAAGGGCTACACCAACACCAACAACTGTGTAATCAACGAGCCAATATTTCTCCTAAAATCTCACCCTAAACAGTATAAACTTCTCTGTGACTTGGCCAAGTCATAGCATGTAACATTTCATTCTAGGGTGATACAGTAAAAGATTGAGAACCACTTAATTAAATGACAATACATCACTCACAATACAAGGTCTAATGTCTTAAACTTGGAGGGATGTTGCCATGCTCCAAACCTGTCCCTCTCCATTTACAATCACTTACAGAGTCACGGACGCTTCCGGAGCGGAGGCTTCTCCTGATGCTGGGGTGTCGGCGAATCAGGATCTCCCTGGCTTTACTGTTGTCGGGCAGGTTGTGTCTAGTGCTGTAAGCAATCGTCTGGGGAACATAAACATGGTCAGACTCAGGAGGAGAGAGTACATAATAGAAAGAAACAACAACAAAAAGATATTGCATTGCCCACTGCTGTTGTCTCCCTTACAGTAGCCTAGTATCGTTCTGGTCATTACGTCCCAACGGTCCCATACTCATCAGACTCACCTTCTGACGGATGTTGTACATGTTATTGGCCAGGATGTCGTGCATCTTGCTTATGTCGGCCGCCATGAACTTCTTCTTGGGTCTTGCGGAGTCCTTTTTCGCAGCGTCCTTCTTCTCTTCACTGGCAGGAGAGAGAGAGAGAGAGTAGGGATTAGTAATGGCCAAGTTCAATAGCCTGTTGAAAACGGTGTCCCTTTGAGCAAGGCACTGACAAGTTCCCTGTTCAACTATTCTAAAGTCATTGGGGACACTAACATAATCGCCTCTGTTGGGTGGAAACCTCATATGTCCAAAACTGTTATTTTCAGGATTCAAATTCAAAAGTATCAAAAATAGCAGATCGACATGCGGCGCGTTTCGAGCTTGTTGATCTGCCATTTTTGATTATTTTGTGTGACGCTGTAGTATGATCAAGGGCAGTGGTTCTCAACCAGTGGTCCGGGGACCACCAGTGGTCCTTGAGATGGTTCCAGGTGGTCCCCAGCTAAATGATGGAGAGTTTAATTTTACGCTCTCAAGAGTTAAATTATTGTTAAACATCTGCATTACTTAATTAAAGAATTGTTATTTGGATCAACGTTTGCCTGTTGTCTCTCCTATGATGGTACCACATCAATACAGCATGGAATTGTGGACAAAATCGTATCCAACGACAACAAAATATTATATAAGTCTTGGGTCTGAGAGGCTAAATCTCATCAAACGGTGGTCCGTGTCTCAAATGCCGAATAAATCAATTAAATGGACCTTGATATGAAAAGGGTTGAAAACCACTGAAGTAGGGCATTAATTTACGGGGGAAAAAACAACAAGTTAAAATATGGAGATAAGAGGTTTCTGCCCGACAACAACAGCGATATTGTAAATGTTCCAGAGTGGCACAGTGAGCCAGTTGTACAGTACTTACTGCAGTGAGACAAGAGAGGGCGCCGCGCTGATGTCTCCCACCCTGGTGTCCAGCAGCTCTATGGCGTTCTGCAGCTCCAGCTTCTTGTAGAGAGACACGATGCTGGACTCTGACTTGCTGTCCCGGATCAGGATGAACCTCAGCACATTGTCATTGAACTTCTTAAACCTGACAGAGAGAGAGAGAGATGTTTTCATATATATATATTTTTTAACACAAATCTTCTCTTCTGGGGGTCCGTGGTACAAAACATTTTCAGATGGGGATATATATATATCAATTTGGGGGTCCTTTTGGGGGTCCAAAGTTTGATAATAACAGATAATATAAAGAGCGTAAAGTGTTTACTTGTCTTTCCAGTAGTAATGGCTCCACTGTCCACACAGGTCCTCAATGCCAGATATGGTGTGTTCTATCAGCTACACACACACACACACACACACACACACACACACACACACACACACACACACACACACACACACACACACACACACACACACACACACACACACACACACACACACACACACACACACACACAGGTCAACTTTGGACTACATGACAGAGAGATGAGTGAATGAGAAGCAGAAAACAAAGTGAACTGTACACACCCTGTTATGAATCTCCATGTTGATGGATTTAATTTCCTTGTTGGTCCTTCGTAGGTTCATGTACTCGATGATAGGACGAAGACTGATACCCTGTAACATTACAAATCAATATTTAATGGAGTAGTTCACCCCAAAAAATACTTTAATTTCACACCCCATGAAGCATTGAATTCATGGAGATTATTTTGTTTTTCTTGCATTCCGAAGCCAATTATTTGATGACCAGCGGAAAGATGCAAAATGTATCCAGAAGGAGACTCAAAGTAGACTCTTTGAGTCTCCGCTGGTCATCAAATTATACTCCCAGGAATGCGACAAAAACAAAACAATCTCTATGAATTCAATGCTTCATGGGGTGTGTGTAATTGATAGAAAATTAAAAAAAATTGGGTGAACTTGTAGATCAGCTATTTTTGAGCGACACTGTCGTACGACAACGTTTAAAATAGGGCATTCATTTATGGAAACACACGTAAACACAAACTGTGGATATTCAAGAATAGCCCGCTCTACAAGCTCACAACGGTGCAATGTGTCTTCTCTTATGGGAGTCCTTGGCACCATATTTTCAGATCGGGGGCTTACGGCCAAATACATATACATTTGGGGGTCCTTGATATCAGTGGTGTAAAGTAACTGAGTACATTTATTCAAGTACTGTACTGTACAATTTTGAGGTACTTGTACTTATACTGGAGTATTTCCAATTGTCTATACTTTTACTTCTACTCCATTACATCTCGGAGGCAAATATTGTACTTTTACTCCACTACAATTATTTGAAAACTTTAGTTACTTTGCAGATATAAATGATTACATTACAAAACATATATGAACCACTTTAGCCCTATTTTATACCTAGGCCATTTGAAAATAGCCGATCTACAAGCTCACAACTGCGACGCGTTTACTTTTGGTACTTTAAGTACATTTGATTCCAATACTTTTGCACTTACACTCAAGTAAATTTTGAAATCCGGCCTTTTACTTGTAACAGAGTATTTCTACATTGCAATATCGATACTTTTACTTAAGTAAAACATTTGGGTATTTTTTCCACCACTGCTTGATATGATGAAACCTGGCCGTATGCAGTGATACCTGTATGAAGACGGTGAAGATGATGAGGGCGATGGAGGACGTGACAAACAGCTCTCTCCTGTTGATGCTGTTGGGCAGGGTGAAGGCCAGGGCGAAGCAGATGGCCCCTCGCAGGCCACCGTAGGCCAGGCCAAACTGGTCCTTGTAGGTGAAGGAGATGGTTTTGAACGGGTTGATGATCTGGGTCAGCACCAGAACGCCTGGAGGAGGGCAGGGGAGACGAGAGGGTTTAGAGAGGAATCAACAGTTATTGTCACATCACAGGTTTATGTGTAAAGATCAGTGTTGGAAAGTAACTAAGTACATGCACTTAAAGTACCGTACTTAAGTACAATTTTGAGGTATTTGTACTTTACTTGAGTATTTCCAATTTCCAATGCTTTTACTTCTACTCCACTACATCTCAGAGTACTTTTACTTGTTACTAATTGCAGTGGAGTACTTTTACTCCACTAAAATCATTTGAACACTTTAGTTACTAGTTACTTGGCAGATTTTGATTATTGTTACATACACTAACCACTTCAGCCCCATAAACATTTCGTCCATTTGAAAACAGCCGATCTATACAATCTCACAATGCCTTGCATTTTCAAAAGATGTTCATACATTTGAAAACTTGAAATGGGACATTCTTCATAATAAGTAGGCAGGAAGTGGGAACGTCTTAGTGGACACTAAATGGAGATGACATTATAAAGTGTGACTCCCTACTCTCCTTCAAAACCGACATAAAAGAGCTGTGTGCAATTTGCAACTGGACCTAGACAATTAAGTCTTCTAGCTCAGTGTTTATCAACCTTTTTGGTGCCAAGGCACACCTGGCATAGCCAAAATATCCCAGGGCACACCTAGAATTTAGCGTCTTCTGGCCCTGGGTGCATCTCGTCTTTGCTGGTGGAGCTCTCATCATCTTGTAGTAATAATACTGAGTGCCAAAGCATGTACCCTGTGCCCCTTTTATACAGTACCAGGTAGGACAACATATTTGCATTCTTATGGGTGATGGTCGCTACACTGAATGGACTCGGGCGTGGCTGTGTGTGAAACGGATGATGGCCGTATCGTTTGACGGACGTCGGACGATCACCGCTATTGTTCTCGAGGGGCTGGGTTCACACTTTCTTCAAACGGCGCGGCACACCTCAGCAGTACTCGCGGCCCAAAATTGGGCTCTTTGCCAGGGTTCATAAACACTGTTCTAGCTTGCCAAAAGAAATGACCACCCCACTATTTTATGTAAATATACTTTTACTGCTCCTATATTGATGATCTATTGAATAGTATTGTCTTTATATGTCTTGATGAATTGAGTACACAGGACCACAATGGAAACAGGCCCTCAAGCCTTTTTTTTTGTGTTATCCTTTTAGCGTTATTGTATAATCGTACCACTGTACTTTTTGCAAACTTTTAATAATGTATTCAATCAATCAAAACAGACAGACAGACAGACAGACAGACAGACAGACAGACAGACAGACAGACAGACAGACAGCTGTCTGTCTAACACAGAAAACATTCATTCATATTAATTAAAATAAGTCATTCATTAATGTAGATCCACGACCACCACCAGAGGGCGCTATTATCCACTTTTAATGCATTTTGCCTCACAATGCAACTCAACGCTCAGGGTGTGGTGGTAAAGATGAACCACAGGAGGGCGACATGGAGCCGTTGTCCTTTCTGAGTGACAAAAACAATGATGAAAACAATGGCAGATCTACAAGGATGTGGGCTTGTAGATCTGCTATTTTTAACACCATCTTACGACGGTGCATACATATATCTGTGGAAAAGTAACCTTAAAGTAAACCAGTAGTTATATAATATAATAGAACTACTAATTCATTAATTATTTTAATGAATATGAATGAATGTTTTCTGTGTTAGATAGACAGACAGACAGACAGACAGACAGACAGACAGACAGACAGACAGACTGCTGTCTGTCTGTCTGTCTGTCTGTCTGTCTGTCTGTCTGTCTGTCTGTCTGTCTGTCTGTCTGTCTGTCTGTCTGTCTGTCTGTCTGTCTTTTGATTGATTGAATACTTTATAAACCGTTTGCAAAAAGTACAGAGGTACAATTATACAATAACGCTAAAAGGATAACACAAAAAAAATATTCTTTTACTTAAGTACATTTTGTAACAGAGTATTTCTACATTGCAGTATTTATACTTTTACTTAAGTAAAACATTTTATTACTTTTTCCACCACCGGTAAAGGTGTGGGTGAATTTTCTTTTTTTCTGTGCGTGCTCCATTCATTTTGTAGTTTTTGTGAGAACTACAAAGGCAGAGGTAGAGCGAGAGGAGAGCAGGAGAGAAAATAAAAAATGGGTAGAAACATTTCAAAATCAATACATATCGGTTGCTGTTGGGCAGAAATATTTGAACTTTTTTTCTTTTTCGTAAATTAACGCCCTACTTGATCATACTACAGCGCAGGGACGTGCTGGGCCCCTGATTCAGCCTGGGAATCTCAGATAGAGGCCCGTAGGGCGCACGGCCAAAGGCTGCGGAAATAGCCGATCTACAAGCTCGCAAAGCGACGCGTTGTGAGCTTGTAGATCTGCTATTTTCAAATAGGCTATGTATAAAATAGGGCTAAAGTGGTTAATGTATGTTTCGTAATATCATAATTTATATCTGAAAAGTAACTAGTAAGTAGTAACTAAAGTTTTCAAGGAATTGTAGTGGAGTAAAAGTACAATATTTGCCTGATGTAGTGGAGTAGAAGTAAAAGTATTGGAAATTGGAAATACTCAAGTAAAGTACAAATACCTCAAAATTGTACTTAAGTACAGCACTTAAGTAAATGTACCTAGTTACTTTCCTCCCCTTCCTCCTCCTCCCCCTCCTCACCCAGGAACCTCCAGACGAAGGCGAACAGCAGCGTGAACAGGATGTAGGCCCAGTTCCACTCGTGCTCCGTGGTGATGGTGACCACGCCCAGGAAGAAGAAGACCAGCGTCTCGGAGATGGAGGCCAGCATCTTGACCACGTGGCGGATGGTGGTGCAGGAGCGCTGGGCCACGTTCTCCTCCACGTAGTACTTCATGGTGAGGGCACAGACCACGATGCTGCAGGGGGAGGAGGAGGAGGCATGCAGGAGGGTCACAATTTTTACGTACCCATTAAAGCAGGGGTCTTCAACGTTTTCAGGCCAAGGACCCCCTAGCTGAGAGAGAGATGAAGCAGGGACCCCCCTCTATATCGTATACAATTCAGATTAAACCTTTTTTGTTTACTTGGTCTGCTCTTTTTTTCCCTCTACACCTATACCTCTTTGCCAAAAATAGCCGATCTACAAGCTTGTAGATCTGCTATTTTTGGCTAAAGTTCTCCTCAGAAAAGGGATGCTAGGGTTCAAGTGGTTAAGGTAAAAAAAAAAAATCTAATCACACAAAGATTTGGCGGACCCCCTGTAGTAACTCTGAGGACCCCCTAGGGGTCCCGGACCCCCTGTTGAAGACCCCTGCATTAAAGGGATATTTCACTTTCACACAAAAAAAAAAGTCATTTTATCGTCTACTCAGGCTTTTGGGAGCACCCCGGACAGTTTTTAAGTTGCTTGATTCAGTATTTAGATATTTGATATTCATTTTATCAGACACGCCCCCTTCCTATACAACCCATTGTATCTTCAAACTCCATTTTAACCATGTTAGATTAATCGGAAACGCCCGTCCTCGGTTCCGGTGACTCATCCTGCCCTCCTAATACGTGATTTTGTGTTTTTTCGATTACTTTTTTCATTTAATTTATTTTATTTTATTTTTTATTGTATTTGATTGTTTTCATTTTCCCAAAACAATTTTTAAAATAAATGAAAAAAGTCATTTAAAAAACACGGTCTCCTCACGTATGGACAATGTCAGTCACCGGAACCAAGGACGGGTGTTTCTGATTATAACATGGTTAGATTAATGTTGTATGTTGTAATGTTGTAATGTTGTAATGTTGTTGTTGTAAAATGTGTTGCTTTTAAATGTGAACATTTAAAAAAAAATAAAAAAAATAAAAATAAAGTGCAGTAAAGTAAAAGTACCTCAAAACTGTACTTAAGTACAATACTTGATTAAATGTACTTAGTTACTTTCCACCACTGGTTGCTTGTTTCTCTCGGAAAATCTGGCAAAACTGTGTTTTTCCACTCACGCCATGATGCTGGAGATCATGAACAGCTCTGCCACCAGGTAGGCCAGGTAGCTGTAGAGGAAGACGAACAGCGGCTCGATCTGCCGCACGTTGTTGGTGAAGCGCGTGGTGAAGGCCGCCAGGAAGCCGAACAGGAAGCCGAAGAGCACGCCGCCCACGCCCACCACGAAGAAGCGCGCCACGCCCAGGAAGACGTCGGGCGACTCCACCACGGGCATGTCCGCCACGAAGATGAACATGTTGTACAGGACCTGGAGAGAGAGGAGAGGAACATGAGAAGATGATGATGGTCGTCAGTGGTATAAAGTAACTAAGTACATTTACTCAACTGTACTTTTTGAGAATGTTTTACTTTACTGGAGTATTTCCCATTTTTTATACTTTTACTTCTACTCCACTACATCTCATGGCAAATATTGTACTTCTTCCAATTCTATTCAGAAAGCCATACAATGTGCCAATAACACCTCCCGCTCTGATCTCTTATCTAATGCACCAAAAACTAAAAAAATCCAAGTCGGGCTTGTTTCTGTACTGAATATAACCACTGTGCTTCACAAATCAAAAAGATACTCAACAGACACTGGCATGTGCTCCAAACAGAGCCATCTGTGAAGGACCTCTGAGAATCCCCACCCCTTGTTGCATTTAGGAGAGCACCCACAATCAAAGGTACAGTCATGTACAAAAATATGGTTCAAAAGAAGACCACATGGCTGACAACAACTGGAATGTATAGATGTGGTAACTGTGCCTGTTGCAACAACACAACAGACAAGAAAGCATTCAATCATCCCCACACTGGAAGGAAGATTCCCATTCCTGAATTTATCAATTGCAAATCGACACATGTGAATTACATGCTGTTATGTCCCTGTGGTCTAGCATACGTAGGACAAACTAAACGACCCCTCAAACAAAGAATATCAGAGCACAAAACTGCAATCCGTACAGGAAATATGGACTATGCAATTGCAAAACATTATGCAGCAAATCATGGTTCACCCGCTTCATTACAATTCTGTGGGATTGAGAAAATTGTGATGCCTATCAGAGGGGGTGATATTCTAAAGAAACTGGTCCAGAGAGAAATGCAGTGGATATACACATTCAACACTGTGACACCCAATGGACTTAATGACGATTATAGCTTAAAATGCTTTTTGGGTTAAGAGTGTTTGATGCCCCTGCACTGTTTATTGGATGTGTTACTTTGTTACTTTATGATATATGCCTCAAATTACCTGTAATTGCCTGTGTTCTTGCATACAAGTGCATACAGAGCAAACCGTACACACCAGGGGAATACGCACACACTAACAGAAACTAGTTCAACATTCTCACAGAGCAGGTTTGACTGGAGTCCGACAATGTGAAGCATTCTGACTGATCTGATGGTTGAGACTACATTTACACTGAACTCAGAGCTGGGGATATGACACTGTAAACTCCTCAGTGTTCATTTAACCCATTAACCCATTAATATCGGGAACGCATCTGCGTAACCACTTTAACCATTATTTTATACTTTGGCTATTTTTTTTTTAAATCTTGAAAACATGTGCAAATCTTTGAACATATTTTCTTTTTTAAAGGGACATTTTTTTACTCAAATCTTTGCTTCTGGGGGACCCTGGAACAGCATATTTTGAGATGGGGGTCCGCGGCCAAATACATATCATTTTGCGGGTCCTTGACATGAAAAGGTGTGAGAACCACTGATATAGAAACATAAGTTAAAAAAAAAGAAAAACAACTGTTAGGATTTAGAATACATTTGTAGAATCCCCAGAAGCAAATATTTGAGTTAAAACATTTTGCTTTAAAATATATATATATATATTCAAAGATTTGCACAAATTTTCACGATAAAAATAAATAAATAGCAGATCTACAAGCTTTTTCTGAAAATACTTACTGTATGTTGCTATAATCAGTGGTGCTCAAACCTTTTCATGTCAAGGACCCCCAAAATTATATGCATTTGGCCGCAGACCCCCATCTCAAAATATATTGTTCCAGGGACCCCCAGAAACGAAGATTTGAGTTAAAAATGATCGCTTTAAAAAAAATATATATATATATATTCAAAGATTTGCAAAACAATTCACGATTCTTTTCAAAAATAGCAATCTACAATCTACAACCACAGAGTGCCGCGCAACGAGCTTGTAGATCTGGTATTTTTTAATAGCCAAAGAAATAAAAAATGACACAGATGCGTTCCCGGTCTTAATGGGTTAACTCTGACAGTGTTTCATCTGTAAATAAGGTATGTAAATATGGTCACCTTACTTACAGGTCAAAAACTGAGACCCTAAATCACTTAAATCTTTTTTTAACACCCTGTCAGATGTAAGAAGGGGGATCTCCAAGGAAAAATGGTTGTGAACCACTGATTTGGATAATTTTACTACCTGAAAATACCTCATATATTTTCATCTATTGACAAATCTAAATTACATTAAATTAAATCAAATATTTCACGATTGATGATGTGCAAGTATATATTGCAGCCATATAGTATACTAATCCATAATGGATTGCTCATGGATACATACAATTGTAAATTGTAGCTTGAAATGTAACTAGAAAAAGTGCTCCTCGGAGCACATGTCTCCGCCAGGTCAGGTAGGTTATTGTGGCCTCCTGGTGGCGCTATAATAGGCCAATGTGAAAAGGGTGACATTTCTTCTTAGGCCTTTCACGGCAATCGGACACTAAATTCATCATTTGAGGCATTTTGTTCCAAAAATGTGTTTTGCTAAATCAGACGTGCTGGTGGCGCCATAACAGGCCAATGTGAAAAGGGTGGCATTTCTTCCTCGGCCTAGTGGGAATGTGCGTGCAAAGCTTCATGGAAATCACATTCTGCGTTCATGATTTGAGGCATTTTGTTCAAAACGAACCAATCCTGCAAACTTTGGAAGCCAATCTTAGGCAATCAGGATTGAATATGGGAAATCGGACAGAGCCATGTTGACCACATGACTATAGAGATACTGTGTACCGATTTGTGTGATGTTTGGACAAAATCTCTAGGAGTAGTAACAAAAAAAAATGTTTTTCACAAATCGCCTCCTGGTAGCGCTATAATAGGCCAATCGAAAAAATTGGGGCCAGAGGTTCTGAATTGGCATACAGGGAGTGTGTGTGCACAGTTGCGCAGTGACCAGGCCAACGGTGCCGGAGATTAGCTGCTCACAGACAGAAGGACACACACACAGACACCACGGACAGGGTGCAAAACATACTCTCTCGCCATGCCTTTCGGCCTGGCGGAGACAATAACAACAACTTAAGTGATCTCAAAAGATCTTGGAATATTTGAAGGTGTTGTCATATTATCAGACATTACAGTACATGATCTTTGAATGGTATGAAGTTCAAATGAGTCGTGGTTTTGTGTGGAGGGAAAATTATGACAAAAGTATATTACACTATTAGGTAATTTATCAATCTGCGGTTATTATCAGTCATGCTATTAGCCTACTGTCCAATATGTAGTAGGATACTACATTATACAATAGTATATTATAGTATTTACATTCACATTTTCACGTTGTCAGCTTGTAGATCAGCTAACTTCGGTGTGCGACACTGTATGGCGCACCTCCAAGTAGGCTATACTGTAAATCACCATTAACGACAAGTGAAAGCCAAAGCCCCTGAGGTGTAACCGGGCCCTGTGACTGAAACTCCGGCACAACAAAGACAGGCGGATTAGGTCTGTGTGCCTTGGAGAGAGACACCCACCCACGTTCCCTTCAGCTGTATACCTGGGAAACAGGACGGACCGGGGAGAGGGGACATACACAGTGTTTACCATTTCAAAGGAAAGCGCCTACTTTTGACACACAGGGCACACCTTTGTTTTGGAGCACTTGAACCCCGGCATCCCTATTCTGGGGGGAACATTTTGCCAAAAAATAGCTGTTCTACCAGCTACAAGATGTTTGATGACCCAGGTCCCTTTGAAGAAGAATAGAGGATTTCTGTTGTCCAGTGTATTAGTCGGTTAGTTAGTCTAATCAGTGGTGTAAAGTAACTAAGTAAATGTACTCAAATACTGTGGGTCGGCAGTGGCTCAGGGGTAGAGGGGCCGGATGGCAACCGCTAGGTTCCCAGTTTGATCCCGGACTCCCCCAGTGCACGCACGCACGCACGCACGCACGCACGCACGCACACACACACTTCTCCAGCGCTCACTCACCACAGTGACGGCGTCGTTGAAAAGGCCCTCTCCGAATATGACGATGTACAACTGCTCGTTGACTCCCACGTCCTCGAACACGCTGAGCGCTGCCACGGGGTCCACCGCAGCGATGATGGACGCGAACAGCAAGTTCTCCTGAACAAAAAAAACCCAAAGAAAATTCAATTCAATTCAATCTTTATTTCAGACTCCAGGTCCATATCACATACAAAATGACAAAATACACAACGATAAATTAGGTTAACAGACAGATGGCTGGCATTGTGCCATCTTGGTACCCTCACCAGCAACCGTAAAGCATCGTTGTACAGTATGCAACTTTCAGTTTTTGCATGCTGCTAGCCTTGCAGTCACTCCACAGGTGAGCCGTATGCAACGGTGTACAGAAAGCTTTAAAAAGTGATACCTTGACCTCTACAGAGCACTTGTGAAATTTCCGCATTAGTACGTTTGCCTCGGCATACAGTTTGCAGCGGTGTCTATGGATGTCTTTGTCATCTGTGAGATCATCAGAGATATAAGGTCCAAGGTACTTAATCTCACTGCACACAAGAAGAATGTTGCTACTGAGGGAATACAGCCTTTTTATCCTCTTTACTTCGCACAGTCATGATGCTATTCTTCTTGACGTTATACTTAATATTAAAATCAATGCCATACTGGGAGCAAATCCTCAGAAGCTGTTGTAAGCCTGCACTGTATGGGGAAAAGATGATTAAATCATCCGCATACATAAAGGTGAAAAGAAAAGAAAAGAAAACATGAGGCTAAGGGAACAATAAAATAAATATACAGCTGATGGTTATGCCTAATTCTTATCAATTCGTATCCCACGGCATGTATCACAGTGAAAATATCAGATCTAGGCTACCTGTAGATCCGACATTTTTGGCATGGGACACTGTTGTTCCAATAATGCAGTAGTTCTCAACCATTTTCGTGCCAAGGACCCCTACATTGATATATATTTGGACCCCCAGAAGAGAAGAGTTACGTAAAAAACGAAAGAATTCAAACACTTTTTCACAAATGTTCAAATATAGCAGATCTACAAGCTCGCAGCGCGGCACAGAGTGACGTGCTGTGAGCTTGTATGTCTGCTATTTTTGAATGGCCAACATATAAATAGATCAAGTGGATAAAGTGGTTGTGCTGCGATATTAACACGTTTTGCTATAGCGTCCCAATATTTATATTTTTATTTTATCTTTCAGAGAGACTCCAATCACCGGGGGTTTCATTCAAAGTGTGTGCAGCCCACTACCTGATTAGCAGTGTCCTTGAGCAAAAACACTTAGCCCCAGATAGGGCTCTGAAACCTTGTCAGAGGTGTTAACCGGCAACCTGCCCCTAGGGCTGGACGCTATAAACACTTGAGAAAGTAGAAGGTAGGAATTTCAATTTGCCCTACTACGGTATGGATAGGGCACAAAAGTGTACTTAAGTGCAGTACTTGAGTAAATGTACTTAGTTGCTTTACACCACTGACCACTATAAATAACTCAGGGAGCGGGGAGTGAACACTTTACACCATTATTTCTCAAAGTGGGGTCCGGGGACCCCCAGGGGTCCTTGGGGGGGGTTCCAGGGGGTCCCCAGCAAAGTGTGTTAATATAGCATCACAATAATTATAACCTTTTATACTTTGGCTATTCAAAAATAGCAGATATACAAGCTCATAGCGCGGCACCGAGTGCCGCGCTATGAGCTTGTAGATCTGCTATTTTTGAAAGATCCTGGAAATGTGTGCAAATCTTTGAATATATATATTTTTAAAGCGAACTCAAATCTTTGCCTCTCGGGGTCCCTGGAACAAAACATTTTGAGATGGGGGTCCGCGGTCAAATACATTATCATTTTGGGGGTCCTTGCCATGAAAAAGTTTGAGAACCACTGCTTTATACACATCATCATCAAACCGGTACCTGCAGGTTGATGTCCTGGACGCCGAACACCTCGATCTGGCAGATGGCGTAGAGGGACAGGCCGATGCCGATGCTGTTCCACAGCGTGCCCACCACGGCGAACCACACCACCGTGCCCACGTTCTCGAAGAAGGCCCGCGTGGGCATGAAGTAGCCGTTCTCCAGCACGATGAGCGGCAGCATGTAGAGGAAGAAGATGTTGGAGTCCAGCATGGCCGGGGGCTCCTCCTTGACCGCGTGCATGATGCCCCCCACGACCAGGCCGATGGAGATGAGCAGACACGACTCCGGGATCCAGATGGTGATCTTATGGTAGACGTGGAAACCTTTTTTTGGCGGAGAGGAGAGGAGAGGATTTTGGCTATATATATATATATATAGATCAATATATATATATATATATATATATATATATATATATATATATATATATATATATATATATATATATATATATATACATATATAGATCTATATATATATATATATTTATATATATATATATATATATATATATATATATATATATATATATATATATATATATATATATATATATACATATATCAACATACGCTTTTCAGAAAACACTTAGGATTTAGAACAGTGGTTCTCAAAAATAGCAGATTCACAAACTTGTACATCTGCTATTTAAAAAAAGAATTAAAGCATTTTTTTTAAATCTCTTCGTCCCTGCATTAAACATTTTCAGATGGGGGGGGGGGGGTTCACAGCCAAAAACATATCATTTTGTGGGTCTTTGGCACGAAACAGTTTTAGAACTACTGATTTAGAAGGCATTTGTAGAATGGGCCTCAGGTCTGGGATGGGATAATTCAAGACAAAACTCAGGGCTCTTACTCTCATCCTGCACCCTGACCTATATTCATTACAAAAAACCTTCAAAAGTCTTGAAATTGTGTTGTTATCTGACAAAAAGTATTTGATGACTTTAGTTACTAGTTACTTTGTAGATTTTGATTGTTATTATGAAACATTAACCACTTCAGCCCTATATACATTTTGGCCATTTGAAAATAGACGATCTACAAGCTCACAATGCATCGCTATGCTGCTGCCATTGATACTTTTACTTAAGTAAAATATGAGTACCACCACTGGTAAACACACGCAAGTCTGTTCTTGAAATGTTTGATCGGGTCAGAGTGTTTTTTTGATGGATCATTGATTTATAGGACAGATTTTTTCTATTGGGTTTAGGACACTGCAATGGCAATGGCCATTGCCTTTATTTTATGCTGTTGACATAATTATGTTTGTGTTGTTTGTTTAGGCTTTAGGGTCATTGTTTTGTTCTTGACTCTTGTTCAGCTTTTATTCTGTTACTTTTTTTTACAGTTCACACACACACACACACACACGCACGCACGCACGCACGTCGCACGCACGCACGCACGCACACACGCACACACGCACACACCCACCCAGTACATTTTGATGCCAATTACTTTTGTACTTTTACTCAAGTCATTTTTGAATTCCGGACTTGCACTCGTAAAAGAGCATTTCTACATTGCAGTTTTGATACTTTTACTTAAGTCAAAAATTCGAGTACTTTTACCCCACCACTGCCTGCTGTATACATACCAATTTTTGCAAAGGACGCCAGCAGGATCCACAGCGTGAACTCAAAGGGAACCTGGACGCGGAGGTAGTCCATGGTAAACACAGGGAGGTTGGCCTTCTCCTCGTTGGGGAAGGCCTGGGGAGCGTCCTGGATGGGCTTCACAGGGATCGCCACCACGTGTGTGACCTCTGTGGGGGTCACGCTCCGTCTGACCTCGCATCTCGCCCCCACGCAGCAGCACAACAACAGGACGAGCGCGCAAAAAGCTGCGCTCCCTCTTTGCCGTGAAATCATCCTCTTCGTGTCCACAGGCGTTGTCAAAGTAAAAAAAACAACTATTGGCCTTTTTGAGGCATTATTTTAAATAGGTTATGTGTAACAGTGAAAACGTTTTTTTTTTTTTCCCTCAGCTCCAAGAGACCTATAAGATTAGTTCATTACTTTGAATTATGCCTCATAATTCTACTGTAGACGTAATACAATCTACAATCTACAATCAACAATCAACAATCCACAATTTAGGCATCTATTCAGAGTGACTCACAGTAAGCAGTAATACATGAAATGCATAGAAATAGTAATCTATAGGATCATAGGTAAATCATACTTCTGTGTGGTCACTCCGTGCCGATTCCTTCAGTCCCAGTCCATGTGAAGAACCATTCAAAATGACATTGCAGAATTGTGTGAATAAGCTCTTGTCCTTAATAGCACTCCCATTACCTGTAACACTAGTTGCAGTTTTGGTGGTTGTGGACTAACCTGATTGTCACCTTCATGCCTGTGTGTGTGTGTGTGTGTGTGTGTGTGTGTGTGTGTGTGTGTGTGTGTGTGTGTGTGTGTGTGTGTGTGTGTGTGTGTGTGTGTGTGTGTGTGTGTGTGTGTGTGTGTGTGTGTGTGTGTGTGTGTGCCTTGCCCACTGAGGGAGGAGTCCAGACAGGAGTGGGTGTGGCTTCTGGTAAAATATCAAGGCCAAGAGTACACTAGCTTACATTGTGCTGCTGTATTTCTAATAGTGGTGGAAAGTAACTAAGTACATGTACTCGAGTACTGTACTTACATACACATTTGAGGAATCTTTGCTTTACTGGAGTATTTTAAAATGTCAGTACTTTTACTTCTACTCCACTACATCTCAGAGACAAATATTGTAATTTTACTCCACAACAATAAATTGAAAACTTTAGTTACTAGTTACTTTGCAGATATAAATTATTATATTATAAAAGAAAAGTAACCACTTCAGCCCTACTTTATATAGAGCTATTTGAAAATGAGCTACAAGCTCACAACGCGTCGCAACGCAATGGTATTGATACTTTTACTTAAAGGACAAGACCACTTTGGTAGAGGTTTCGGTTGTGTAGTTACCTTGCCATGATGTAACTCCAAAGGTGGACAAGAAATTAAAAATAATTGCTCCATTGATTAGAAATTGATAATTCAAAATATGCACCTCATTGACTTACATTGTACGGTAAAACAGCTCTCATAGTCACTCTTTTAAGCACATAAATGAACGCAAACAAAGTTGATTCAGACAATATAGAACATCACAAAACACAGTACTCTTTTTATTAAATACAACTTCCTGTAGATTTTGCTGTTTTTATGTAGAAGAAAACTGGAGTATTTGTAGATCTGGATCTACAAATAGTAAAATCAGCAGGAAGTTGACATTTTTATTTAAAAAAAAGGAACAGCACTGGGTTTTGTGATGTTCTATATTGTCTGCATCAGCTTTGTTTGTGTACGTTTACGTGCTAAAAGAGTGACTTTGAGAGCTATTTTACCGTAGTCAATATCAATGAGGAGCATATTTCGAATGATCAATTTCCAATCAATGGAGCAATTATTTTTTATTTCTTGTCCACCTTCAGGCTGATGACGTTGGTAGGCGTCATCAGCCTGAGAAGGACAGCTATAGTTTTTGGGCTGATAAAGTTGAAAACCAGTGCTGAGGGTGATGTTCAACAACAGCACCATGTGTGGTGTGAAGGGTCAGACCTGTTGTCAGGCTGACATTGAACAACATCGCCACCGTGTGGGGGTTGAGTGAGCTTTCGTCTGGGTGATGGGGCTGCGACTCTTGTCCAAGGGCCCAGCATCCGCCTTTGAAATTGAGTCTATATATGAAGTGACAGTTCATATGAATGGCCTATAGTTTTGCTGTTTTACCCCTGCTGGTGTCAGAAGAAATAACTCAATGCAAGTGGGTGGGTTTTTGCCGAACTTTAGACTTGATTTTATTACCTTAAAGTTAATACACATTGTCATACATACTGTGCTTCTAGTCGCTAGTTTTCAAGTCTTCTTTCAATCATCATGATATGCGTTTGTGGTTAATTATGGTCCCATTTATTTTAAAATGTATGAAAAAGTAGGCCAGGGTATGCTCTAGGAGGGCCAGGATGATTTGATTGACAAGCTACTGTACACAACCAATAGCATTAATTTCCCGCCCCCGCTCTTGATTGACAAGCTACCCAGCCAATAGCATTAATTTCCGGTTGCAAAGGATATGACACGATATAGAAAGATGACGGATTTTGAAATGGCTGAAAAATAGGCTTCATTTACGGTTTGTAGAGTCTATGGGTGTAACGCTGTCCATTCTTTTTTACAGTCTCTGCTGTTGTCAGTGCTGTGTGTGCTGTGGTGCAAAGGGAACTATCTGATGTTTCCGGAGAGATGTCCTGGCCACAGGTTGACCAGACAATACTACACTATGCCTGTCTTTTTCTTAGGCAGAGTAAACCACGTTCCGACTGATGTTCACAAGGGCTTTTTATTTCTCCCAAGAGAGACACCGTGAAAAACTGTGAATGAAATGACATAAAACAAATATATTTTTTAACACAATGAATTTGAAATGTCCTTGTTGGCAGCCATTTGCTGTCATCTTTTTCCATGAAATGTCCACATTATCAATGAAATGTCCATATTGATGAATTGTCCATGTTGCATAAACACACACACACACACACACACACACACACACACACACACACACACACACACACACACACACACACACACACACACACACACACACACACACACAATAACGATGACTGAACAGACCAACAAAATAAACAGGTGACATACCGTGTGCGCCTTCTACACAGAATATCTAGGTTATTTTTCTATCTTATTTATCTGTATTTATATTTTGTAGACTCTTCTTGGCATAGAAAGAGCTCCTTTCACCTCTTAAAATGTTTGTTCTGCCCTGCTCAAACCCAACAGGTGAACTCAATGTTGCTTTGATTAGTGTCAGGTGATATCTGCTACAGCGGGCCACAATGCAGAGAACAGTAGAACTATATCACCATACTCCATACACATACAATACAGTATATTACCCAAAATAACAAATATATTCTATTTTCAGAGAATAATGAAATAAAATACCCATCTCTGAGACAGCTACACACTCCTTAGACCGTCAGTTCTCAAAGTGGTTCTTTGTGCTGCGCTATGAGCTTGTAGATCTGTTATTTTTGAAAAATCGTGAACATTTGTGCAAATCTTTGAATATATATGTATATTACTAGAGGGTCGGGGCGCTGCGCGCCCCTCCCCCTAGCCGCTGCGCGGTGCTTTGTGTTTGTTGGTCTCTATAATATATAAAGCCATAATAGGAGATGTTCCCAATGGAGCTATGCCCAAATATGGAGTGTGTTGTCTGACCTCACTTGGGTCTCGTTGGGCGGTTATATAAAGCCATAATAGGAGATGTTCCCAATGGAGCTATGCCCAAATATGGAGTGTGTTGTCTGACCTCACTTGGGTCTCGTTGGGCGGTGGTCGGCGATGACGCTAAGGAACAACATGGCCGACTGTAATGTTGTGAGTTTGTGTTGGCCGCGATTAATTATGCTGTGAGGGGGCAGATGTGTGCTGAGCAATATGAAGTGGCCTACAGACTGCGCGTTGTGGCGTGTCTTGTTAGTGACATTGATATGTTGTTTTTGTGTTTAGTCCCACACAGTGGCAGGGTTTTTTTGGGGGTTTTGGGTTTAGAAATGTATATATATATACTCAAATCTTTGCTTCTGGAGGTCCCTGGCACAATATATTTTTGAGATGGGGGTCCGCTGCCAAATACATATTATAATCTTTGGGGTCCTTGACATGAGCCACTGTCTTGGATTAAATGTTCACAAGTTTTTACGATTGTTCAAAAATAGCAGATCTACAAGCTCATATAGCGTTATCATTTAACTAAAATCTTTGCTTCTGAGACTGACGTGGATCTTGATGATCCTTTAGCGGTGTCAACGGTCATGAACGAGGCCTCCTCCTCCTCCTTCTGGACCATGGCATGACATGTTATGAATCTAGTATGCATGCTAGTATCATGCTCTATAAAGCGTGGCACTGTCTTGTCAGTTGGTCATGTTCCTCTCTCATGCCATGTCGCACTTGGTCAGGTGTCTGTTCTCAAGCTAAGAATAATGTTCTAGAACATCTGATTCTGATTCAGATTCAGATTTATTATCACTTAGATGCACTGTTTAGGTGTACAGTGTGTGAAAATCTTAAGCTGGGACGCTCTACAATAAAAACAACAACCACTTAAAAAGGATGATAGAAGACTTGAGCGTTTAGGTCGAGTCTTCTATCATGTGCCCACCATCTCCCCCCCCCCCACTCAGCACCTCAGCACTTGTGCATGCACAAACACATTACTCACACACCTGTCACTACCTTTGTCTTTTCAACCTGCTGTTGTCTCAAGTTTCTGCAATAGCTACTGTATCTCTCTTTACAAAATGATGAGATGAGAAGAAAAAAAAAGAAAGAAAATTAAAATCTGGGACCTTTCCCTTTCCTTGCCCCGCATTGAGAGCTGGTAGGTCTGCTATTTTAACCTATGACATGCACAGAATAGGGACCTTTTGCTGAATATCAGACCTTTGACAAACTTCTCTTGGACAGCAATTTGAACCACAGCAGAAAACAGTCTCAGTTTGCCTACAGGTTGATACTTAGCCGAGTTCTGTGGGTTTACATTCTGTTTCTCAATCTCATCCGCCGGGCCATATTGGACCCCTTTGCAGGCGGTTTGGGGCCCACTCGCTGCCACACACTGGTCTGGGCAGGCGGAGGGCTGGAATGAGTTCCGTTGGTCATCTTGGAAGAAGGCACATCTTTGTTAGAGGTGTGGGAGGAGAAACCACTGATGTTGTCGGACGTGGCTGGTTTGAATTGTCCCTCAAATAACTCTGTGCTATTATTGATAGTTGACAGCTTTCCATTCGACATGGAGGGGCAGATCCTTGCTACGGGTACACTGACAGAAAGTGTTGAGGCTGTGGGGCGCTCCTTATCTGCAACAGGTTCCCTGGCAGGTGTGATAGCCATATAGGCACTGGGGGCTGGGTTGTAGTTGACCGAGAGGGTGGGGGGTGGGGAGATGATGGTGGGCACATCTGGCACTTCTGCCACTTTGTTATCTTCTGGGCCTTTGAAGGAAGGCTCTGTGCCAGTCCTCTCCGAATTTGTCGTGTGCCCTCCAGAGCCTACAAAAGGTGATTCCCCCAGCCGGCTGGAGTTCAGCGCTGTGCTGTTCAGGTTGAAGACAGCCATTTTCAGGATGAACTGGGTAGACCGGGGGGCAAAATGAGTTCTGTCGGTCTCTTGGGGTACCAATGCCACCTTGGAAGTGGGCAAGTCTTTGTTAGAGGCGCAAGAGGCGAAACCACTGGTGGTAATGGTGCCAGTGGAGAAGGGCCCAGGGGTCGAGGGGGAGGGCTGGGAAAAGAGGCTTCTGAAGGTCCCCGTCATTGGAGAGGAAGAGTTCAGTGGAGGGAAATGGAAGTGAGCGTGGTTGAGTGAGGGCTGAGACAGAGCGCTGGCCAAAGGCTCTGTGTGAGTGGTACTGAGCCCAGGGGAGTCCTGTCTGTCCACAGGGGATGGTACATCTTCACCGCCTTTAGAAGGAGGACTGTTCTGCTCTGTGCCCTGCATGCCGCCCTCCCTCAGGGATTCGGTTGGTTTGAATGGTCCCTCAAGCTCTTCTGTGCTATTGTTAGTATGAGACATCACTGCTGTCATGATGGGTGTTTCCAGTTGTCCACTCAACATAAAGGCACCGATCTTTGCTACAGGTGTGGGGGGATCCTTATCTGCAACAGGTTCCTTGGCAGGTGTGATAGCCATGGCGCCGGGGACTGGCTTGTATTTGTCGGAGGTGATGGGGGGTGGGGAGGTGCTGCTTTGAAGAGAGTTTTCAGGCAGATTTGGCACCTCGGCCACTTCATCATCTTCTGGGTGTTTGGTCCTCTCCCCATTCATTGTGTCCTCTCCAGAGCCTGCAAACGGTGAATCCCCCGGCTGGCTAAAGTTCAACGTTGTGCTATTCTGGTTGAAGACAGGGCTTTTCAGAATGGACTGGGCAGGCAGGGGGCCAAAATTAGTTCTGTTGGTCTCCAGGGACAATGGTTGGGGCATCGAAGCTGTCTTGGCAGTGGACATGTTTTTGTTAGAGGTGTGGGAGGAGAAAACGCTGGTGGTGGTGAAGTTGTCTTCATGCTGCGACCGGCTGTCCTTGTTCTTGAACAGGGAGAATGAGCCTGTGGAGACCAGCCCAGTAGTAGAGGAGGAGGGCTGGGAAAATAAGTTGTTGGAGACCCCCTGCAGCAGGGACGACGCGTCAGGGATGTGGTTCAGCGGGGACCGATACAGATATCCATCGTGAAAGTTTAGAGATGCCCTGCTGACCAAAGGCTCTGCATGAGCAGTACTGGACCCAGGGGAGTCCTGTAACTTGATGAGGGGTGGTCCCTCTTTGCTGTCATTGGGGGGAAGGGGCTGGTTGTGCTGCTCCATGCCCTGCATGCTGTCCTCCTTCAAGGATTCGGCTGGTTTTAATGATAACCCCTCAAACTCCTCTGTGCTATTGTTAGTAGGCGACGTCACTGTTGTCATAATGGGAGTTCGCAGCTTTCCATTCAACATAGAAGGACCAATCTTTGCTATAGGTGCACTGAAAGTATATGCTTTACATGGGAAAAGGGAAGTGGGACTGGCAGCGAATGCCTTGATGATAGGGGAGGCAAACGTGAACAGTACACAGGGGGGTGTCGAGGTTATGAGGGGCTCCGTATCTGCAACAAATTCCTTGGCATGTGTAGCCATGGCACTAGGGGCGGCGTTGGAGTTGACAGAGGTGATGGCAGGGGGTGGGCAGGTGCTGATCGGAAGGGAGATGGCGGGCAGATCTGCCACCGGGACCACTTTGTCATCTTTTGGGTGTTTGGGGGAGGAGAGCTGTGTGCTGGTCTTCCGTCTCTTCATCGCTCCCCCTCCAAAGCCTGCACTACTGGCTGCAGGCATGCTAGACAGGGCAGGCCCATTTGGGCTAGTTGTGCCTTGAGAAGGGCCTAGGGCCGATTCAGGGATGTCAGGTGATTGTCTTTTGGGGGCTTTGACCGAGTCCCTGAGGGTCCTGTCCAGGAAGCGTCCCGTGGGGGTCTGAGATGGGCTGAAGGAGACAAAGCGGTACATTGGGATCACCAGTGTCTGTACTGGGGGGAGAGAGGAATCCAGATCTTTCTCTTTCCTCTGCAAATGTGAAAGGTCTAGATTTTGGCCTTCCAGTGATGCTGACAGGGGAGAGGAGGCTGCAGATGGGGTTCCCTTAGCAGCTAGTTGAGGGTTTGACCACTTCTTAAGGGACTGTAGCATGCGTCTGGCTGTGACACTGGTTACCCCACAGGGCTGGGCCCTGGCAGGCTTGCCTATTATCTGCCTCTTCATGGGGGCCTGGTGAGGTGTGCTGGGGCGTGGCCGGGTGCTCCTGGCTGCAGCCGCTCCACCATAGGTAGTCTTTCCTGGGTAGAAGGGTGAATCCCCCAGCTGGCTGTAGTTCCGCACTGCGCGGTTCAACAATGAATTAGAAGCCGTTTTTTTCAGCCTGGACTGGGGGTCAGAATGAGTTCTATTGGACCAGAGGTGGGGTATCGATGCAATCTTGGTGGGCACATCTTTGTTAAAGGTGCAGGAGTACAAACTGCTGGCGATGGAGACATTGTTATCTTCATGCTTCAACAGGTTGTCCAGAATCTCCTTGACCAGGGACAGCTTTTTGGATAAGGGCCCAGGGTCTGAGGTGGCGGGCTGGGAGAATATGCTGCTGGAGACCCCAAGCGCTGCTGGAAGGTGCTGGCTGTTCTGCTCCGTGCCCTGCACGCTGCCCTCCTCCAGGGATTTGGTTGGTTTTAATGATCCCTCAAACTCCTCTGGGCTATTGTTAGGAAACGTTACTGCTGTCATAATGGGAGTTTCCAGCTTTCCGTTCGACATAGAGTGACCAATCTTTTGTGCAGGTGCACTGAAAGTAAGCGTTGAGGCTGTGGGGAGCTCCTTTTCTGCGACCGGTTCCTTGGCAGGTGTGATAGCCCTGGCACTGGGGGTTGGGTTGTAGTTGATGGAAGTGGTGGAGGGTGAGGAGGTGCTGATTGGAAGGGAGATGGCGGGCAGAGCTAGCACCTCGTCACGATCTTCTGGGTGTTTGGAGGAGGACTGGGTGCTGGTCCTCTCCCCATTCACAATGTCCCCTCTAGAGAATGTGGACGCTGAATCCCAAACCCGGGTAGTAAAGTTCCACGCTGTGGCATTCAGGTTGAAGAGAATCGTTTTAACTGTGTCTGTTAGTTGACTGGTCCGGCCTGGCTGCTTCTGTTTACTCTTGGCATAGGGTTTAGGGGAGATATGATGAGGTCTTATGCTGACTTTAAGTTTCCCTTGGCCCGAGGTCACCATGACTCTGCTGCTCCATAGCCAGGCAGGAAGGATGCCCTTTGCTGTGTCAACCCATGTCGTATTCTTGATGCATCTTGGTAGCGAGTAGGGAACCATGTTCTTTGCTGTGTCAACCCATGTCGTATTCTTGATGTATCTCGGTAGCGAGTAGGGAACCATGCTCTTTGCTGTGTCAACCCACGTCGCATTCTTGATGTACAGAGGTAGAGAGGGAACGATGCCCTTTACTGTGTCAGCTCCGCCCTTGCAGTATCTCCGTAGTGAGGGAACAATGCCCTTTACTGTGTCAGCCCACTCCTTATTGAAGTATCCCGGTAGCCAGGAGGGAACGACGATGCCCTTTAATGGGTGAGCCCACTCCTTGAAGTATCGCTTTATTTTGTCTGTTCCTCGACCGATCAGGCCTGGCCGCTGCTGTTTACTCTTGGCGTAAGGTCTACAGTAATTACGACATGTTTTGGTTCTAGTTTTCCCTCCACCCGTGGTTGCCATGGTCCTGCTTGTTCGAGGGTCTCTCTGTGTTTCATTGGTGGCACCACTGGGCTCCGGGGAGATGCTTCCATCAACGGCGCCACTGGGGACGGTCCACATCACATTCTAGTTCTCTCTCATCCGGTCCGAACACACCTTCGGTCGCTGGTTGGAAACTGGTTTAAAGGGGAAAAATTATTGTGTGTTTTTTTAATCAATAGGTGTGGCAGCAATCAATTCAGGGTGTGGGATGAGACCCCGATTGTCGTCGCTCGGGTGGGCAAAAGGAGTTTAGTCCAAGGATTTGATTTATACTGTTGATAAGTCTGTGATGCCAAGGAAGCCGTTGTGCTTGACTGACTGTTATGCTGACTGTGTAATCTTCGGCAGAGTGCATTATCAAGACTGTGTCACTAAGTTTAAAAACAAAAAAAATCTGTTGATGTCACCATGACGTAAACGTGATGTACACATCCTTATTTGGGCAGTAGTCTGATGTCATCAATGTGGCCAACTCCATATCTGGCCATTGGCAGTGGTGGATGGCCATGTTTTAGTGTTCATTTTGTCGACTAAGACTGTGACAAAAAATGTGAAACATTTGAAATATTTCTTAAACATTTCCACAACAAAAATCTGGTATTGGGGTCCCTGGCACAACATGTTTCAGATAGGGGATAAGTGGACAATTACATATTAATTTAGGGGTTTCCTTGACATGACAATGTGTGAGAACCACGTGGTTTAAACAACATTAGGAAAAAAGCCCAAATGAGCAAACACTTAAGAAACAAGCCCAAAAAAAACCGCAATCCGCAAAACGCAACTCACTGTGTTGTGAGAAGATGCTGCATAGGTGAGTCAGTTGTCCTGTATACCAGTTAGTTCTCAAACTTTCTCGTGCCAAGGACCCCCAAAATCATATATATAAAATAAAATAAATAGTGCATTTAAATAGCGCAAAGCCGATGGAGGAGGAAACCATGCAAGGCACCAACCTGCTCATGGGGAGCAATTAGGGGTTCAGTGTCTTGCTCAAGGACGCCCCAACATGATCATATTTGAACTGGGGACCCCCCCAACATAATCATATTTGAACTGGGGACCCCCCCAACATAATCACATTTGAACTGGGGACCCCCCAACATAATTATATTTGAACTGGGACTACACACACACACACACACACACGCACGCACGCACGCACGTGTGATTGCTCTAGGCGTGGTGAGCAGTGATTAATTAGGTATAAATAGAGCTCAGGTGTGAGATAGGCTTTGGTTCAGTTCAGATGGAACTCCAGCAAACAGGTAACTGACCATCATTATTAACCACCAACATTTAACAGCTTTGTTTAAAATAATTCAGTGTGGGGAACTTGTCTGTGAATTAATGACATTGAAATGGACAAAATGAGTTTTTATATTTTAAACTCTTTCAATCTACACTCTGTTCCAATGGCTCATATTGTCATCTAAACCAATGGTTCTTAAACCTTTACATTTCAACTCTGACAGTGTACAACTGGAACCAAATGGACCTGTTAGGGTCCATTTGGTTACTTTTAGACCATTTGGTTATATTGGGGGGGGGGGGACAAGGCTATCCACAATGGCCCATAAATGTTTGTAGATCTGTAATTTTCTAAAGATTTTTATACATTTGAAAACTGAAATGGAATATTCTGCATAATGAGTACTTTTACTTCTGGTACTTTAAGTACATTTTGATGCCAATACAATTGTACTTTTACTCAAGTACATTTTGAATTCCAGACTTATAAGAGTATTTCTATATTGCAGAATTTTTACTTTTACTTAAGTAAAACATTTTAGTTATTTCTCCACCACTGGTAATTAGAAGTGTGGGTGGGGCTGGCAAAGCAACATCCACAAGGGTGCATGCATGTTTTCCTAAATGTGACCATGGTCATGTAGGCCTACACAACTGAACACTTTTCTTCTGCTTTTTCAAGATATGAAGTCCAAGAAGAAGTCACCAGAAGAAGACATAAGGTAGGCACTCTATGCTGCTTGTTCAGTGAAGAGCTGCTTGCAGTGAAGATTGGCGTTCAAGGTAAGAACTCTTATGCTGCTGCTGCAGTGAAGAGCTGCTTCTATGCAGTGAAGATTGGTGTTTAAGGTAAGAACCATGTTTTTATTCCTTTTGCTGCTGCTAGGGGTTTTGCGTTACGTCGTTCGCGTCGCGTCGTTCGCGTAAAATAAAAAACGCAAAACAAAGGCGCAGGCATGGAGCTCCTGGTTTTACTGGGACGGGGTTCGATTCCCTGCTGCGCCCTACTCATTGTGTTGGCATTTATTATTTTATATTTGAACACCCACATTGAATTGTTACATTGTATTATACAGGCATCATCCTGTATCACTATATAGAGCTTCAACCTTTTAACTAATCTAAAGATTACTTCAATCTGAATATTATTGTGTAGTTGTCCAGATGTATACGTATCAGCTCTGTGCGTAACTGGTTATTTGCAAGGTGTTCTGTAATGTTTGGTTAAATCATCCCCTTTAAAGGTAGGGTAAGTGATTTTCTGTAGTTAAAATAAGTGTTAAATGGCTCTGTTCTGATGGTTATCATTGCTTTAGAGTGTTTGTTCAGTATCAGGAGTCCATGTCTCTCCACCTCTTTAACGAACAAACTGCTTTTTCAGGTCAGGATGCCAATTTTATCCCATCAGGATGGAGAACTCAGACAGGATATAGATTAAACAAGTGAAATTAGAAGTGTTGACACAAAGAACTGAGCAGACAGAATTGGAACTGGAACGCTATAAAAATGAAGCTGATCTCTCTCCTGATTGGCTTAATGTTTCACCTACTTGACATTGTATTTTCTGTTTAATAAAGAGCTGGAGACTATAAAACAAGCTTCAAGCTTCCCAAGTGGTCAGACTTGAGTGCAGAGGGAAGCAGTGAGGGGTTAAGTGTCTTGCTTAGGGACACTTTTAGACAAATAGGGACCTTCTGTTTCTGAGGCCACCACTCTACCTATTCAGCTATGGCTGCCCAATTCTGTGAGGCAAACACAGATTTAACATAGAGACACAGGATGCAGTGACCCATATAGGTTCATGTGACATCATCAGAAAGAGATACTGCTTCAATCTGACCAGAGGCATAATAAGCAAGAGTAACTAACACCTGTATGAGTGACCAGGGATGAATGCAGCTGATAAATAAATCCATGATCTGATAACAAGGGGGAAAGGGAGGGGGGGGGGGGGGGGCTTAACCCTTTAAGACATTTTAGATTTCTTTGGGAAATTAAAAAATAGCAGATCTACAAGCTCGTAGCACGGCACTCAATCTGAATATATCTCTTGAATATATATTCAAAGATTTGCCACGCTATGATCTTGTATATCACCTATTTTTGAATAGCCCAATAAATTTGAAATGATGTGATGCCTACTAAACCAGGTTCTGTCATTATATAATAACGGCCGAAAAGTACCCCCCATGCCGGGGTCATACCCATGACCCATGGCTCAACAGTCCGGTCAACAACCCCCTACGCCATAGAACCTAGCTCCCTCAGTGGAGGAAGTTATGAGATCATGGCGACGCTACAATATTATCTTTTCACCTAAAAACAATAATAATCTTGGTCAATAGGTGGCAGTGCAAGACCATGGTATTAACCTGTTTTTCCTTCTGGGTTTGTCGTCTAGGTAGTCTAGTGCGCATGCCCTGCTAGATCCTCTCATAACTGAGAGAAGACTCAGTGGAAACAGACCATGTTTCTCTGGTCTACCGTGTAACTGTCAAAGTTAACAGAAATTAATTGTAACTTGCTATTTGTAAAACTAACTGCTTAGTTCTCCGTCAAACCTGAGTTTCAAATGCAGACAATTCATTGATCTTCATGGCTGTGACTGATTTCACTCTTTGTTCAGTGAAAACTGCATCACAGTGTTTGATTTATTTGGCCTATTTAATCATGCCTCTTTTAGTTGTGTCAACTAAAATGGAGGGTCTTGAGCTCTTTTACTATAATATACTTCAAAGCTGACCTTGGGCCTCGACCAAGCGGGAATGCACTGGATGCTTTGAATTTGCCAAAATCAAGAAAACACTCAGACTTCATGCTGAAACCCTCTGAGCCACTTTGCAAACAGTTAGTTGCAACAAATCATTGAAGAAGCAGGCCTGTTAGCTCAGCTGGTCAGAGCGTGGTGCTAATAATGCCAAGGTCGCGGGTTCGATCCCTGTATGGGCCATAGAGTACTGATTGCAATGTATCCGTGTGCATCTCTAACATGTAACATCTCTCTTTTGTTAGGCAAAAACTGTCTCTATGCACATCTAATATGCTCTTCACTATCCAGCAAGATTATGCCACCAAACACAGAGCCATAATGCCTGATGGACATTTCAGCCAACTACCTTTCTTAAAGAAATAACACGAACGCTTCTTATACCGACTGCGTGGCCGAATGGATAAGAAGCCTGACTATGAATCAGAAGATTGAGGGTTCGAATCCCTTCGTGGTTGTCCTTCCGTTTAACTGTCAAAGTTACCTAAAATGAACACATCTTGGTACAGTACTTTTAGAAGTAACTGGGTGCCTTTCTGTTAAACCTGAGTTTCAAATTTAGCCAATTCATTGATCTTCATCGCTGTGATAGATTTCAGTCTTTGTCCAGTAAAAACTGAGTGGTCTTCACGGCCCTGACCAATATGCTCTTCACTGCATTATCCAGCAACATTATGCCGCCAAACACACAGCTATAAACACTGATGGACTTTTCATCCCACTAATAATCTGACAGAGAGAATACATCATAGACCCACGTGGTCTAATGGACAAGGTGTCTGACTTCAAACCAGAACATTGACAGTTCAAGACTCTTCGTGGTTGGCCTACCGTTTAACTGTCAAAATTAACTGAAATGAATCGTAACTTGTTATCTGTATCAGTAACTGCTTGGCTCTCCATTAAACCTGAGTTTCAAATTTAGCCAATTCATTGATCTTCATGGCTGTGACTGATTTCACTCTTTGTCCAGTAAAAACTGCATCACAGTGTTTGATTTGGCCATGTTAATCATGCCTCTTTTAGTTGTGTCAACTAAAATGGAGGGTCTTGAGCTCTTTCACTAAAATATACTTCAAAGCTGACCTTGGGCCTCGACCAAACGGGAATGCACTGGATGCTTTTATTTTGCCAAAATCAAGAAAACACTCAGACTGCATGCTGAAACCCTCTGAGCCACTTTGCAAACAGTTAGTTGCAACAAATATATATTAAAAAATGTGCACACATTTTCATGATTTGAAGAAAAAAAAAATCAGATCTACAAGTGCCTCGCTATGAGCTTGTATATCAGCTATTTTTGAATAGCCCAATAAATCTAAAATGATGTGATACCCACTAAACCAGGTACTGTCATCATATTAAAATGGCTGAGAAGTACCCCATGAGCCGATGTCGTACCCATGACCCATGGCTAAACAGTCCTGCCCAACAACATGATCATATTTGAACTGGGGACCCCCCCAACATAATCATATTTGAACTGGGGACCCCCCCAACATAATCATATTTGAACTGGGACTACACACACACACGCACGCACGCACGCACGTGTGATTGCTCTAGGCGTGGTGAGCAGTGATTAATTAGGTATAAATAGAGCTCAGGTGTGAGACAGGCTTTGGTTCAGGTCAGATGGAACTCCAGCAAACAGGTAACTGACCATTATTATTAACCACCAACATTTAACAGCTTTGTTTAAAATAATTCAGTTTGGGGAACTGGTCTGTGAATTAATGACATTGAAATGGACTAAATGAGGCTTTATATTTTAAACTCTTTCAATCTACACTCTGTTCCAATGGCTCATAGTGTCATCTAAACCAATGGTTGTTAAACCTTTACATTTCAACTCTGACAGTGTACAACTGGAACCAAACCACAATGGCCCATAAATGTTTGTAGATATGCTATTTTCTAAAGATTTTTATACATTTGAAAACTGAAATGGCATATTCTGCATAATGAGTACTTTTACTTCTGGTACTTTAAGTACATTTTGATGCCAATACAATTGTACTTTTACTCAAGTACATTTTGAATTCCAGACTTATAAAAGTATTTCTATATTGCAGAATTTTTACTTTTACTTAAGTAAAACATTTTAGCTATTTCTCCACCACTGGTAATTAGAAGTGTGGGTGGGGCTGGCAAAGCAACATCCACAAGGGTGCATGCATGTTTTCCTAAATGTGACCATGGTCATGTAGGCCTACACAACTGAACACTTTTCTTCTGCCTCTTCAAGATATGAAGTCCAAGAAGAAGTCACCAGAAGAAGACATAAGGTAGGCACTCTATGCTGCTTGTTCAGTGAAGAGCTGCTTGCAGTGAAGATTGGCGTTCAAGGTAAGAACTCTTATGCTGCTGCTGCAGTGAAGAGCTGCTTCTATGCAGTGAAGATTGGTGTTTAAGGTAAGAACCATGTTTTTATTCCTTTTGCTGCTGCTAGGGGTTTTGCGTTACGTCGTTCGTGTCGCGTCGTTCGCGTAAAATAAAAAATAAAAAACACAAAACAAAGGCGCAGGCATGGAGCTCCTGGTTTTACTGGGATGGGGTTCGATTCCCTGCTGCGCCCTACTCATTGTGTTGGCATTTATTATTGTATATTTGAACACCCACATTGAATTGTTACGTTGTATTATACAGGCATCATCCTGTATCACTATATAGAGCTTCAACCTTTTAACTAATCTAAAGATTACTTCAATCTGAATATTAATGTGTAGTTGTCCAGATGTATACGTATCAGCTCTGTGCGTAACTGGTTATTTGCAAGGTGTTCTGTAATGTTTGGTTAAATCATCCCCTTTAAAGGTAGGGTAAGTGATTTTCTGTAGTTAAAATAAGTGTTAAATGGCTCTGTTCTGATAGTTATCATTGCTTTAGAGTGTTTGTTCAGTAACAGGAGTCCATGTCTCTCCACCTCTTTAATGAACAAACTGCATTTTCAGGTCAGGATGCCAATTTTATCCCATCAGGATGGAGAACTCAGACAGGATATAGATTAAAGAAGTGGTGACACAAAGAAATGAGCAGACAGAATTGGAACTGGAACGCTATAAAAATGAAGCTGATCCCTCTTCTGATTGGCTGAATGTGTCACCTACCTGACATTGTATTTTCTGTTTAATAAAGAGCTGGAGACTATAAAACAAGCTTCAAGCTTCCCAAGTGGTCAGACTTGAGCGCAGAGGGAAGCAGTGAGGGGTTAAGTGTCTTGCTTAGGGACACTTTGACACATTGGGACCTTCTGTTTCTGAGGCCACCACTCTACCTATTCAGCTATGGCCGCCCAATTCTGTGAGGCAAACACAGATTTAACATAGAGACACAGGATGCAGTGGCCCATATAGGTTCATGTGACATCATCAGAAAGAGATACTGCTTCAATCTGACCAGAGGCATAATAAGCAAGAGTAACTAACACCTGTATGAGTGACCAGGGATGAATGCAGCTGATAAATAAATCCATGATCTGATAACAAGGGGGAAAGGGAGGGAGGGGGGGGGGGGGGGGGCTTAACCCTTTAAGACCGGAAATGCATGTGTCATTTTAGATTTATTTGGGAAATTAAAAAATAGCAGATCTACAAGCTCGTAGCACGGCACTCAATCTGAATATATCTCTTGAATATATATTCAAAGATTTGCCACGCTATGATCTTGTATATCACCTATTTTTGAATAGCCCAATAAATTTGAAATGATGTGATGCCTACTAAACCAGGTTCTGTCATTATATTATAACGGCCGAAAAGTACCCCCCATGCCGGGGTCATACCCATGACCCATGGCTCAACAGTCCGGTCAACAACCCCCTACGCCATAGAACCTAGCTCCCTCAGTGGAGGAAGTTATGAGATCATGGCGACGCTACAATATTATCTTTTCACCTAAAAACAATAATAATCTTGGTCAATAGGTGGCAGTGCAAGACCATGGTATTAACCTGTTTTTCCTTCTGGGTTTGTCGTCTAGGTAGTCTAGTGCGCATGCCCTGCTAGATCCTCTCATAACTGAGAGAAGACTCAGTGGAAACAGACCATGTTTCTCTGGTCTACCGTGTAACTGTCAAAGTTAACAGAAATTAATTGTAACTTGCTATTTGTAAAACTAACTGCTTAGTTCTCCGTCAAACCTGAGTTTCAAATGCAGACAATTCATTGATCTTCATGGCTGTGACTGATTTCACTCTTTGTTCAGTGAAAACTGCATCACAGTGTTTGATTTATTTGGCCTATTTAATCATGCCTCTTTTAGTTGTGTCAACTAAAATGGAGGGTCTTGAGCTCTTTTACTATAATATACTTCAAAGCTGACCTTGGGCCTCGACCAAGCGGGAATGCACTGGATGCTTTGAATTTGCCAAAATCAAGAAAACACTCAGACTTCATGCTGAAACCCTCTGAGCCACTTTGCAAACAGTTAGTTGCAACAAATCATTGAAGAAGCAGGCCTGTTAGCTCAGCTGGTCAGAGCGTGGTGCTAATAATGCCAAGGTCGCGGGTTCGATCCCTGTATGGGCCATAGAGTACTGATTGCAATGTATCCGTGTGCATCTCTAACATGTAACATCTCTCTTTTGTTAGGCAAAAACTGTCTCTATGCACATCTAATATGCTCTTCACTATCCAGCAAGATTATGCCACCAAACACAGAGCCATAATGCCTGATGGACATTTCAGCCAACTACCTTTCTTAAAGAAATAACACGAACGTTTCTTATACCGACTGCGTGGCCGAATGGATAAGAAGCCTGACTATGAATCAGAAGATTGAGGGTTCGAATCCCTTCGTGGTTGTCCTTCCGTTTAACTGTCAAAGTTACCTAAAATGAACACATCTTGGTACAGTACTTTTAGAAGTAACTGGGTGCCTTTCTGTTAAACCTGAGTTTCAAATTTAGCCAATTCATTGATCTTCATCGCTGTGATAGATTTCAGTCTTTGTCCAGTAAAAACTGAGTGGTCTTCACGGCCCTGACCAATATGCTCTTCACTGCATTATCCAGCAACATTATGCCGCCAAACACACAGCTATAAACACTGATGGACTTTTCATCCCACTAATAATCTGACAGAGAGAATACATCATAGACCCACGTGGTCTAATGGACAAGGTGTCTGACTTCAAACCAGAACATTGACAGTTCAAGACTCTTCGTGGTTGGCCTACCGTTTAACTGTCAAAATTAACTGAAATGAATCGTAACTTGTTATCTGTATCAGTAACTGCTTGGCTCTCCATTAAACCTGAGTTTCAAATTTAGCCAATTCATTGATCTTCATGGCTGTGACTGATTTCACTCTTTGTCCAGTAAAAACTGCATCACAGTGTTTGATTTGGCCATGTTAATCATGCCTCTTTTAGTTGTGTCAACTAAAATGGAGGGTCTTGAGCTCTTTCACTAAAATATACTTCAAAGCTGACCTTGGGCCTCGACCAAACGGGAATGCACTGGATGCTTTTATTTTGCCAAAATCAAGAAAACACTCAGACTGCATGCTGAAACCCTCTGAGCCACTTTGCAAACAGTTAGTTGCAACAAATATATATTAAAAAATGTGCACACATTTTCATGATTTGAAGAAAAAAAAAATCAGATCTACAAGTGCCTCGCTATGAGCTTGTATATCAGCTATTTTTGAATAGCCCAATAAATCTAAAATGATGTGATACCCACTAAACCAGGTACTGTCATCATATTAAAATGGCTGAGAAGTACCCCATGAGCCGATGTCGTACCCATGACCCATGGCTAAACAGTCCTGCCCAACAACATGATCATATTTGAACTGGGGACCCCCCCAACATAATCATATTTGAACTGGGGACCCCCCCAACATAATCATATTTGAACTGGGACTACACACACACACGCACGCACGCACGCACGTGTGATTGCTCTAGGCGTGGTGAGCAGTGATTAATTAGGTATAAATAGAGCTCAGGTGTGAGACAGGCTTTGGTTCAGGTCAGATGGAACTCCAGCAAACAGGTAACTGACCATTATTATTAACCACCAACATTTAACAGCTTTGTTTAAAATAATTCAGTTTGGGGAACTGGTCTGTGAATTAATGACATTGAAATGGACTAAATGAGGCTTTATATTTTAAACTCTTTCAATCTACACTCTGTTCCAATGGCTCATAGTGTCATCTAAACCAATGGTTGTTAAACCTTTACATTTCAACTCTGACAGTGTACAACTGGAACCAAACCACAATGGCCCATAAATGTTTGTAGATATGCTATTTTCTAAAGATTTTTATACATTTGAAAACTGAAATGGCATATTCTGCATAATGAGTACTTTTACTTCTGGTACTTTAAGTACATTTTTATGCCAATACAATTGTACTTTTACTCAAGTACATTTTGAATTCCAGACTTATAAAAGTATTTCTATATTGCAGAATTTTTACTTTTACTTAAGTAAAACATTTTAGCTATTTCTCCACCACTGGTAATTAGAAGTGTGGGTGGGGCTGGCAAAGCAACATCCACAAGGGTGCATGCATGTTTTCCTAAATGTGACCATGGTCATGTAGGCCTACACAACTGAACACTTTTCTTCTGCCTCTTCAAGATATGAAGTCCAAGAAGAAGTCACCAGAAGAAGACATAAGGTAGGCACTCTATGCTGCTTGTTCAGTGAAGAGCTGCTTGCAGTGAAGATTGGCGTTCAAGGTAAGAACTCTTATGCTGCTGCTGCAGTGAAGAGCTGCTTCTATGCAGTGAAGATTGGTGTTTAAGGTAAGAACCATGTTTTTATTCCTTTTGCTGCTGCTAGGGGTTTTGCGTTACGTCGTTCGTGTCGCGTCGTTCGCGTAAAATAAAAAATAAAAAACACAAAACAAAGGCGCAGGCATGGAGCTCCTGGTTTTACTGGGATGGGGTTCGATTCCCTGCTGCGCCCTACTCATTGTGTTGGCATTTATTATTGTATATTTGAACACCCACATTGAATTGTTACGTTGTATTATACAGGCATCATCCTGTATCACTATATAGAGCTTCAACCTTTTAACTAATCTAAAGATTACTTCAATCTGAATATTAATGTGTAGTTGTCCAGATGTATACGTATCAGCTCTGTGCGTAACTGGTTATTTGCAAGGTGTTCTGTAATGTTTGGTTAAATCATCCCCTTTAAAGGTAGGGTAAGTGATTTTCTGTAGTTAAAATAAGTGTTAAATGGCTCTGTTCTGATAGTTATCATTTCTTTAGAGTGTTTGTTCAGTAACAGGAGTCCATGTCTCTCCACCTCTTTAATGAACAAACTGCATTTTCAGGTCAGGATGCCAATTTTATCCCATCAGGATGGAGAACTCAGACAGGATATAGATTAAAGAAGTGGTGACACAAAGAAATGAGCAGACAGAATTGGAACTGGAACGCTATAAAAATGAAGCTGATCCCTCTTCTGATTGGCTGAATGTGTCACCTACCTGACATTGTATTTTCTGTTTAATAAAGAGCTGGAGACTATAAAACAAGCTTCAAGCTTCCCAAGTGGTCAGACTTGAGCGCAGAGGGAAGCAGTGAGGGGTTAAGTGTCTTGCTTAGGGACACTTTGACACATTGGGACCTTCTGTTTCTGAGGCCACCACTCTACCTATTCAGCTATGGCCGCCCAATTCTGTGAGGCAAACACAGATTTAACATAGAGACACAGGATGCAGTGGCCCATATAGGTTCATGTGACATCATCAGAAAGAGATACTGCTTCAATCTGACCAGAGGCATAATAAGCAAGAGTAACTAACACCTGTATGAGTGACCAGGGATGAATGCAGCTGATAAATAAATCCATGATCTGATAACAAGGGGGAAAGGGAGGGAGGGGGGGGGGGGGGGGGGCTTAACCCTTTAAGACCGGAAATGCATGTGTCATTTTAGATTTATTTGGGAAATTAAAAAATAGCAGATCTACAAGCTCGTAGCACGGCACTCAATCTGAATATATCTCTTGAATATATATTCAAAGATTTGCCACGCTATGATCTTGTATATCACCTATTTTTGAATAGCCCAATAAATTTGAAATGATGTGATGCCTACTAAACCAGGTTCTGTCATTATATAATAACGGCCGAAAAGTACCCCCCATGCCGGGGTCATACCCATGACCCATGGCTCAACAGTCCGGTCAACAACCCCCTACGCCATAGAACCTAGCTCCCTCAGTGGAGGAAGTTATGAGATCATGGCGACGCTACAATATTATCTTTTCACCTAAAAACAATAATAATCTTGGTCAATAGGTGGCAGTGCAAGACCATGGTATTAACCTGTTTTTCCTTCTGGGTTTGTCGTCTAGGTAGTCTAGTGCGCATGCCCTGCTAGATCCTCTCATAACTGAGAGAAGACTCAGTGGAAACAGACCATGTTTCTCTGGTCTACCGTGTAACTGTCAAAGTTAACAGAAATTAATTGTAACTTGCTATTTGTAAAACTAACTGCTTAGTTCTCCGTCAAACCTGAGTTTCAAATGCAGACAATTCATTGATCTTCATGGCTGTGACTGATTTCACTCTTTGTTCAGTGAAAACTGCATCACAGTGTTTGATTTATTTGGCCTATTTAATCATGCCTCTTTTAGTTGTGTCAACTAAAATGGAGGGTCTTGAGCTCTTTTACTATAATATACTTCAAAGCTGACCTTGGGCCTCGACCAAGCGGGAATGCACTGGATGCTTTGAATTTGCCAAAATCAAGAAAACACTCAGACTTCATGCTGAAACCCTCTGAGCCACTTTGCAAACAGTTAGTTGCAACAAATCATTGAAGAAGCAGGCCTGTTAGCTCAGCTGGTCAGAGCGTGGTGCTAATAATGCCAAGGTCGCGGGTTCGATCCCTGTATGGGCCATAGAGTACTGATTGCAATGTATCCGTGTGCATCTCTAACATGTAACATCTCTCTTTTGTTAGGCAAAAACTGTCTCTATGCACATCTAATATGCTCTTCACTATCCAGCAAGATTATGCCACCAAACACAGAGCCATAATGCCTGATGGACATTTCAGCCAACTACCTTTCTTAAAGAAATAACACGAACGCTCCTTATACCGACTGCGTGGCCGAATGGATAAGAAGCCTGACTATGAATCAGAAGATTGAGGGTTCGAATCCCTTCGTGGTTGTCCTTCCGTTTAACTGTCAAAGTTACCTAAAATGAACACATCTTGGTACAGTACTTTTAGAAGTAACTGGGTGCCTTTCTGTTAAACCTGAGTTTCAAATTTAGCCAATTCATTGATCTTCATCGCTGTGATAGATTTCAGTCTTTGTCCAGTAAAAACTGAGTGGTCTTCACGGCCCTGACCAATATGCTCTTCACTGCATTATCCAGCAACATTATGCCGCCAAACACACAGCTATAAACACTGATGGACTTTTCATCCCACTAATAATCTGACAGAGAGAATACATCATAGACCCACGTGGTCTAATGGACAAGGTGTCTGACTTCAAACCAGAACATTGACAGTTCAAGACTCTTCGTGGTTGGCCTACCGTTTAACTGTCAAAATTAACTGAAATGAATCGTAACTTGTTATCTGTATCAGTAACTGCTTGGCTCTCCATTAAACCTGAGTTTCAAATTTAGCCAATTCATTGATCTTCATGGCTGTGACTGATTTCACTCTTTGTCCAGTAAAAACTGCATCACAGTGTTTGATTTGGCCATGTTAATCATGCCTCTTTTAGTTGTGTCAACTAAAATGGAGGGTCTTGAGCTCTTTCACTAAAATATACTTCAAAGCTGACCTTGGGCCTCGACCAAACGGGAATGCACTGGATGCTTTTATTTTGCCAAAATCAAGAAAACACTCAGACTGCATGCTGAAACCCTCTGAGCCACTTTGCAAACAGTTAGTTGCAACAAATATATATTAAAAAATGTGCACACATTTTCATGATTTGAAGAAAAAAAAAATCAGATCTACAAGTGCCTCGCTATGAGCTTGTATATCAGCTATTTTTGAATAGCCCAATAAATCTAAAATGATGTGATACCCACTAAACCAGGTACTGTCATCATATTAAAATGGCTGAGAAGTACCCCATGAGCCGATGTCGTACCCATGACCCATGGCTAAACAGTCCTGCCCAACAACATGATCATATTTGAACTGGGGACCCCCCCAACATAATCATATTTGAACTGGGGACCCCCCCAACATAATCATATTTGAACTGGGACTACACACACACACGCACGCACGCACGCACGTGTGATTGCTCTAGGCGTGGTGAGCAGTGATTAATTAGGTATAAATAGAGCTCAGGTGTGAGACAGGCTTTGGTTCAGGTCAGATGGAACTCCAGCAAACAGGTAACTGACCATTATTATTAACCACCAACATTTAACAGCTTTGTTTAAAATAATTCAGTTTGGGGAACTGGTCTGTGAATTAATGACATTGAAATGGACTAAATGAGGCTTTATATTTTAAACTCTTTCAATCTACACTCTGTTCCAATGGCTCATAGTGTCATCTAAACCAATGGTTGTTAAACCTTTACATTTCAACTCTGACAGTGTACAACTGGAACCAAACCACAATGGCCCATAAATGTTTGTAGATATGCTATTTTCTAAAGATTTTTATACATTTGAAAACTGAAATGGCATATTCTGCATAATGAGTACTTTTACTTCTGGTACTTTAAGTACATTTTGATGCCAATACAATTGTACTTTTACTCAAGTACATTTTGAATTCCAGACTTATAAAAGTATTTCTATATTGCAGAATTTTTACTTTTACTTAAGTAAAACATTTTAGCTATTTCTCCACCACTGGTAATTAGAAGTGTGGGTGGGGCTGGCAAAGCAACATCCACAAGGGTGCATGCATGTTTTCCTAAATGTGACCATGGTCATGTAGGCCTACACAACTGAACACTTTTCTTCTGCCTCTTCAAGATATGAAGTCCAAGAAGAAGTCACCAGAAGAAGACATAAGGTAGGCACTCTATGCTGCTTGTTCAGTGAAGAGCTGCTTGCAGTGAAGATTGGTGTTCAAGGTAAGAACTCTTATGCTGCTGCTGCAGTGAAGAGCTGCTTCTATGCAGTGAAGATTGGTGTTTAAGGTAAGAACCATGTTTTTATTCCTTTTGCTGCTGCTAGGGGTTTTGCGTTACGTCGTTCGTGTCGCGTCGTTCGCGTAAAATAAAAAATAAAAAACACAAAACAAAGGCGCAGGCATGGAGCTCCTGGTTTTACTGGGATGGGGTTCGATTCCCTGCTGCGCCCTACTCATTGTGTTGGCATTTATTATTGTATATTTGAACACCCACATTGAATTGTTACGTTGTATTATACAGGCATCATCCTGTATCACTATATAGAGCTTCAACCTTTTAACTAATCTAAAGATTACTTCAATCTGAATATTAATGTGTAGTTGTCCAGATGTATACGTATCAGCTCTGTGCGTAACTGGTTATTTGCAAGGTGTTCTGTAATGTTTGGTTAAATCATCCCCTTTAAAGGTAGGGTAAGTGATTTTCTGTAGTTAAAATAAGTGTTAAATGGCTCTGTTCTGATAGTTATCATTGCTTTAGAGTGTTTGTTCAGTAACAGGAGTCCATGTCTCTCCACCTCTTTAATGAACAAACTGCATTTTCAGGTCAGGATGCCAATTTTATCCCATCAGGATGGAGAACTCAGACAGGATATAGATTAAAGAAGTGGTGACACAAAGAAATGAGCAGACAGAATTGGAACTGGAACGCTATAAAAATGAAGCTGATCCCTCTTCTGATTGGCTGAATGTGTCACCTACCTGACATTGTATTTTCTGTTTAATAAAGAGCTGGAGACTATAAAACAAGCTTCAAGCTTCCCAAGTGGTCAGACTTGAGCGCAGAGGGAAGCAGTGAGGGGTTAAGTGTCTTGCTTAGGGACACTTTGACACATTGGGACCTTCTGTTTCTGAGGCCACCACTCTACCTATTCAGCTATGGCCGCCCAATTCTGTGAGGCAAACACAGATTTAACATAGAGACACAGGATGCAGTGGCCCATATAGGTTCATGTGACATCATCAGAAAGAGATACTGCTTCAATCTGACCAGAGGCATAATAAGCAAGAGTAACTAACACCTGTATGAGTGACCAGGGATGAATGCAGCTGATAAATAAATCCATGATCTGATAACAAGGGGGAAAGGGAGGGGGGGGCTTAACCCTTTAAGACCGGAAATGCATGTGTCATTTTAGATTTCTTTGGGAAATTAAAAAATAGCAGATCTACAAGCTCGTAGCACGGCACTCAATCTGAATATATCTTTTGAATATATATTCAAAGATTTGCCATGCTATGATCTTGTATATCACCTATTTTTGAATAGCCCAATACATTTGAAATGATGTGATGCCTACTAAACCAGGTTCTGTCATTATATTATAACGGCCGAAAAGTACCCCCCATGCCGGAGTCATACCCATGACCCATGGCTCAACAGTCCGGTCAACAACCCCCTACGCCATAGAACCTAGCTCCCTCAGTGGAGGAAGTTATGGGATCATGGGGACGCTACAATATTATCTTTTCACCTAAAAACAATAATAATCTTGGTCAATAGGTGGCAGTGCAAGACCATGGTATTAACCTGTTTTTCCTTCTGGGTTTGTCGTCTAGGTAGTCTAGTGCGCATGCCCTGCTAGATCCTCTCATAACTGAGAGAAGACTCAGTGGAAACAGACCATGTTTCTCTGGTCTACCGTGTAACTGTCAAAGTTAACAGAAATTAATTGTAACTTGCTATTTGTAGAACTAACTGCTTGGTTCTCCGTCAAACCTGAGTTTCAAATGCAGACAATTCATTGATCTTCATGGCTGTGACTGATTTCACTCTTTGTTCAGTGAAAACTGCATCACAGTGTTTGATTTATTTGGCCTATTTAATCATGCCTCTTTTAGTTGTGTCAACTAAAATGGAGGGTCTTGAGCTCTTTTACTATAATATACTTCAAAGCTGACCTTGGGCCTCGACCAAGCGGGAATGCACTGGATGCTTTGAATTTGCCAAAATCAAGAAAACACTCAGACTTCATGCTGAAACCCTCTGAGCCACTTTGCAAACAGTTAGTTGCAACAAATCATTGAAGAAGCAGGCCTGTTAGCTCAGCTGGTCAGAGCGTGGTGCTAATAACGCCAAGGTCGCGGGTTCGATCCCTGTATGGGCCATAGAGTACTGATTACAATGTATCCGTGTGCATATCTAACATGTAACATCTCTCTTTTGTTAGGCAAAAACTGTCTCTATGCACATCTAATATGCTCTTCACTATCCAGCAAGATTATGCCACCAAACACAGAGCCATAATGCCTGATGGACATTTCAGCCAACTACCTTTCTTAAAGAAATAACACGAACGCTTCTTATGCCGACTGCGTGGCCGAATGGATAAGAAGCCTGACTATGAATCAGAAGATTGAGAGTTCGAATCCCTTCGTGGTTGTCCTTCCGTTTAACTGTCAAAGTTACCTAAAATGAACATCTTGGTACAGTACTTTTAGAAGTAACTGGGTGCCTTTCTGTTAAACCTGAGTTTCAAATTTAGCCAATTCATTGATCTTCATCGCTGTGATAGATTTCAGTCTTTGTCCAGTAAAAACTGAGTGGTCTTCACGGCCCTGACCAATATGCTCTTCACTGCATTATCCAGCAACATTATGCTGCCAAACACACAGCTATAAACACTGATGGACTTTTCATCCCACTAATAATCTGACAGAGAGAATACATCATAGACCCACGTGGTCTAATGGACAAGGTGTCTGACTTCAAACCAGAACATTGACAGTTCGAGACTCTTCGTGGTTGGCCTACCGTTTAACTGTCAAAATTAACTGAAATGAATCGTAACTTGTTATCTGTATCAGTAACTGCTTGGCTCTCCATTAAACCTGAGTTTCAAATTTAGCCAATTCATTGATCTTCATGGCTGTGACTGATTTCACTCTTTGTCCAGTAAAAACTGCATCACAGTGTTTGATTTGGCCATGTTAATCATGCCTCTTTTAGTTGTGTCAACTAAAATGGAGGGTCTTGAGCTCTTTCACTAAAATATACTTCAAAGCTGACCTTGGGCCTCGACCAAACGGGAATGCACTGGATGCTTTGATTTTGCCAAAATCAAGAAAACACTCAGACTGCATGCTGAAACCCTCTGAGCCACTTTGCAAACAGTTAGTTGCAACAAATATATATTAAAAAATGTGCACACATTTTCATGATTTGAAAAAAAAAAAAATCAGATCTACAAGTGCCTCGCTATGAGCTTGTATATCAGCTATTTTTGAATAGCCCAATAAATCTAAAATGATGTGATACCCACTAAACCAGGTACTGTCATCATATTAAAATGGCTGAGAAGTACCCCATGAGCCGATGTCGTACCCATGACCCATGGCTAAACAGTCCTGCCAACAACATGATCATATTTGAACTGGGGACCCCCCCAACATAATCATATTTGAACTGGGGACCCCCCCAACATAATCATATTTGAACTGGGGACGCCCCAACATAATTATATTTGAACTGGGACTACACACACGCACGCACGCACGCACGTGTGATTGCTCTAGGCGTGGTGAGCAGTGATTAATTAGGTATAAATAGAGCTCAGGTGTGAGACAGGCTTTGGTTCAGGTCAGATGGAACTCCAGCAAACAGGTAACTGACCATTATTATTAACCACCAACATTTAACAGCTTTGTTTAAAATAATTCAGTTTGGGGAACTGGTCTGTGAATTAATGACATTGAAATGGACTAAATGAGGCTTTATATTTTAAACTCTTTCAATCTACACTCTGTTCCAATGGCTCATAGTGTCATCTAAACCAATGGTTGTTAAACCTTTACATTTCAACTCTGACAGTGTACAACTGGAACCAAACCACAATGGCCCATAAATGTTTGTAGATATGCTATTTTCTAAAGATTTTTATACATTTGAAAACTGAAATGGCATATTCTGCATAATGAGTACTTTTACTTCTGGTACTTTAAGTACATTTTGATGCCAATACAATTGTACTTTTACTCAAGTACATTTTGAATTCCAGACTTATAAAAGTATTTCTATATTGCAGAATTTTTACTTTTACTTAAGTAAAACATTTTAGCTATTTCTCCACCACTGGTAATTAGAAGTGTGGGTGGGGCTGGCAAAGCAACATCCACAAGGGTGCATGCATGTTTTCCTAAATGTGACCATGGTCATGTAGGCCTACACAACTGAACACTTTTCTTCTGCCTCTTCAAGATATGAAGTCCAAGAAGAAGTCACCAGAAGAAGACATAAGGTAGGCACTCTATGCTGCTTGTTCAGTGAAGAGCTGCTTGCAGTGAAGATTGGCGTTCAAGGTAAGAACTCTTATGCTGCTGCTGCAGTGAAGAGCTGCTTCTATGCAGTGAAGATTGGTGTTTAAGGTAAGAACCATGTTTTTATTCCTTTTGCTGCTGCTAGGGGTTTTGCGTTACGTCGTTCGTGTCGCGTCGTTCGCGTAAAATAAAAAATAAAAAACACAAAACAAAGGCGCAGGCATGGAGCTCCTGGTTTTACTGGGATGGGGTTCGATTCCCTGCTGCGCCCTACTCATTGTGTTGGCATTTATTATTGTATATTTGAACACCCACATTGAATTGTTACGTTGTATTATACAGGCATCATCCTGTATCACTATATAGAGCTTCAACCTTTTAACTAATCTAAAGATTACTTCAATCTGAATATTAATGTGTAGTTGTCCAGATGTATACGTATCAGCTCTGTGCGTAACTGGTTATTTGCAAGGTGTTCTGTAATGTTTGGTTAAATCATCCCCTTTAAAGGTAGGGTAAGTGATTTTCTGTAGTTAAAATAAGTGTTAAATGGCTCTGTTCTGATAGTTATCATTGCTTTAGAGTGTTTGTTCAGTAACAGGAGTCCATGTCTCTCCACCTCTTTAATGAACAAACTGCATTTTCAGGTCAGGATGCCAATTTTATCCCATCAGGATGGAGAACTCAGACAGGATATAGATTAAAGAAGTGGTGACACAAAGAAATGAGCAGACAGAATTGGAACTGGAACGCTATAAAAATGAAGCTGATCCCTCTTCTGATTGGCTGAATGTGTCACCTACCTGACATTGTATTTTCTGTTTAATAAAGAGCTGGAGACTATAAAACAAGCTTCAAGCTTCCCAAGTGGTCAGACTTGAGCGCAGAGGGAAGCAGTGAGGGGTTAAGTGTCTTGCTTAGGGACACTTTGACACATTGGGACCTTCTGTTTCTGAGGCCACCACTCTACCTATTCAGCTATGGCCGCCCAATTCTGTGAGGCAAACACAGATTTAACATAGAGACACAGGATGCAGTGGCCCATATAGGTTCATGTGACATCATCAGAAAGAGATACTGCTTCAATCTGACCAGAGGCATAATAAGCAAGAGTAACTAACACCTGTATGAGTGACCAGGGATGAATGCAGCTGATAAATAAATCCATGATCTGATAACAAGGGGGAAAGGGAGGGGGGGGCTTAACCCTTTAAGACCGGAAATGCATGTGTCATTTTAGATTTCTTTGGGAAATTAAAAAATAGCAGATCTACAAGCTCGTAGCACGGCACTCAATCTGAATATATCTCTTGAATATATATTCAAAGATTTGCCACGCTATGATCTTGTATATCACCTATTTTTGAATAGCCCAATAAATTTGAAATGATGTGATGCCTACTAAACCAGGTTCTGTCATTATATTATAACGGCCGAAAAGTACCCCCCATGCCGGGGTCATACCCATGACCCATGGCTCAACAGTCCGGTCAACAACCCCCTACGCCATAGAACCTAGCTCCCTCAGTGGAGGAAGTTATGAGATCATGGCGACGCTACAATATTATCTTTTCACCTAAAAACAATAATAATCTTGGTCAATAGGTGGCAGTGCAAGACCATGGTATTAACCTGTTTTTCCTTCTGGGTTTGTCGTCTAGGTAGTCTAGTGCGCATGCCCTGCTAGATCCTCTCATAACTGAGAGAAGACTCAGTGGAAACAGACCATGTTTCTCTGGTCTACCGTGTAACTGTCAAAGTTAACAGAAATTAATTGTAACTTGCTATTTGTAAAACTAACTGCTTGGTTCTCCGTCAAACCTGAGTTTCAAATGCAGACAATTCATTGATCTTCATGGCTGTGACTGATTTCACTCTTTGTTCAGTGAAACCTGCATCACAGTGTTTGATTTATTTGGCCTATTTAATCATGCCTCTTTTAGTTGTGTCAACTAAAATGGAGGGTCTTGAGCTCTTTTACTATAATATACTTCAAAGCTGACCTTGGGCCTCGACCAAGCGGGAATGCACTGGATGCTTTGAATTTGCCAAAATCAAGAAAACACTCAGACTTCATGCTGAAACCCTCTGAGCCACTTTGCAAACAGTTAGTTGCAACAAATCATTGAAGAAGCAGGCCTGTTAGCTCAGCTGGTCAGAGCGTGGTGCTAATAACGCCAAGGTCGCGGGTTCGATCCCCGTATGGGCCATAGAGCACTGATTACAATGTATCCGTGTGCATCTCTAACATGTAACATCTCTGTTTTGTTAGGCAAAAACTGTCTCTATGCACATCTAATATGCTCTTCACTATCCAGCAAGATTATGCCACCAAACACAGAGCCATAATGCCTGATGGACATTTCAGCCAACTACCTTTCTTAAAGAAATAACACGAACGCTTCTTATACCGACTGCGTGGCCGAATGGATAAGAAGCCTGACTATGAATCAGAAGATTGAGGGTTCGAATCCCTTTGTGGTTGTCCTTCCGTTTAACTGTCAAAGTTACCTAAAATGAACACATCTTGGTACAGTACTTTTAGAAGTAACTGGGTGCCTTTCTGTTAAACCTGAGTTTCAAATTTAGCCAATTCATTGATCTTCATCGCTGTGATAGATTTCAGTCTTTGTCCAGTAAAAACTGAGTGGTCTTCACGGCCCTGACCAATATGCTCTTCACTGCATTATCCAGCAACATTATGCCGCCAAACACACAGCTATAAACACTGATGGACTTTTCATCCCACTAATAATCTGACAGAGAGAATACATCATAGACCCACGTGGTCTAATGGACAAGGTGTCTGACTTCAAACCAGAACATTGACAGTTCGAGACTCTTCGTAGTTGGCCTACTGTTTAACTGTCAAAATTAACTGAAATGAATCGTAACTTGTTATCTGTATCAGTAACTGCTTGGCTCTCCATTAAACCTGAGTTTCAAATTTAGCCAATTCATTGATCTTCATGGCTGTGACTGATTTCACTCTTTGTCCAGTAAAAACTGCATCACAGTGTTTGATTTGGCCATGTTAATCATGCCTCTTTTAGTTGTGTCAACTAAAATGGAGGGTCTTGAGCTCTTTCACTAAAATATACTTCAAAGCTGACCTTGGGCCTCGACCAAACGGGAATGCACTGGATGCTTTGATTTTGCCAAAATCAAGAAAACACTCAGACTGCATGCTGAAACCCTCTGAGCCACTTTGCAAACAGTTAGTTGCAACAAATATATATTAAAAAATGTGCACACATTTTCATGATTTGAGAAAAAAAAAATCAGATCTACAAGTGCCTCGCTATGAGCTTGTATATCAGCTATTTTTGAATAGCCCAATAAATCTAAAATGATGTGATACCCACTAAACCAGGTACTGTCATCATATTAAAATGGCTGAGAAGTACCCCATGAGCCGATGTCGTACCCATGACCCATGGCTAAACAGTCCTGCCCAACAACATGATCATATTTGAACTGGGGACCCCCCCAACATAATCATATTTGAACTGGGGACCCCCCCAACATAATCATATTTGAACTGGGGACGCCCCAACATAATTATATTTGAACTGGGACTACACACACGCACGCACGCACGCACGTGTGATTGCTCTAGGCGTGGTGAGCAGTGATTAATTAGGTATAAATAGAGCTCAGGTGTGAGACAGGCTTTGGTTCAGGTCAGATGGAACTCCAGCAAACAGGTAACTGACCATTATTATTAACCACCAACATTTAACAGCTTTGTTTAAAATAATTCAGTTTGGGGAACTGGTCTGTGAATTAATGACATTGAAATGGACTAAATGAGGCTTTATATTTTAAACTCTTTCAATCTACACTCTGTTCCAATGGCTCATAGTGTCATCTAAACCAATGGTTGTTAAACCTTTACATTTCAACTCTGACAGTGTACAACTGGAACCAACCCACAATGGCCCATAAATGTTTGTAGATATGCTATTTTCTAAAGATTTTTATACATTTGAAAACTGAAATGGCATATTCTGCATAATGAGTACTTTTACTTCTGGTACTTTAAGTACATTTTGATGCCAATACAATTGTACTTTTACTCAAGTACATTTTGAATTCCAGACTTATAAAAGTATTTCTATATTGCAGAATTTTTACTTTTACTTAAGTAAAACATTTTAGCTATTTCTCCACCACTGGTAATTAGAAGTGTGGGTGGGGCTGGCAAAGCAACATCCACAAGGGTGCATGCATGTTTTCCTAAATGTGACCATGGTCATGTAGGCCTACACAACTGAACACTTTTCTTCTGCCTTTTCAAGATATGAAGTCCAAGAAGAAGTCACCAGAAGAAGACATAAGGTAGGCACTCTATGCTGCTTGTTCAGTGAAGAGCTGCTTGCAGTGAAGATTGGCGTTCAAGGTAAGAACTCTTATGCTGCTGCTGCAGTGAAGAGCTGCTTCTATGCAGTGAAGATTGGTGTTTAAGGTAAGAACCATGTTTTTATTCCTTTTGCTGCTGCTAGGGGTTTTGCGTTACGTCGTTCGCGTCGCGTCGTTCGCGTAAAATAAAAAATAAAAAACACAAAACAAAGGCGCAGGCATGGAGCTCCTGGTTTTACTTGGATGGGGTTCGATTCCCTGCTGCGCCCTACTCATTGTGTTGGCATTTATTATTGTATATTTGAACACCCACATTGAATTGTTACGTTGTATTATACAGGCATCATCCTGTATCACTATATAGAGCTTCAACCTTTTAACTAATCTAAAGATTACTTCAATCTGAATATTAATGTGTAGTTGTCCAGATGTATACGTATCAGCTCTGTGCGTAACTGGTTATTTGCAAGGTGTTGTGTAATGTTTGGTTAAATCATCCCCTTTAAAGGTAGGGTAAGTGATTTTCTGTAGTTAAAATAAGTGTTAAATGGCTCTGTTCTGATAGTTATCATTGCTTTAGAGTGTTTGTTCAGTAACAGGAGTCCATGTCTCTCCACCTCTTTAATGAACAAACTGCATTTTCTGGTCAGGATGCCAATTTTATCCCATCAGGATGGAGAACTCAGACAGGATATAGATTAAAGAAGTGGTGACACAAAGAAATGAGCAGACAGAATTGAAACTGGAACGCTATAAAAATGAAGCTGATCTCTCCTGATTGGCTGAATGTGTCACCTACTTGACATTGTATTTTCTGTTTAATAAAGAGCTGGAGACTATAAAACAAGCTTCAAGCTTCCCAAGTGGTCAGACTTGAGCGCAGAGGGAAGCAGTGAGGGGTTAAGTGTCTTGCTTAGGGACACTTTGACACATTGGGACCTTCTGTTTCTGAGGCCACCACTCTACCTATTCAGCTATGGCCGCCCAATTCTGTGAGGCAAACACAGATTTAACATAGAGACACAGGATGCAGTGGCCCATATAGGTTCATGTGACATCATCAGAAAGAGATACTGCTTCAATCTGACCAGAGGCATAATAAGCAAGAGTAACTAACACCTGTATGAGTGACCAGGGATGAATGCCGCTGATAAATAAATCCATGATCTGATAACAAAGGGGAAAGGGAGGGGGGGGTGCCTTAACCCTTTAAGACCGGGAATGCATCTGTGTCATTTTAGATTTCTTTGGGCTATTAAAAAATAGCAGATCTACAAGCTTGTAGCACGGCACTCGATCTGAATATATCTCTTGGATATATATTCAAAGATTTGCTGCGCTATGAGCTTGTATATCACCTATTTTTGAATTGCCCAATAAATCTGAAATGATGTGATGCCTACTAAATCAGGTTCTGTCATTATATTATAACGGCCGAAAAGTACCCCCCCCATGCCGGAGTCATACCCATGACCCATGGCTCAACAGTCCGGTCAACAACCCCTTATGCCAAAGAACCTAGCTACCTCAGTGGAGGAAGTTATGGAATCATGGGGACGCTAAAATATTATCTTTTCACCTAAAAACAATAATGATCTTGGTCAATAGGTGGCAGTGCAAGACCATGGTATTAACCTGTTTTTCCTTCTGGGTTTGTCGTCTAGGTAGTCTAGTGCGCATGCCCTGCTAGATCCTCTCATAACTGAGAGAAGACTCGGTGGAAACAGACCATGTTTCTCTGGCCTACCGTGTAACTGTCAAAGTTAACAGAAATTAATTGTACCTTGCTATTTGTAGAACTAACTGCTTGGTTCTCTGTCAAACCTGAGTTTCAAATTCAGGCAATTCATTGATCTTCATGGCTGTGACTGATTTCAGTCTTTGTCAAGTAAAAACTTCATCACAGTGTTTGATTTGGCCAAGTTAATCATGCCTCTTTTAGTTGTGTCAACTACAATGGAGGGTCTTGAGCTCTTTTACTACTATATACTTCAAAGCTAACCTTGGGCCTCGACCAAACGGGAATGTACTGGATGCTTTGAATTTGCCAAAATCAAGAAAACACTCAGACTGCATGCTGAAAGCCTCTGAGCCACTTTGCAAACAGTTAGTTGCAACAAATCATTGAAAAAGCAGGCCTGTTAGCTCAGCCGGTCAGAGCGTGGTGCTAATAATGCCACGGTCGTTGGTTTGATCCCCGTATGGGCCATAGAGTACTGATTAGAATATATCCGTGAGCATCTCTAACATGCAAAATCTCTCTTTTGTTAGGCAAAAACTGTCTCTATGCACATCCAATATGCTCTTCACTATCCAGCAAGATTATGCCACCAAACACAGAGCCATGATGCCTGATGGATATTTCAGCCAACTACGTTTCCTATAGAAATAATACAAATGGTCCATATAACGACTGCATGGCCCAATGGATGAGGCGCCTGACTACGAATCAGGAGATTGAGGGTTCGAATCCCTTCGTGGTTGTCCTTCGGTGTAACTATCAAAGTTTCCTGAAATGAACAGAACTTGGTGATTGTAGGAGTAACTGCTTGGCTTTCTGTTAAACCTGAGTTTCAAATTCAGATTGATCCTCATGGCTGTGACAGATTTCAGTCTTTGTCCAGTAAAAACTGAGGGGTCTTCACGTCTGTGACCAATATGCTCTTCACAGCACTATCCAGCAACATTATGCCGCCAAACACACAGCTAAAAACCCTGATGGACTTTTCATCCCAATAACATGCTGACCGAGAGAATACATCACAGACATACGTGGCCTAATGGACATGGCGCCTGACTTCGCATCAGAAGATAGGAAGTTTGAGTCCCTTCGTAGTTGGCCTACTGTATAAATGTCAAAGTTAACAGAAATTAATCTTAACCTGCTATCTGTAGAACTAACTGCTTGGCTCTTCGTTCAAATCTGAGTTTCAAATATAGCCAATTCATTGATCTTCATGGCTATGACTGATTTCACTCTTTGTCCAGTAAAAACTACATCACAGTGTTTGATTTGGCCATATTAATCATGCCTCTTTTAGTTGTGTCAGCTAAAATGGAGGATCTTGAGCTTTTTTACTATGACATCCTTCAAAGCTGACCATGGGCCTCGACCAAACGGGAATGCACTGGATGCTTTGAATTTGCCAAAATCAAGAAAACACACAGACTGCATGCTGAAACCCCCTGAGCCACTTTGCAAACAGTTAGTTGCAAGAAATATATATGCAAAGATTTGCACACATTTTCATGATTTAAAAAAAATAGCAGATCTACATTTGCCACGCTATGAGCTTGTATAGCAGCTATTTTTGAATAGCCCAATAAATCTGATGTGATGCCCACTAAACCAGGTTCTGTCATTATATTATAACGGCCGAGAAGTACCCCCCGAGCCGGAGTAGTACCCATGACCGATGGCTCAACAGTCCCGCCAACAACCCCCTGCGCCAATGAACCTAGCTACCTCAGTGGGGGAAGTTGTGGCATCATGGGGACACTACAATATTATCTTTTCACCTAAAAACAATAATAATCTTGGTCAATAGGTGGCAGTGCAAGACCATTGTATTAACCTGTTTTTCTTTCTGAACTTGTCCTCTAGGTAGTCTAGTGTGCATGCGCTGCTAGTTCCTCTCATTACTCAGAGAAGACTCAGTGGAAACAGACCATGTTTCTCTGGCCTACCGAGTAACTGTAAAGTTAACAGAAATGAATTGTAACTTGCTATTTGTAGAACTAATGCATTCCCGTTTGGTCGAGGCCCAAGGTCAGCTTTGAAGTATATTTTAGTGAAAGAGCTCAAGACCCTCCATTTTACTTGACATAACTAAAAGAGGCATGATTAACCTGGCCAAATCAAACACTGTGATGCAGTTTTTACTGGACAAAGAGTGAAATCAGTCACAGCCATGAAGATCAATGAATTGCCTGAATTTGAAACTCAGGTTTGACAGAGAGCCAAGCAGTTAGTTCTACAGATAGCAAGTTACGAATAATTTCAGTTAACATTTACACGGTAGGCAACCACAAACTCTCAAGCTTCTGATTTGAAGTCAGACGCCTTACGACTTACACCACACGCATTGTGTGTCTATGATATATTCTCTCTGTCAGAATGTTAGTGGGATGAAAAGTCCATCAGGTTTATAGCTGTGTGTTTGGATAATGCAGTGAAGAGCATATTGGTCAGAGCCGTGAAGACCACTCAGTTTTTACTGGACAAAGACTGAAATCTGTTACAGCCATGAGGATCAATCAGTTGACTGAATTTGAATCTCAGGTTTAACGGAAAGTCAACCAGTTACTTCTACAAGTACCACGTTGTGTTCATTTCAGGTAACTTTGACAGTTACACGGAAACTAAGAGAGTCGAACTGTCAATCTCCTGATTCATAGTCAGGCGCCTTATCCATTGGGCCATGCAGTCGTTATCATCTTTTGTATTATTTCTGTAAGAAAGGTAGTTGTCTGAAATGTCCATCAGGCATTATGACTCTGTGTTTGGTGGCATAATCTTGCTGGATAGTGAAGAGCATATTGGATGTGCATAGAGACAGTTTTGCCTAACAAAAGAGAGATTTTGCATGTTAGAGATGCATAGAGATACATTCTAGTCAGTACTCTATGGCACATACAGGGATCGAACCCGCAACCATGGTGTTATTAGCACCACGCTGTGACCAGCTGAGCTAACAGGCCTCAACGATTTCTTGCAACTGTTTGCAAGGTGGCTCAGAGGGTATCAGCATGCAGTCTGAGTGTTTTCTTGATTTTGGCAAATTCAAAGCATCCAGTGCATTCCCATTTGGTCAGGCCCAAGGTTTCATATGGTATCCACATGGTGGCGGTAGAGGGCTACAGCCTATGGTTCAATGAACTTCAATCAAGGCAGATGAACCGAATGAATATCATTTATTATTATGAATTCAGCAGTAGCAATAATCAACGTAGCGGCAGCAGCATAAGCAGCAGCAATTGTCTAGTAATAGCCTACTACTACTAATAATATACCAATTATAATTTATATTAAATATTATAATAATATTATATGTAAGAGTTGAGGCATTACATTTAGTTTGACTCAGTTACACAGATTGTGAAAATATCAGATCTACAAGCTCACAATGAGATTGTAGATCGGCTATTTAAAAAAAAAAACTGTAGTCTCTTTCGTATATTATTTGTCAATTTGGCCAGTGTTTGACAATGGCAGCCAGGGGGCCACATGCGGCCCCCACCTTCACTTAATGTGGCCCGCAGATTAATATCGGAATACTGATATATTATTGATTTCAGCTGTTACAATTCCAAACGTGCAAACATGACCCGCCTTAATTACTTCAGTCTATAAAGTCGCTTAATGACTAGTATTAAATTCTATTGTCTTTTTTATGTCCAATGTATTTGTATTTAAGTTCATAAAGTTAACATAAGTATAACTAAATGCATTTGAAATTTAATAAAAATGCTACTTTTCAGGATTCCAATTCAAAAATAGCAAAAAAAACACATCTGGATTTCAATTCAAAAATAGCAAAAATAGCAGATCTACAAGCTCAAAACGTGACGCGTTTTGAGCTTGTAGATCGGCTACTTTTGCTACATTTGTGTGACATAGAATGGCGAAGTACGGCATTCATTTACGAAAAAACTTAAAATACAGAGATAAGAGGTGTCTGCCCGGCAGTATACAATGTGGCCCTCTGGAGTGAGTGTGGAAATATAGTGGCCCTCTCCATCATCAAAGTTGCCCACCCTTAGTTTATAGTATAGTTTGTATATTACTTTTGATGCAGTAATGGCATTTTTTCTTATTCCCCCCCCCCTTTTTGAGGTATCATCCTTAAATCCTTCAATTGTCACATTATAACTATATGGATTGAAGACATCACAATGTTTTAGACATTTTATTTGAGATCAGAGAGGGCGGGGCGGGTGTATGATGACGTCAGAGAGGGAGGCGGGGCAAGTCACTGCAGAGAGAGAGAGAGAGAGAGAGAGAGAGAAGGAGGAAGGAAAGAACGAACGAACGAACACACACTCATACATTACACATTCATACACACACACACAGGCAGCAGAGCAAGCTGCAACAATGTTGCTACATGACAACATTGTAGCAACATAACATTTGGACTCTGGCGAAATGGATACTAAGTAACTGTCAGACGACATAGAGACGATACGGGTAGGTAAGTAACTGCTGTTTGTTTACTAATAGTGTGTGTGTGTGTGTGTGTGTGTGTGTGTGTGTGTGTGTGTGTGTGTGTGTGTGTGTGTGTGTGTGTGTGTGTGTGTGTGTGTGTGTGTGTGTGTGTGTGAGAGAGCGTGTGTGTGTGTGTGTGTGTGTGTGTGTGTGTGTGTGTGTGTGAGTGAGAGAGAGAGAGAGAGATAATCAAACTAATGGCTGATCATGGATCATTGTTTACACACTGCAGGCAACTTCACATAAACATAACACTGCTGCTGCTGCTTGGTTACTGCATGTTTTTTTTTAAACGTGGTTATATAGCCTTGGATCAAGACTATCATAGATGTAGCCTATGGTGTGATCGATTCTGAGAATCAGAATCGATCACATACATCTATGATAGTCTTGATCCAAGGCTATTGGAACATTGGGAACATTCTACTTCAGTTGCATCAAAGCCAGACAGAATGCAATTAGTTGAAACTGACTGTATGGCATAATATAGAAAAGAATGAGATCCAATGGGATATATTATAGAAAGGTATTTTTTAAGATGTTGTTGTGTTTTGCTGGCTTGCACCAGTCAGACACAAGCCCCACATAACACCACTAGATGTCATTTAAAAAGGTAAAGTGGGACATAATAGGGGGGAAACAGACATGGTAGGCTATTTGAAACTATATTGTGTCTTTGAGTTGCGTGTGACCAGGTCACACATAATGCTAGTGCTGCCTCAAGAGCAAGTCTAGCTGTTGTGTGTGGTGTTATGCAACTTGGGATACAGTGTGTGCAGTGGTGTAAAGTAACTGAGTACATGTACTCAGGTACTGTACTTATAAGTACAATTTTGAGGTATTTGTACTTGACTTGAGTATTTACAATTTCCAATACTTTTACTTCTACTCCACGTACATCTCAGAGGCAAATATTGTACTTTTTACTCCACTACAATTATTTGAAAACTTTAGTTACTAGTTACTTTGTAGGTTCTGATTATTAATTAACACACAATTACCCACTTCAGCCCTATATACATTTCGGCCATTTGAAAATATGCATCGCATTGTGAGCTTGTAGATCGGTTATTTTCAAAAGATTTTTATACATTTGAAAACTTAAAATGGGACATTCTGCACAATGAGTACTTTTATTTTGAGTACCGTAAGTACATTTTGATGTCAATACTTTTGTACTTTTACTCAAGTACATTTTGAATTCTGGACTTTTACTTGTCACAGAGTATTGTGTACTTTTTACACGTGTGTGTGTGTGTGTGTGTGTGTGTGTGTGTGTGTGTGTGTGTGTGTGTGTGTGTGTGTGTGTGTGTGTGTGTGTGTGTGTGTGTGTGTGTGTGTGTGTGTGTGTGTGTGTGTGTGTGTGCGTGTGTGCGATATCAGAAAATGGCACCAGATCTAACGCCACCATTGTAAGAGTGACACATCAAACAATCCCCTTTAGTCCCATGGGGGACACATGCAGGAAAGGGTTTGGGCACCAAATGGCCCCTCACAGGTCTGTAACTCTGTTGGTTCCATTTGGTGGACGCTCTTCAGGGTTATGGTGGTCCTTGAAATAAATAAAAAAAAGGTTTGAAGAACCAATGCTATATAGTGTTAAGGCCAGTCCAGTACAGCGGAGCAGTAGGGCAGAGGTTCCGGTAGGAGATACAAAGGAGACTCTTTGTGTCTCCTACCGGAACCTCTGCCTACCGGTCCGCTGGTCATCAAATTATTGGCTTAGGAATGTGACAAAAACTAAAACATATCCTTGAATTCAAGTCTCCATGGGGTGACTTATCAATAGAAAAACAAGTTATTTTGGGGTGAACTATCTCTTTAAGGCCCTTCCACAGGTCACACCAATGCAACTGCGATTTGGGGATGATGGTTGCAACTTGCAGTTGCAAGGAGTTGCATTGTATCGGTGTGGACTGGCCTTCTTACAGGGCCATAGGTTGTCGTATGCGCCAACAACAACATCAGTGAGTATACTGTAGCATTGTGTTATTATGAGAAACCAAAACAGTTTTGACTGTAAGCTGTGTGGTTAGAATGGTTATTGGTCATTTCCCAGTTTCACTTGCTGTTCTCTAGGCTTGTGGCGACAAGACAGTGATCACTGTCTCTCTCACACACGCACGTCACACACACACACACACACACACACACACACACACACACACACACACACACACACACACACACACACACACACACACACACACCCACACAGATTTGTTCTTTTTATTAGACAGAAATGCGAAACAGCACGAGTAACAGACAAACACTTCCTTGCGGTCTTGTTTCCATTGGGGTCCTATGTATTCAATTCATCAAACTTAACAACACAACAAATAACACAAATTCAATATCATCACAAATATAATGGAGTAGGAAAAAAGGGGGGGGGGGTGATCACCTGTCTAAGGGATAAGTGATAACTACCTCCCCCTCTGGCCTCCTGAAAAGGTGGATTTTCAGGCCTGTTTTTAAAGAAAGCCTGTGATCCACATGTTTTAAGGGATGGGGTCAGGGCATTCCACACTTGTTGGGTGGCAGACAGTGCTGTAGAAGGAGACATACTTTACCCATGTTTGTTTTATAGGTGGGTGTTACCAGATCGTTGTTTTCCCTCCCTCTAGTATTGTGGCTGTGGCTGTCACTCACTTTTGTTTTCTTCTAATGAAAGCATGTCATGCACCGAGAATAGTCTTTCTTCAAGCTTACAGCACGTTGCGGACTCGCGCTGCGACTAGGGATGGAGCTCGAAAACCGGGTCCATTATATACCCGGGCATGAATTTATCGAGACCCGGTTTTCGATAAGCTTTAGGCTTGTCGAGCCTGTTATCGAGTGTAGCGGCCCATGACGTCATGTCTAAACTATCAAAACAAGAGGCGATCAAGAAATAAATCTAATCACCCACGCTGGCACAAACATGTTGGTCTAAAAGTGTATTGATAGCTGCAAGTTGTGCCAAACAGCGCTGCCCGTCCCTCAGTCTATCGTTGCCGAAAATGGCAGATCTACAAGCTCACAACGTGGTGCGAACAGACGCATGTGAGCTTGGAGATCGGCCATGTTTGGTGCGTGACACCGTCGTACGATGAAGTATACATTGCGCTTTTAAAGTGACAGTACACACATTAACCGTTTCTTCAATATTATTTTCCAAAAGTAAAAAGGTCACTTGCCTTCTGTCTGTTAGAAAAGTACTGTATTTGAATGCCCTAGTAAAATGTAGTGCACGTGATATATTTTGGTTAAAACAAAGAAAAAAGAATAGAAAAAATAACTATGCATTTTTTGTTTATAAAAAGTTGAAGAGACATGGAGATTTTATAGTAATTATTACAGTACTATTCATAATATAAAGCCATTTAACACTTATTGCACATTATATGAATGGTTGTTTTAATGATAGGCAAAAATATTTTTTACTTTTGTCATCTTCATTTAATTTTAGATAGTGGTCAGCCACAAACTCACTGTTACAACTGGCCAATAAAAAAAGATACCGGTTCTGTTCAGAATTTTTCGCCTCACGTCTTTTTTCTTAATAATAGAAAAAGATCGATAGTGGGCTCGATAAAAGCTCGGTTCGATAAGCAGGTTCGATAAGGTGCTCATTATCAATAAAAATTAACGAGCTCCATCCCTAGCTGCGACGCGTTGTAAGCTTGTAGATGGGCTATTTTCGGTTAATCGTTATTTACAGATTAAAGAGTTTTAGAAGTGGTCAAACTAGCAATAGAATGTATGTTCAATCTTCCAGGAAATCCTAATGATCTCAGATATTTCACAAAAGTAAAGGTTAAAGGTAGGGTAAGTGATTTACTTTGGTTATAATAAGTGTTAAATGTAGCTCTATATTCTGATAGTACTCATTGCTATAGAGTGTTGTTCAGTAAAAGGAGTCTCCATGTCTCTCCAGGTCTTTATTAAACAGAAAGTGCATTTTCAGTGCTCTCTCCTGATTGGCTTACAATTTGTCACCTACCTGAAAATGTACGTATATTCTGTTTACTAAAGAGCTGGAGAGACCCCTGTGACCGAACAAACGCTCTGTAGCAATGATTACTATCAGAATATACTACTTTAACCTAATACTTTAAAACATACCAAAAAATATCACTTACCCTACCTTACCTACAAAATGACTGACTTTAGCATCAAATCTGCAATTTCTTCAACTGGTTGGTTGTATGGCAACCAAAACATCATTCTACATATTGTGCTAATTGTTTATGAAACACAGCACTAGTGTGTGTGTGGGGGGGGCTCTTTTCATACTGTGATGACCTATTAGGACTTGACCTAACAAACATTTGATTTATTTTGATTTAATCCATGCATGCACACACACATTATGTGCTTGTTTGTTTGTGTCTGAGAGAGGTAGTCCTGCATGCGTGTGTGGAAACCTATCATATCTTATTATTTGTGTGTGTGTGTGCGTGTGTGCGTGTGCGGTTCAGTGCGGTCATTGTGGCAGCCAGCGGTGGTTTCTTGTTACGTTGTGAGAGTCAAGGTCACCTGGAAGCACATTGATTTGGAATGGAAGAGTGTCTGTGTAGCCTATGTAGCCTATAAGGTGTGTGTGTGTGCGTGTGCGTGTGCGTGTGCGTGTGCGTGTGTGTGTGTGTGTGTGTGTGTGTGTGTGTGTGTGTGTGTGTGTGTGTGTGTGTGTGTGTGTGTGTGTGTTTGTGTGTGTGTGTGTGTGTGTGTTCCATCCTACCAGGACACAGTTTGGACATCAAACTAGTTGCGTTTGATAATACAGTTGAATGCTCAGGGACACACATCGACACATTGCTGGCCTGGCCAGGAATCTGTTCTGCGACCACCAGGGCCGATCTGGCAGGCCCTGTGTTTACATAACAAAACTGTGTGTGTGTGTGTGTGGCTATTGGAGGTGATGCTTACCTGCAGAAACACAGTGCCTTCTCGCTGTATTTTGGTGTTTTCACTGTTTGTTTTGGTGGACGGGGACGTTTTTGTAGAACCAAAACAAACACTGTCTGTAGGGGTCAGTTTTCATGCCAACGACTCCCAAATGTATATGTATTTGGCCGCGGACCCCCCATCTGAAATTGTTTTGCGCCAGGGACCCACCAGAAGCAAACATTTGAGTCACAAATGTTCGCTTTAAAAACATATAAATTCAAAAATTTGCACACATTTTCAAGATAAAAAAAAAAGAAATAGCGGATCTACAAGCTCATAGCGCGGCACTCGGTGCCGTGCTATGAGCTTGTATATCTGCTATTTTGTACTAGCCAAAGCTAAAGTGTTTCAAATGATTGTGACGCTATGTTAAATAATTTCGGCCACTGGTGGTCCCCGGACCACTGGTTGAGAACCACTGCCCTAATGCATTGATACCAAACTGGGGATCCTTGATACTAAACAAGTTTGAAAACCACTAGGTCAAGGGTTAAGCTTAGCCATGTGGATGTGTGTCTGCTTATTGCAAGTACACTGAATTAGCCTGGAAAGCAGACACATCTACCACAGCTAAAATATATATATATTTATTTAGCCCTGGGCAGATTGCTTGCAAGACTCACTTTGGGTATGAGGGTATCGAGGGTATCTTAAATGTATACAAATCATATTTTTTTGGGGTGTTGTTTTGTAAGATTTGAAGGCTTTAATGTGAAATCCAGTGACTTGCAGATATGGACAGTTTTTTTGCAGCGTGTCAGGGACAGATCACATGGTCTTGTAGTGATGACAGCAGAACACACACACCTCTTACGGAGACAAAACTCACGTTTCCATCCCTGATACCATGTGTCTCTCTCTGGGGGTCCTATGCTTGGCACACACACACACACACAAACACACACAAACACACACGCACACGCACACACACACACACACAGAAAGAGCCAGGTTTCACTTTCCTGCGCATGTGGTGGGAATGGATGCTCGTCCATTTACCAGACATTTATAAATTATTCATTCAACTGTTACATAAGCGCATCCCGCATCATCAGATATGACTTGCATGTGTGAGCAAGTGGGTTTTGTTTGTGTGTGCGTGTATGCGTTTGTGTGTGTGTGTATATATATATATATATATATATACAGAATATATATATATATATATATATATATATATATATATATATACAGAATATATATATTCATAACTGCATCTGAAAGTGTGCATCACTATACTGTACAGTATAGTGATGGTTTTAAACAATTAGGTCTCATTATTTACGGTAACAAACCCGGACACCTGTTGCGCCCATTCACAATATATCGGTGTTGTCGGGCAGAAAACTCTTATCTCCATATTCTAACTTTTTGTCTTTTTCTTTGTAAATTAACGCCCTACTTGATCACACTACAGCGTCACACAAAAGGATCAAAAGTAGCAGATCCGCAAGCTCGAAGCTTGAGCTTGTGGATCTGCTATTTTTGCTATATGTGAATCTGAATCCTGAAAAGTAACGGTTTTGGACATATGAGGTTTCCACCCGACAGAGACGATATATTAACTGAAGTCTGTGTCCAATCAACACGTTCTCAAATAGGCTGCACTCAACCATGTTTGGGTGAATTTAGGTATTTTTTTGCGAGTTGTTTTTGTTCTATCCTGCAGTTATAACTACGCTTTGACATCATGTAGGCTACAGTACGCTACTATTAGTAGCCCACATGACATCAAAGCGTTATTTAGCCATAACTTTAGTTATAGAAGTATGCTGAAGCAGCATGATAAGATCAAATATTGTTTCTTTCCCGCGAAAACGTGACTTTCTGTAATTGTAAGCTGTGTGTGTGTGTGTGTGTGTGTGTGTGTGTGTGTGTGTGTGTGTGTGTGTGTGTGTGTGTGTGTGTGTGTGTGTGTGTGTGTGTGTGTGTGTGTGTGTGTGTGTGTGTGTGTGTGTGTGTGTGTGTGTGTGTGTGTGCCCCCCCCCCCCCCCCCCTTCAAAAGTTGTTCCGGTGCCCCTGGTTGTGAATGGCTAATCTCTCAAGACGGAGGCAAAATCAAAGGGGAAAAAAACATTTTTACAGTAAAACCAATCTCCCCTTCTTAATTAGGACCTGCTTCCTTTCGCTGTCTATACAAAGATCAACTGCAGCAAAAAACGTGCACAATGAACACTTGTTGAGTATGGGTGAGGGAGGGAGAGAGAGAGAGAGAGAGAGAGAGAGACAGCATGACAGAGAGATAGAGAGAAGGGCTGAGAGCATGTCTATATTTTAAAAGCTCCTTCAGACTGAAACATTCCTAGTTTTTAAACATGTTAACCTGGGTAAACCTGCCATCGTACCGTTTTATTTCATTATAATAACAAAAACAAATATTTATTTGGCCTTTATTTGGATAGTAACAGTGAAGACTTGACAAGAAGAGAGACAGGGAGTGACACGTAGCAAAGGCCGTCGGGCTCGGGAATCGAACCCTCGTCGCATTAGAGCCTGTATGTGGTATGCACCTGAGGAAGAAGTTATATGGCTGCTTTATATCTAACCTTTATATTATACCATCCCTTATAATACTTCCTAGATGTCTCCACTAGGCCTAATAGCTATTGTTTTGGTACAGCCTATCTTGTTATGGTTCAGTTTGTCCTTCAGGCTGCGACAGTATAACTATGATCTCTGCCTTGGGCTCGGGGCAGAACTACCGTACCACTGACATGAGTGTTAATGTACTTCTGACCATGATATCATGTACATAAAGCATAACCACCTCCACCTAGAATATTGTCTCGACTCCTATGTGCCTTATTGCATTGGTTCTCAAAGTGGGGTCCGGGGACCCCCAGGGGTACTTGAGGGGATACCAGGGGTTCCCCAGCTAAATGATTTATAGGAACCAAATGGACCCTTATGGGTCTGTAACTCTGAGAGTGTACAAATGGAACCAAATGGACCCGTTAGGGTCCATTTGGTTCCATTTGTATACTCTCAGAGTTACATTAACATTGATTTTACAATATGAATTGGGGTCCCAGAGATAGAAATGCCATTAAATGGGGGTCCGTAGCCCTAATGCATGTCAAACTGGGGGTCCTTAAATTACAATGATTTAGAATCACTGATAGAGCCGTAAGAATCTTCTCTTATGGGGGTCCCTGGCATATTATCTTTTCAAATGGGGGTCCGCGGGCTAATAAGTGTCAAAGTTTGAGAACCACTGCCTTATTGATTACTGATTGATCAAAATTCCACGACACACCTTAACCACTAGGCCATCGGCGCCCCCGTTATTTCATTTTTGCACTCACTGTATTGAACATACTGTAGTATTGTATGTATCATTCTATTTCTGGATTTGATGCCATCCTAAGGCTGTGATGTTTTTCAAGGTTTGCCCAGTTTATTGTATGTTTTTGTTGTTGTTTTGTCTATGTACAGTATGTATGTACAGTATATACGATTTGTTTTTGTCTTTGTTTTGTATACGGTACGTAATGACTGTGACATGTATTTATGTCGGGAGTCGGGACCCCCTCGAAAACGAGATGGCACATCTCATGGGGTTTATCCTGTTAAAAAGACTGGAATCATCAATGTAAACACCACAAAAAAACAGATGGAGAAAAGGAGACAGAGGGGAAACAGAGGGGGTGAGGTTCACCGAGAGGTAAAGATGGAGTGAAATAGCAAATAGGCGTGCAGCAGAGAGGCAGATGGAGAGAGGGAGCGAGAGAGAGAGACAGAAAGGGAGAGACATAGAAGTTGGGAGCTGAGTGGGAGAGAGAGAGAGATGAGTCACAGACAGATGAGATGAAGCAGAGAACTCACCCCGTGAATTTACATACTGTGTGTGTGGCATCTGAAATCAAAACCAAACACAATCCATATTATGCCTTTTTACTGTGTGAATAATCTGTTATGAATTCCCCCTCCCCACTCCCCATCCGTAGCCAGACACGGGTCAATGTTGTCGAAGCTTCTCAGCAATGAATTGGTTTTGATATGATTTCTCTGTAGGATAACCGCATGCTCTCTTGTCACAAGACACTGTGGTGAAGGCATCCAAACAGGCCAGGGAGGGTTAAGACTGTCCTTGACTAATGACTTTATTAGCAGACTAATAGTCATAAGACCGTGTCAACTAATCCATTAGTTATTGAACCACATCATGAACCCTATAGCGTCCCTATTCTGAGCATGTCACACATACTAGTCCAACATTCAGCAAAAAAACAACAGATCTATCATCTAGGCTGTCGAGATGTGCAGTTTTAAGTAAACGATTTAAGCTGTTTATCTAATACATCTGTGAATTGTGTTTCCCACGTCACAATCATGCAGTAGAGCCATTACTCTGCCGTAGAATTCTGGGAAAACAAGACATAATAACCGTTTGGCATCTCTGTCAAGTCTTTAGCTATTGATGGCAAGTTACTGTGTGTGCAAATCTACAATGCCTCTTGTCATAAAAAATGACAAGATCTGCTATTTTTGAACAATCGTGAAAATGTGTGCAAATTCTTCAATATATATATATATATATATATATATATATATATATATATATATATATATATATATATTTAAAGCGAACATTTTATTATTATTATTATTTTTGGCATTTCATGCCCTTTATTGATAGGATAGTAGGTTAGCAAACATTTTTAACTCTACTCTTTGCTTCTAGGGGTCCCTCCCTGGAACAACATATTTTGAGATGGGGATGCTGCCAAATACATATACTTTTGGGGGTCCTTGACATGACATGTTTTGTAGACATTTGTAGAATCGGCCTCAGGTCTTCATTGGCGGTTAATTGGCGGTTAATAATACAGTGCATAGTCAGCGGTTCTGGTTCCATGGTGCTGGTGAGTGAGTGGAGGGCTCTCTTCATGACGTTGGTAAAAGTATAGAATACAAAGTGTGCCTGTCAGTGGCCGTAATGACCACCATCCTCTGCCTTGTTGGCAGTTTAACTTTTAGGCAGATTTCTAAAGAGTCAGCACCTTGTTCAAGGACACACGGCTGTGGACTGACATGCTGGCATGAACCAGGTGACACCTGGATGTGTCTATAATGGCACCCTGGCCTGCAGGTCTTCACCCATTGAGTCCTGGAACGCATGCTGTGTCATTTTAGATTTTATTTTTTTGCTATAACCATTATCTTATACTTTGGGCTATTCAAAAGTAGCAGACCTACAGGCTCATAGCGCGGCACCGAGTGCCGTGCTATGAGCTTGTAGATATGCGTTGCAAACCGGTCTGCTTATCTAGTGGTGTCAGAAAAAATCGTGATTCTACTGTTGGCCGATTCAGAATAGATTTTTTGAAAAAAAAAAAAAAAAAAACGTTTTTTTGGGGATCTTGGATTTATCTTTGTGTGTTTAGTTGATAACACCTTTACAATTATAAAAGCTACGTAAATGTACTCTGCTCTCATGCCAGCAGACTGGAGTAGATCCTGAAATCCTATGTTTTGAATGGAGAATCGTTTTGAATGATAAGAAAAGTTCTGAATCGGAAAAAAACGTTTTGAATCGGAAACAAATGTTTTTTGAATCTAGAATCGTTTGTTTTGAAGAAATTGAAAAAAAGTCGGAATCGTGACCCCAAGAATCGGAATGGAATTGTGAGATAGCAGACGATTCACAGCCCTACTTAGAACAGTTCTCAAACTTTTTCAAGTCAAGGACCCCCACATTGATATGTATTTGGCAGCAGACACCCATCTGAAAAGGTTTTGTGCCAGGGAACCCCAGCAGAGAAGATTTATGTAAAAAAGAAAATCTAAATAATACAAAAATGTCCAAACATCTAAGATATTGTTTTGGGCTGGGGACCCCCAGGGGTCCTCGGACCCCACTTTGAGAACCACTGGCTTAGAACACAGCATATCTATGGCTATAAGAATGTCATTTTAGATTTCTTTGGCTAATCAAAAATAGCAGATATACAAGCTCATAGCGCGGCACCGAGTGCCGCGCTATGAGCTTGTAGATCTGCTATATTTGAAAAATTGGGCAATTTTGTGCAAATCTTTGAATATATGTATTTTTAAAGCGAACATTTGTAACTCAAATCTTTGCTTGGGTCCCTGGAACAACATATTTTGAGATGGGGGTCCGCAGCCAAATACATACATTTTTGGGGGTCCTTGACATGAAAAAGATTGAGAACCACTGATATAGCAAAATACGTTTTTTTTCCCAAAAAACTGTTAGGATTTAGAAGGCATTTGTAGAATTGGCCTCAGGCCTTTTGATGGGTTAAACGAGATATCGCAATGCAATATGAAATAACACTCAGTGAAACCTTGCTTAACAATAAACATCTGCTAGCCTTTATTCTATAGTTTAGGCCAGTAACTGGTCTGGTGTTTTTCTTTTACTGAGTGGGATTCCCTTCAGATGATGTACAGTATTTACATTTTATAATGTGATGATTTATACTTCTGTTATGACGGTGTTGCACACAGACGGAACACAGCTGGGTCTTACAAGCCTACAATGGCACTCATAAAAATGCTGTCCTAAAATGTTATGTCCTCACAAGTTTAGGTGTGTGTGTGTGTGTGTGTGTGTGTGTGTGTGTGTGTGTGTGTGTGTGTGTGTGTGTGTGTGTGTGTGTGTGTGTGTGTGTGTGTGTGTGTGTGTGTGTGTGTGTGTGTGTGTGTGTGTGTGTGTGTGTGTGTGTGTGTTTCCAGTGGTGTAAAGTAGCTAAGTATATTTACTCAAGTACTTAAGTACAATTTTGAGGTGCTTTTACTTTACTGGACTATTTCCAATTGCCTATACTTTTACTTCTACTCCACTACATCTCGGAGGCAAATGTTGTACTTTTACTCCACTACAATTATTTGAAAACTTTAGTTACTTTGCAGATATAAATGATTACATTATAAAACATCCATTAACCACTTTAGCCCTATTTTATACCTAGGCCATTTGAAAATAGCCGCGACGCGTTGTGAGCTTGTAGATCTGCTATTTTCAAACATTTTAGTTCTTTTACTTTTGTACATTTTGATACCAATACTTTTGTACTTTTACTCAAGCGCATTTTCAATTCACTCAAGCGCAGTATTTCGACATTGCGGTATTGATACTTTTACTTAAGTAAAAAATAAATGGAGTACTTTCTCCACCACTGTGTGTGTGTGTGTCTCACAGGCTTTGGGCCAAGAGAGCAGACAGGACAGCATCACCACCCTGCTGCACTCAGCCATGCCGCAGTGGGCCAGAGAGAGGCCTGCCTGGTGGGGAGATGTGAAAGAAAGACATAAAACACAAAGTAAAACGGGGGGAATGGGAGGGAGGGGAGGGGAGCGTATATAAGAACGAGACGGATGCGTTTACCAGCAGGCAGAATGGAATGAATGTCCCTCCTTCCTTCCTTCCTTCTGCACTGTTAGTTAGAACAGTGGTTCTCAACCTTTTTAAGCCTGCGACCCCCTAAAACCATCATATTTGAACCTCATGGGGACCCCCCACCCTGACGAGCACTTTAGAATGTAAGAGTTGAGGCATTCAAATTAGCTTGTCACAGATAAATATTGTGTGTTTTTTTTTTCCTCCTTATATTATTTGACAATTTGGCCAATGTTTGACCAGTTTTTATAGTATAGTTTGTTGATTACTTTTGATGCAGCAATGGTCTTTTTCTTTTCTTTGTTTTCGAGGTATTAAAAAGGTCTTAAAAGTCCTTAAATTTCCACTTCACTGTCAACTGGGGACCCCCCCCAAAATCATGTGGAACCCCCCTTGGGGTCCCAACCCACAGGTTGAGAACCACTGAGTTAGAAGAGGGCGAGTCAGTATACGCACATCATCCACTGACCTGCGAGTCCTGAGTGTTCATTCATCCCAGAGCAGTGGTGGAAAGTAACTAAGTACATGCAGCGGATTAACCCGTCCGTGGTGCCCGGTGCTACTACGACCCGTTTCGGTGCCACCCCCCCGGGACTATTTTGTCAGCGGGGGGAGGGGAGGGGGCGGGTGTAGCGTGAAAAATGTACGCACAGAGTGCCGTGCTACGAGCTTGTAGATCTGCTATTTTTGAAAAATCTCGAAAATGGGTGCAAATCTTTAAATCTTTTTTTTTTTTTTAAGGCAAACATTTTTAACACAAATCTTTGCTTCTGGGGGTCCCTGGCACAGCATATTGTTCAGATGGGGGTCCGCGGCCACATACATATCAATTTGGGGCTCCTTGACATGGAAAAAGTTTGAGAACCACACTGCTATATGACACCTCTAGAAGGTCTCACACATGGTGAATTTTGGCACCTTGGTGAACAAGCCCTGTTTGGCTGTACTCAGCGCTCTCAGCGTTTATCAGACCTACAGTCCCCCAGAAGAATGAAACCGACAGACAGACAGACAGACAGACAGTGCAAACTGCTGGTAACCTTCCAGTACAGTATCTCAAATTGCACTGGGTGCTGCAATTTCCCAAACTGCAAGAGGCTGCACTTTTTTTCTCCCCCCCCCTCCCCCGGCTCACCCTGTTTTTTTTAACGCTTCAGAAGAAGCGCAGAATCAATGTGTTCCTGTAGCGAGCGGTCCGGGACAAATAATAATGTAGGCTAGACAGAAGCGTTATATATAGGCTCTATGCACAGCAGCCATATTGGAAATAAATTGGGCCCCTTCCCTTACCTCCTTCACAGGTGTTACCAATGATACTAATGAAGGCTCTGTTCCATTCTGGTCAAACAGAGTCAAGGTGCTGATATTGTGCATGTTAGCTCACTGGAAACACTCTGCTACACCAGTGGGTCTCAAAGTGTGGTCCAGGGACCCTCATGGTTCCTTGAGGAGGTTCCAAATGGCCCCTTACGGGTGTGTAACTCTGAGAGTGTGCAAAATGGTCCATTTGGGGGTCCATTTGGTTCCATTTGTACACTCTCAGACTAGTCATGGGGGTCCTTGAAATTAAAAAGTTTGAGAACCACTGTGCTACACTAAATGGAACAGAGCCTTCATTAGTATCATGGTATCACCTGTGAAGGAAGTAAGGAAGGGCCCCAAGTTCTTTACAATATGGCTGCTGTGCATAGAGCTGTTACACTCACAATACTCAGCAATTAGTGTAATGGCAATAGCTGCTGAAGTGATCAGTCTTTAGGAGGGGCCCGTTTTGCACAACAATGCAGCGTCCAATTGCAGTGAAACTTTGCATTCACACTCTCGGTAGGCCAAGGAAGAACCTCCACCCGCACTTTCTTTTTACTTTGCCTCAAGGTGCGTTATAACAGCCCACTTCATGTTTTGGTCCATAACTTCTTTTTTTTAAATATTTATTTTTGGGCTTTTTATATCTTTATTGATAGTGAAGTGAAGTTAGACAGGAAACGGGGAGAGAGACAATTAAGTGACACGCAGCAAAGGCCGTCGGGATCGAGACTCAAACCCGCGGCGCGCTGTCAGGCATCATTGAGCCTAAGTGCCCAGACCACTAGGCCAGCGGTCCGGGCCCTTTTGAACTGTTTTGATCATACAATAAAATTATATTTTTTTGCCTGGAAATTTTGCATGCCCTGGCTAGGCAACCCGGCCTGGTGGGGCTCAGAGGAGCGCCCTTTTCTAGTTTTGTTATGTAAACACAGGGCAAAGTTACATATGTCTTTAACCACTTTCAAACCATGCAACAGCACATGCTAGACATTGGAAACAGGCCTTTCCCCTTGGGCTCAACTGTCTTCCAGAATCAGTTTTATTGTCACATCACAGCATAGCAGCAGATGTATACTGTGCATGATATACTTATGGACGTTAGTTAACCCATTGATACCTGGAACGCATCTGTGTCACTTTAGATTTCATTGGCTATTCAAAAATAGCAGATCTACAAGCTCATAGCGCGGCACCGAGTGCCGCGCTACGAGCTTGTAGATCTGCTATTTTTGAAAAATATTGAAAACAATATTTTAGATTTTTTTCAAAAAACTGTTAGGATTTAGATTTTTTTTTAAAGAATCGCCTCAGGTCTTAATGGGTTAAGGTGCTAGAAAAACTGAGTGGTTGGCCCTCTCCTCTTGAACAGTAGAAGGCAGAACCCCTGGGTTTGAACCATTCGTGGGTGTCGACTTCAAATGCATAGAGCAGACTGCAGTAAGGAAAACCTGCCCAGATGTTACAGTATAGATGCCATTCTCTATCAGCACAGCTGTGTGTCCTCAGCTCATGGAGGGGACATCAAGGAGACGTTCTCCGTCTTCCAGTTGTCACTGGGGGGCAACTTCACCCAGCGCAAAGACACTGTGTTCTGGAACACATCTGTGTCACGTTTTGATTTGAGCTAAAAAGCTTTATTTTACACGTTGGCTATTCAAAAATGGCAGATATACAAGCTCATAAGATCTGCTATTTTTGAAAAATCGTGAAAATGTGTGCAAATCTTTGTATTTGTATTGTTTTCATGCAAACAGTTTTAACTCAAATCTTTGCTTCTGGGGGTCCCTGGAACAAAATATTTTGAGATGGGGGTCCGCGGCCAAATACATATCATTTTTGGGGTCCTTGACATGAAAAAGTGTGAGCACCACTGATATAGAAACATTTTCAGAATACTGTTGGGATTTAGGAGACATTTGTAGAATCGGCTTCAGGTCTTAATGGGTTAAGTGGCCAGGTGGGTGTGCCGCGTGTATTTTTTTAAAGGTTGGTCTCTAATCCCACGGTAACACTATAATATGGCTTGCACAGCCTGTAGGCTGTGGTAATGCAGCAGACGTCATCACCATCACGAGCGGACACAGTGACAGGCCAAAGAGAGAGGCTTGACCAATGGAAATGACATGGGTGACAGTGGAACCGATCAAGCGTTTCCCGGGTCGAGAGTGTTGGCGAGAGAGAGCTAACCAATTGAACCCTCTATTAGAGGTACAAGTACAAGCTGTACCAATCTGAGCTTGTAGCTTGTATTTTTTTTTGTGGCTAATGTTCCCCTCCAGGTTATGGATGCTGGGGTTTAAACCCAGCATCTGTGTCATTTTAGAAGTTCTTCAGAAAACTCTTAGGATTTAGAACAGTGGTTTAGAACAATGGTTCTCAAAAATAGCAGATATTACAAGCTCACATTGGTACAGCTTGTCTTATATCTGTGAGCTTGTACATCTGCTATTTTTGAACATTCTTTGACAATTTTAAGAAGGGGGGGGGGGGGGTCCTTGGCTCCAAAAAGTTGAGAAATACTGATTTAGAAGGAATTTTATAGAATCGTCCCAGGTCTTAACAGGTTAAGTGGCTCCAATATGTTCAAGAAGCAGGGAAGCATCAGTCTCTCTCGCGCTGTGTGTGTGTGTGTGTGTGTGTGTGTGTGTGTGTGTGTGTGCGTGTGCGTGCGCGAGACAGAGAGAGCAGAGCGAGAAAGGGGAGAGATGTGAAGAGAGAGAGAGAGAGAGAGTGAGGAGGAGAGATGAAAGATGAAGGGCCAACAGGCGAGAAGCAGCTGCGTTCGTTCCTCTCGCCTCGTGACGCTGCCTGCTGCCTGCGTGTGAGTTTGTTTACATCCGTCCATCGGCGTTCGGCCGACATCAGAGAGGCCCTGCGGAAGATATAGGAGGGAAGGAAAGGGACAGGAGGACGTGTCTGTGTCTGTGTCCGGGGTAGGTCTGTGCAGAGCTGTCGGGTGCCGGTGGCACTGCCACACCACGCCGGTGGCAGCTCTGCCTTTTAACTGTCATGTCATGATGTAGCTGCGCGGATCGGAAGCCGCCGCAGCGCTCCGTGGCGGCGGGGTCATAAATAAAGCGGCATTGAAATGGAACAGATGCTCCGAGGCAAGGCGTTAAGAGAGGAGGGGTGGGGGGGGGGAGTGGGGGGGAATGCACGATCATGCTGTGTGGCGCTTTATTACGAGACGGGTCGTTTTCCAGCTCCACATGGGAGCTCTCTCTCTCTCGCTCTCTGGTTGAGGAAACTCTTCTGTTGTTTATTAATAGCTTTTGCTGCTGTTCTTTCTCTGCTCTGCTGCTATAGTATGTCCAAAATAGGAACTGTTTGGAGTGGAACATGTTGAGGTAAACCCTACTAAAGCAGGATAAGATGTAGGTGGGTATGGGGGTACGTGACCACAGCTGTGTGCCAATGTATATTATAGCATTATATACAGTATAAGTCAGTGGTTCTCAATCTTTTTCGTGCCGCGGACCCCAAAATTGATAATGTATTTGGCCGTGGACCCCCATCTGAAATCTTTTTTTTTTGCCAGGGACCCCCAGAAGAGAAAAAATATTTGAACATTTTTGATATTTTTCAAGTATTTTCAAACATAGCAGATCTACAAGCTCGCAGCGTGGCACAAAACGATTAGCTTAATGTGCAACATTGTTCTCTCACTCAACAGTAAAGAAACCAACACACAGTATGTACAGTATACAGGGTATCTGCACATTTCTAAAGTGACAATGAAAGGACTTTTAAGACCTTTTTAAAACCAAATTGACCAAGTTTTCAAATATTACGTAAGAAAGAGGAAAACATTGTGAAAATAGCCGATCTACAAGCTCACAACGCATCGCAGTGCGAGGCGTTGTGAGCATGTAGTTCGGCTATTTTCACAATATTTATCTGTGGAACCGAGTCGCACTAAATGTAATGCCTACAATTCCAAGTGCTTGTCAGGGTGGGGGGTCCCCAGCTCAAATTGGATTATTTTAAGGGGTCGCGGTCTGAACGTTTTGGGGAAACCCTTGTTATAGACTGCTATCCTCCTACAAGCTCCATTGGATTAATGATTAAAATCAGTAAATGGCTTTATTCGTAAGCAGTGTAAAGTGTAGCTTGGCTCCAGCGTTTCTTTGAGTGGAGGTTTTAATTAGATTGTGTGCCACCTCATGTGAGGTGACTCACCGTGTTTCATGTTGGATTTGATCAGAATTACTGTTCCATACAGCATTGGTTCACAAAGTGGGGTCTCGGGGACCCCCGGGGGTCCTAGGGGGTCCCCAGAAAAATTAGTTAACAATAAAGTAATTGTAAACCCTTTATCCATAGTTTATACTTTGGCTATTCAAAAATAGCAGCTATACAAGCTCATAGCGCGGCACCGAGTGCTGTGCTATGAGCTTGTAGATCTGCTATTTTTGAAATATATACTTTGAATATATAGTTTTTTAAAGCGAACATTTGTAACTCAAATCTTTGCTTCTGGGGGTCCCTGGAACAAAATATTTTGAGATGGGGGTCCGCGGCCAAATACATTATGATTTTGGGGGTCCTTGACATGAAACGGTTAGAGAACCACTGCCACACACACAGTACATACTTGACCCACACTGCTATGATTTCAGCAGTTTGGGATGTCAGTACAGTTGATGGTGATTTTGTGCTCTATTTTAAAACAAGGATCTGTGGACAACACTTCCTTTAACAGATGAGGGAAGCGTTACTTTTTGGCATCTCTCTGAGATCCGTGTAAAAACAGAATTGTAAGTGTTTTTTTTTTTCTAAGTGTTTAACCTGCCACACATGATGTACGGCTACACCATGCAGCCCCACTTCTGCTTTCAGCAGAACTCACACATGTCTTTATTACCGGTATGTAAGGCACACTGGAATTGGTTTTGGTCAGGGTGCAAGACCAAGGCACTCCCTGGTGGGAGGGGCTCCTCACTGGCAGGTGAGCCAGTACTAGGGTACAATAGCAATGACAACACAGACATTTGTGGGGAGGAATTAATTGGCATAACGGCTAAATTGGGGAGAAAAAAAGGGTTAAAGAAAAGTTACAAGAACATTAAACATAGGACAATGGAAGCATGTTGCACCTGAAAAAATAAGCTCACAGCGCGTCTGCGACGTGTATAGATATTTATTTTCGGTTATTAGTTATTTCAAGATCAGAGTATTTGAAGTGGTCAAACGAGTGGTCATACGCGTTCAGAACCATCCTCCATTAAACCCTAATGGTCTTGGATATTCCGTAAAAGCCAAGGTTAAAGCCTCGATCTTAGATTTCTTCACCGTGGTTTGCTACAGCAGTATAGTTTACATATTGTGCTAATAGTGCTAATTTTATGTTGCTTTAATCCACGTGAACTATTGTTTGATGCAAATTATGTAATTCAGTTTAGTTCAATTTCATTTTCACTTCGTGTCTGTCTGTCTGTCTGTCTGTCTGTCTGTCTGTCTGTCTGTCTGTCCTGGTAAGATCATGACGCTCACTAACAGCCAGGTCTGTGTTGAACAAGGTTTAGACTGAGGAGGAGCCTTATGTGGTTCGCAATGGTTTCCTTGAAATACAGGAAGTGTGTTTGCAAACCGGAGCACAATGTACATGTGCATATACGTCTCGCACGCACACGCACGCGCACGCACACACACACACACACACACACACACACACACACACACACACACACACACACACACACACACACACACACACACACACACACACACACACACACACACACACACACACACACACACACACACACACACACACTGAGGTTTTCTTCATCCTGCCTATGTCAAACCAACCTGATTAGCAGTTGTGTGTGTGTGCGTGGGCGTGTGCGCTCGCGCGCACTTGGCTTTGGCGAGGCTGATTTTCATGTGAAAAGAGAACTACAGCTGCTCTGTCCCTCTAAAGAAATTATTCATGCTCTATTCTAATGTGGAGTCCGCACGCACGCGCACGCGCACGCGCACGCGCACACACACACACACACACACACACACACACACTCTTCTCTCTGTCTCTCTGGCGCTCTCTGGAGCCAGTTTGTATTGATCAGCGTCTCTTTTATAGGCTGCAGATGGCCATTTAGGAAACGGGGCCTTTGGAGCAGCAGGAGCGCACACACATACACACACACACACACACACACACACACACACACACACACACACACACACACACACACACACACACACACACACACACACACACACACACACACACACACACACACACACACACACACACACACACACACATTGAATTGCGTCACAGACACACTTCTCTTCTTTGTATTAATCTGCTAGCTAGAGGATCTATCTGATCAAGATTCGCCCACATCGCCTGTTTGCGCCTACAAACTGACATCCAGAACTAAATCTCTCTCTCTCTCACACACACGCACAGCCACACAAACCCCCTCAGTGTTCCTTTAGGGGGTTCTAAATGGACCCTTACAGGTTTGTAACCCCTTACGCGTCCATTTGGTTCCATTCGTACACTCTCAGAGTTATTATAAAGAATTTAGGCATTTAGCTGACCCTCTCAATCCAGAGCGATTTACAGTAAGCAATGTAAACACGAGGTAATACATCAAATGCATAGAAATAGTAATCTAGGATCATACTGTAGGTAAACCAAGAACCTATCATCAGTCTAAAAAGTATAATATAAAAAATGATAATAATCTGTTGAAATTATACAAACTATAGGATGCCAGGTCAGCAAATGAACCTGACATCTGTCTAAATAACATGCTATCTAAATTACATAAAAGGTTTCGTCAGCGCCCATACCCTAGGGTGGGGTTGGCGAAAGGGCCCACTCTGTGTGGAGTTTGCATGTTCTCCCCGTGTCTCCTAGGGTAGTTAATACCCTCACTAAAACATGTAACAATCCTGGTCGCTATACCGCCTCCCCCATGACAGCGTGGGTGCCTGATGGAGGGGAAGGGAACTGGTTGGAATAACGTATTCCTTCCACACGCTACGTCCTACCGGGGAAGGGTTACAAAATTGTGGGATAAAAAATGTAGGAAAAAAAAAGTTTCAGAACCAATAAATAAGGCTCTAGCACATAGGGAGAGCCTGATTGATGATTGGTTGGTGGTAGTAGCCTAGTAGGTCTAGGTGGAGATGTGGAAACATGAGGCATGTAGGATATACGTACCACCGCTGAGAGAGAACAGACATACATAAATACATGAGATGGACTGTCTTACGCAGGACAGGGGAAAGTTGAGACAGACATCGTTTCTCACCAGTGGTTGAAAAAGTACTGCCTTTTTCTTTTTTACCTAAGTAAAAGTATCAATACCACAACTTAGAAGTACTCTGTTACAAGTGAAAGGCCTGTGTTCAAAATGTTACTTGAGTAAAAGTACAAAAGTATTGGCATCAAAATATACTTAAAGTACCAAAAGTAAAAGTGCTCAAAATAATGTTTGAAAATAGCCGATCTACAAGCTCACAATCGCGACACGTTGTGAGCTTGTAGGTCGGCTATTTTCAAATAGCCGATCAAATTACTCCTGTAGTGGAGTAAAAGTAAAAGTATTGAAAATGGGAGATAATCCAGTAAAGTAAACATTCCTCAAAACACGACTTGAGTAAATGTACTTTGTTACTTTATACCACTGTTTCTCTCTGTCTCTCTCTCTCTGTCTCTCTCTCTGTGTGTTTCGAGAAAGCTATCTTACAAACCATAATAATTGTGCATTTCTCTCTCTCTCTCTCTCTCTCCAGATAGCGAAGGGACACTGCTCTCTCGCCCTGCCTGTGTGTGTGTGTGGGGGGGACTCCTCATCTCTTACTGTGCATCAGTGGACCCTCTCTACCCCTCAGCCTTCTGCAGTGAGAACATTTATTTATTTATTTGTCCATTTGTTTTCATATTATTATCATCTGTAATGTGGCCTCCAGTATGTGTGGTGTATTTGTTTTTTCCATTTCCTTGAAAAGTAACAGTTTTGGACATACAAGGTTTCCACCCAACAGCAATGCTATGGCGGATGGCGCTCTCTCACTGTGTTATCATGTTAAGAATGTTTATGATAATTCCGTTCCACATTTAGCTCCTTGGAGTATTCAGTTTGTTTGTATGTTGTTATTGTGTTTCTCTGTTAAGATAGGGAACACATCTGTGTCATTTTAAATGGCTTTGGCTATTCAGAAATAGCAGATATACAAGCTGATAGCGCGGCACCGAGTGAGTGTGCAAATGGAACCAAATGAGAGTGTGCAAATGGAACCAAATGGACCCTTGCAGGTCTGTAACTGTGAGAGGGTATGAATTGAACCAAATGGACCCTTACGGGTCCATTTGGTTCCATTCATACACCCTCAGAGTCATGGGAGTCTCTTGTTTTGAGAGCCACTGCTCTAGTGAAACATCCAGATCCCAGCAGGTTTGTTTTTGCGTTGCACAGCAGACATCCAGGGACTCGAGGTCATCGTTTTGACAGCTTCATGCTTTGTGTCTGTTCATGTATCTGGAGCTCATCCTGCAAACGGCCGCATTCCTTGATGTGCACACTGCCAGTAGGTCACAGGTCAAGTCGTTTCACATATCGTTGCTGTCGGGGAAAAAGCCTCTCATCTCCATTTTTCATTTTGCGTTTTGAGCTTCTAGATCTGCTGCTTGTGATGCGTTTGAACTTGAAATATTTAACTTTAAATTGTTATGGAAGTCTAACTTCTTAAGTTGTTACGGCGCTCTGATCGAGCTGAAATATTGCCAAAAATGTTGAGTCATGCGTCATAGATATATCATCGACAACTGATGTCATAGATGACTGTTGTCACAGGCTGGCCAATCTAGTACGTGATCCACATTGGAGCCACGTCGTTCCCATGTTTACCCTGAGATCCACATGATTAGAATCTCTATTTAAATATGTATTATATTCATTGCTTTGGAGAGAGACAGTTTTGTTGTGCGCAAAGCCCGACTCAGGTTTTCTACATTCTCCAGGAGAGTGTAGTTTAGTTCCTATAGCCCGAAGGGGCAGTCGGCTGAGTGTGTTAGTTATGCCAAGGGATTGTCATTGGTTGTCAGGGCGATATCACGACCAATCGATATTGACGGGCTCTGCCTGACCACATCCATTGCGGTGACAGCGTTGATGAAAACAAAAAAAAACATTTGACCAAAACCCAAATCCTGTTTTTTGAAGTAGGGGGGACACCGCTCCCCTGCGCGCCCCCCTCCACTACACCCCTGGTCCCCAGTTCATCTTTCTCTCAGCTAGGGGGTCCTTGGCCTGAAAAATGTTGAAGACCCCTGGTCTAATGCATGCCTGCGTTAGTCTGAGGAGATTAGCAGGTGTGTGTGTGTGTGTGTGTGTGTGTGTGCGTGCATGTGCGGCGTGCGTGTGAGTTAGAGTCACCGCCAACATGTGTGTGTTTGAACTACGAATGGTGTTTAACCTTAGAAGTAGCCTATAAATTAGGCTTAATGTATAAGGCGTATAACTCTTTACAGATTAAGGCCAACCTTTGAACGGTTAATAAGCACCACTTATAATTCACCGGTAACCCTGCTGTCTCCTGCGCGCAAATATATATGTCATTCTGTTTATTATTCGTACTGAACAGTGTAATGGAAACTTGCTTCTCTTTGGTGTACACATTGTATATTGCAGCCTATTGTATATCGTTGTCAGGCAGAAATCTCTTATCTCCATATTCTAACTTTTCTTAATTTAAAGGGATAGTTCACCCAATTTTGTTTTTGTTTTTGTTGCATTCCTAAGCCAATAATGTCATGACCAGCGGACCGGTAGGCAGCGGTTCCGGACTCTTTGGGTCTCCTACCGGAACCGCTGCTGGTTATCAAATTATTGGCTTAGGAATGCGACAAAAAATTAAAAATATCCATGTATTCAAGTCTCCATGGGGTGACTGATCGATAGAAAATAAGTCATTTTGGGGGTGAACTATCCCTTTAACGCCCTCCTTGATCATACTACACAGTGTCACACAAAAGTATTGAAAGTAGCACATATGCATGCTTTGAGCTTGTAGATCTGCTACTTTTGCTGTTTTCTCGGTATATGTCTCTTAGGAGGGCTGTGGACTCTTCAGAAACCCGCCTACCAGTGACATCATCATTAGGAATGTTTTTTTTTACTCTCAATCATGAGCATCAGCATGATTTTACACTTTGGCTATTCAAAAATAGCAGATATACAAGTTCATAGCGCGGCACCGAGTGCCGCGCTATGAACTTGTAGATCTGCTATTTTTTTTAAATCATGAAAATGTGTGCAAATCTTTGAATATATATATATATTTTTTTAAAGCAAACATTTTTTACTCAAATCTTTGCTTCTGTGGGTCCCTGGAACGAAATATTTTGAGATGGGGGTCGGCGGCCAAATACATATCATTTTAGGGGTCCCTGACATGAAAAGGTTTGAGCACCACACTGTTTGAGCACCACAAGTTTTTCAGAATACTGTTGAGATTTAGAAGACATTTGTAGAATCGGCTTCAGGTCTTAACGGGTTAAGAGTCACAGACCCATCATCATTAGGAATGTTTTTTTTTTAGGTTGATTTTTTTTTGGGGGGGGATTTTTATTAACGCGACAACAATTGCTTCCATTATAGCATGCTAACCTTCCAGGAATAGAAAGCCTGCCGTTTCTATTAGCTTCCCCATGGTAGGCGGGTTTCTGAACCGTCCACAGCCGCCCTCCTCTGAGACACAGACGGAGAGTACACAAAAATGGTGCCATATTATCATGGACATCACTGAAGACCTATTATATGAAGACGGGTAGAAAATGGGTGAAGTCGTCCTTTTAAGTTTTGCTGAGCCTAAATCTTGCCATGTGTATCTCCCAAGATGAACGCTTGGGGATTGGCTGAACAGAGATGGATTGACGAATGGCAGCTCCCGTGGTGTGTTTGTCTGTGTCTGTCTGTCTGCCCTGGTAAAGGTTTGTGTTTAGCCATCGTTCTGCCTAAAACTAAAACGGTTCCTGTGTGGTTCAGGCGTCAGGAGAGAGAGAGAGAGAGAGATAGGATTTCTTGCCTTTCCCGTAAAACCCTGGCTCAAACCCTGACGCACGCACGCACGCACGCGCCCGCACACACTGTCTTGTCCTCCGTTTGCAGGGAGTAAACTGTAAAAAGGATTTCACCATGTATGGTCAAGGTGATCTCTCTCTCTCTCTCTCTCTCTCTCTCTCTCTCTCTCTCTCTCTCTCTCTCTCTCTCTCTCTGTGTTTCTGTGTCTCTGTATTCCTCTTTCTGTTGGAAGACAAAGGGGAACCCTGAGAGAGAGAGAGACACACACACACACACACACACACACACACACACACACACACACACACACACACACACACACACACACACACACACACACACACACACACACACACACACACACACACAGGATGAGGCCCTCTCCCCCCGCCTGGCAGAATCACACTCTGAAGCACAAACGTTTGAACTCAACATAAATATTATGCAGGCGATAACCACTTTTCAACCTTGCGTCCCTATTTTTGGGCATGTCATTGTATTAATGTTCAGAAATAGCAAATATAAGTACCTGGTCTGTTATTTTCTCCCGTTTGTTGTACGCAGATATTTTGGGCCGGTGATGATGTTACACTGTGCAGTGGTGGAAAGTAACTAAGTACATTTACTTAAGTACTGTACGTACTTAAGTACAATTTTGAGGTCTTTGTTCTTTACTTGAGTATTTCCTATTTCCAATACTTTTACTTCAACTCCACTGCATCTCAGAGGCAAATATTGTACTTTTACTCCACTACAATTATAAGAAAACTTTAGTTACTAGTTACTTTTCAGATCTAAATTATGATATTATGAAACATAATTTAACCACTTCAGCCCTATTTTATGCATAGGCTATTTGAAAATAGGCGATCTACAAGCTGGTAGGTGCGTTTTCAGGTAGGTAAGTTTAAGCCAATCAGGAGAGAGCATTGAAAATGCATTTTCTGTTTAATAAAGAGCTGGAGAGACCTGGGAGACTCCTTTTACTGAACACATACTCTGTAGCAATGAATACTATCAGAATATAGAGCTATTTAACACTTATTTTAACAAAAGTAAATCACTTACCCTGCCTTTAAGTAAGGAATTTGAGTACTTTTTTTCCACCACTGACACTGTGCAACATCAATCATGTCACGCCTTCTCTACTAATCTCAGCAGCAGTAGTGGTGGCTGAATGGCCTGCAACCAGAAGGCACATGGATTAAGGTTGAGTGAGTATAGTCATTTAGATTCCAAGTCGGCATTCTCCATAAAACCCTAATGGCATTGTTGATTTCGTCGACTAAAACTATGACGAAAAATGTTCGTCGACTACCTTTTTTCACTGACGAAAACGACATAAAAACGAATTAAAAACTAAGCTATGATGACTAAAACTAAGACTAAATGTATCGACAATTTCGTCAACAAATAAAAACTAGACTAAATTGTTAGTGAGGGACTAGTGGAGAAGAGATCCAGTAGAACTAAAAGACAAGTCATTTTAGGTTTGGTTGCGCTCGGGTGTTGCGCTCTGAAAATAGCAGATCTACAAGCTCATAGCTGTGAGCTTGTAGATCGGCTATTTTCAGCATGCAACCAAGTGTAAAATCAGCCATTACGACGCCATCAAGGCACCGCCAAAATACATTATAGTCGACTAAATCAACTGTAGATTTAGTCGACTATAATGTTATGATATTTAGTCGACTAAAACTAGACGAAAGTGAAAATCAACACTGCCTAATGGTCTGGGATATTTCATTAAAGCATCAATCTGTGATTTCTTCACCTGGTTGCCTGTACGTGGAACAGCAGGGACAATATTACAAAAATATCATAATGTTACATATTGTGTTAATTGTTAAGGAATCGGCGCTAGTGTTCCACAAATCACACATTATTAGGACATGGTCTTGCAAACTTTTTCAGCCGTGAGATTTTATTTTGCTTTAACCTGTTAAGACCTGGAACGCATCTGTGTCATTTTTTTATTTGAGCTAAAAAGCATGATTTTACACTTTGGCTATTCAAAAATAGCAGATATACAAGCTAGGGAGGCACCGAGTGCCTGAGAAAGGTGCAAAAAAGTGTGTTTGTGTGTGTGTGTGTGTGTGTGTGTGTGTGTGTGTGTGTGTGTGTGTGTGTGTGTGTGTGTGTTTGTGTGTGTGTGTGTGTGTGTGTGTGCAATTCTACAACTATGAATTATTTGAGGACCACCTGTACACAATCGCACGGAACCCCTGGTGGCCCGTAGACCTCAGTTTGATAGCCAGTGCTCAAACGTACCTCTGGATAAGAGTGGTGGCTATACGGCTAGTGTGTGTGTGTGTGTGTGTGTGTGTGTGTGTGTGTGTGTGTGTGTGTGTGTGTGTGTGTGTGTGTGTGTGTGTGTGTGTGTGTGTGTGTGTGTGTGTGTGTGTGTGTGTGTGTGTGTGTGTGTGTGTGTGTGTGTGTGTGTGTGTGTGTGTGTGTGTGTGTGTGTGTGTGTGTGTGTGTGTAAATCAGCTTTGTGAACGATGTGTTGGGACATTGCGTGTCAGGAGGTCCAGCTGGGATTAGCCCGGTCCTAGAGTGCCAACAGCAGTGTGAGACTGTGTACCAATTCATGTGATTCAACACACACACACACACACACACACACACACACACACACACACACACACACACACACACACACACACACACACACACCCCGCAGGGTAAAATTGGCATGTCCTAATATGGCAGCTTTTCCCCCTCAGTGTGCAGTGTTGTCAAGGTGGTTGGTGGATTACTAGCGCACAGACACAGTTTGTAATCACTCTGGATTTCATTTGGAGTTGCAGAAAATCACACAGACACACTAAAGCAGTGGTTCTCTAACCTTTTCGTGCCAAGGACCCCCACCTGAGAATATGTTGTGCCAGGGACCCCCAGAAGCAAAGGTTTGAGTCACAAATGTTCGCTTTAAAATGTATATTCAAAGGTTTGCACGAATCGTCAATCTTTCAAAAATACAGTAGCAGATCTACAAGCTGCCGTGCTACGAGCTTGTAGATCTGCTATTTTCGAATAGCCAAAGTATGAAATATGGATAAAGTAAAATGATTGTGAAGCTATATTAACAAACACATCAAATCTTTGCTTCTGGGGGGCTCTGGAACAAAATATAGTTTTGTGGGTCCTTGACATGAAAAACATTGAGAACCACTGATATAGCAACATATGTTTTTCAGAAATGTGTTTCTGATTTGATTTAGAAGACATTTTTAGGATGGGCCTCAGTTCTTAATGGGTTAACACTGCTGGTGAAGCACTCTGACCAGCTGAACATGCTCACCGTGTGTCTCTCTGGATAATAACATCAGCTCAAATGGCCAATAGGGAAATGTTAAAATGTAAATCACCATTGGGCCTTGCATAAATACAGAGAGCTTTGAAAGAGATCAGGTACAACTGATGTTTACATCTTGATATTGCGATAACTTATGTGCTTGAAGAACCACACACACGCACACACACACACACACACACACACACACACACACACACACACACACACACACACACACACACACACACACACACACACACACACACACACACACACACACACACACACACACACAGCTTAAATCCTGATTTATACTTAGTTACATGCAAGTGTCGTGCACTGAAAATAGCCTATGTACAAGCTTGTGAGCTTGTAGATTGCCTATTTTCTTGTACAGACAGTAGATTATTTTCTCGTAGATTGCACAGTAGATTGCCCATGTTCTTGTTGATTGCCTATTTTCTTGTACAGTAGATTGTCTATGTTCTTGTAGATTGCCTATTTTCTTGTACAGTAGATTGCCCATGTTCTTGTTGATTGCTTATTTTCTTGTACAGTAGATTGCCTATGTTCTTGTAGATTGCCTATTTTCTTGTAGATTGCAAGTACAGTATCCCAGGCTTTATGTGGGTGAGCGTTGTGACCTTCCTTTGATCACCGGCTCCTTCTTATCCCAGAGCGTTGGAAGCAAGCGGTCGATTGTCTGGGAAGTGTCAACCTGTTGTGTTTCTGGCTTTAGGAGTGGAAAATGTGACTGCATTTGGATTCAGAGCAAATGGATGTTTCACTCCTCCAGGTTTGGGGGCCCAAAACAAAAGTGGAGCTGCGACATTGGAAGTGCATTTAGAGAAGGATTTAGTGTTTCAGAGTTGTCGGATCACGTTGGTACTTGTTGGTACCATATAGACTCCTCAAAAAAAGTTCGGAAACTCTATCTCGGTCGATTATTTCTCCCCTTCCACAATACAGATTGGTATTGTATTTTATACCATGGGAAAGCCTGATTAGTCATCTTTACAACAAGGTACAACTTGTATGAGCAACACAGCTAACCGTGTGGGTAGCACACTGGTTTGTGCTACATTATGCTATGCATGTGCAGAAGCACCCACCCACGTACACACACACACACACACACACACACACACACACACACACACACACACACACACACACACACACACACACACACACACACACACACACACACACACACACACACACACACACACACACACACACATACATGCACACACAGTTGTGGTTTATTGCATTCATCAGCGCTACAGTCACTCTGCTCAGCTAACAAATCCTTCAGCCTGTGTGTGTGCGTGTGCGTGCGCAACTAGTGTTTTGTTTGCACAAGTGTGCACATTTGGCCTGCCCAACCCAGCTGTCTCATTAAGACGGATTGAGCGTGGTTTTGTGTGTGTGTGCGCGAGTGTGCGTGTTTGTGCGCAGACACACATATGCACACGTCTGACTCATCTTGTGAACAGTAATGCGCTGTCATATCTTCTCATAATTGCATAACAGGGCAGCCTGCTCTGTTCTTCTTTAATGCGTACACAGCTAACACAATCAAACTGATACTAATGGGTCTTCACAGACAGTCTGGATCATCATGGACACGTGGCTGTTGATGGACTCATTAGCAGCTCCAGCCTGGGAACATTTACCCTCAGAACTATATAGTCTATCCTACTGTTTTCCTCCTTTTTTACGTTTCCTACATTAACATTTAAAAAATATATTATTTCAAATAATAAGTTTAAACAAAAAAAAAACTTTTTATCAATTAAAAACAATTCTAACTAGAAAAAGTGCTCCTCGGAGCACAACTCTCCGCCAGAAGACTTGTGTTGGTTCGAAGGTCGCGAAGGTCGCTATCCCTCTTGTATATGTAAGTGTCCTATCCATCCTGTCTGGGTAAGTGTCCTCTTCCGTTCATTCTGTGTAAGTGTCCTATCCCTCCTGTCCTATCCGTCCTGTCTATGTAAGTGTCATATCCCTCCTGTCTATATAAGTGTCCTATCTGTCCTATCTGTCCAATAAGACAGATAGGAACAATTGGACCGCGACTACTTGACTACTTCCGGTTCGAAGGTCTGGGAGTGAGCTAGTGGCCGGATTTTCGGTATTGGAATCTGGCTTATCACAGTGACACATGTATTTATAGGTCGCTATCCCTCTTGTATATGTAAGTGTCCTATCCAACCTGTCTGGGTAAGTGTCCTCTTCCGTTCTGTCTGTGTGAGTGTCCTATCCCTCCTGTCTGTATAAGTGTCCTATGTCATATCCCTCATGTCTATATAAATGTCCTATCTGTCCTATCTGCCATGCAGCCATTTCATGGTTCCCGTCTTACCTCACTCTGACAGTGGCGGAGACACTGTCAGAGTGATGCCATGTATATATAGGCCCGGTGGCGTCACTAGCCAATCAGATCACAGTATTTCACGTGTCACGTGAGGCTTGACCAATCGGTGTGTCATGTTTAGAAAGTGAAAACGCAGTGATAACAATACTCTCCTGGCGGAGAGTAACAATTAATTTAAAATGAATAAAATAATTTTTTCAAATAATTTCCTTAAATAATTAAGTTTAAGAAAATGAAAATAGCTGATCTGCAAGCTCACAACACAGTGCGAAGCGTCTAATTTATCTTTTGCGTCCAAAACTTTGGGAGCCACTGGTCTATCCTATCTAATCCTATCTGATCATTTGTTCTCCATATTGACCTTTGATCTTGATCCTGACAATCCAGCCGTCCGTTCTTGAGTTATTTGGTTCTCAGACTGACACTACGGATAATCGTTATTATTGTTTTATATCGTGATAAAAAAAACGCTCACAATAATCGTAGCGCATAGATTTTAATTTATCATGAAATGTTATATAGTGCATGTCCTCCGTTATAAACTAGGATGAATTGGCTTTTGTTGAGCTGCAAATTCAGTACCACGTAAACCCTCTACACTTGATAAAACTGGCCTGTTAAGAGAAACAAGAAAAAAAAATGACACAGTCATAATTTATAGCAGCTTGCAAGCTAAACTAATCACAATAATCTCATTTTGGGGGATTTAGGCCAAACAGTACTGTTTAATGTCTGAATCTATCTTTATCAATTGCTTAGGGCAGTGGTACTCAACATGTGGGTCAGGGGTCCCCAGGGGGGTCCCCCACATGATTTTTAGGCGGTCCCCAGATGTCAGTAAAGAGATCGATAATAACAAAAAAAAAATGAAATGAAAAAAGACCATTACTGCATTAAAAGTGATCAACAAACTATACTATACTGGTCAAACATTGGCCAAATTGTTAAATAATGTAAGAAAGAGATAAAAGTTTTGAAAATGGCCGATCTACAAGCTCACAACACCTCGCAACGTGAGGTGTTGTGAGCTTGTATATCGACTATTTTCACAATATATATCTGATTCCAAGTGCTTGTCAGGGTGGGGAGTCCTCAGTTCCAATATGATTATGAGCGCAGGAGCTTGTAGATCTGCTATTTTCAGAGCGCAACACCTGAGCGCAACCAAACATACAATGACTTGTCTTTTAGTTCTATTGGATCTCTTCTCCACTAGTCCCTCACTAACATTTTAGTCAAGTTTTTATTTGTCGACAAAATTGTCAATATATCTAGTCTTAGTTTTAGTCATCGTAGCTTTGTTTTTATTTAGTTTTTGTGATTTAGTCGACGAAATCAACACTAGGGCATTCCACATTTTGGTGCCAGAGCAGTAGAATGAGAATGTCCCATGTTTGTTCTAAATGTGGGAGGTACCAGATCAAGGCCCCTCCCCCTCGTGTTGTGGCTGTGGGTGTCATTCACTTGTGTGGGAGAGAGAGAGGGATAATACATACAGAGAAAGACATGATAAAAGTAAAACGGAGAGAAAGAGAACAGAACAGGAGGATGGAGAGGAGGTGAAGTTCGAGGATAAGGAGATAAGAGGGGGAGGAAGGAGAGAACAACTATGAGGGAGAGAAGACGCAAGGGAGAGGATGAGAGAGGGAAAACACACACTGTGATGCAAGCCAGAGACAGAAAACGCACACGCACGCACGCACGCACGCACGCACACACACACACACACACACACACACACACACACACACACACACACACACACACACACACACACACACACACACACACACACACACACACACACACACACACACACACACACACTCAAAAACACAAACTCATAGACTTATGTCAGTTCACATAGCAAATCATGCAGATGATGCTGTGCAATTGAGTCGCACACACACACACACACACACACACACACACACACACACACACACACACACACACACACACACACACACACACACACACACACACACACACACACACACACACAGTGTGAGCAGCAGCAGTGAGGAGGCAGATCGCCATGGGAGACAGGAGGCAGAGAGATGTTCAGCTGCATGCTCCCACAAACGTGCCTCCCTCTCTCTCTCTCTCTCTCTCTCTCTCTCTCTCTCTCTCTCTCTCTCTCTCTCTCTCTCTCTCTCTCTCTCTCTCTCTCTCTCTCTCTCTCTCTCTTGTTTATCTTCCTCTCATTCTCTCTATCATGCTGTTTCTATCACTGAGAGCGATAGAAGCACCATGATACATGAAGATTCTCTCTCTCTCTGTCTTTCTATAATCATGTTCTCTGTCAATGTGTATTTGTGTGGTTGTCCTGATGTGTCATTCTTTCATTCCCTGTCTCTCTTCTCTCTCCATCTCTCCATCTCTCTCTGCAATTCAATTTCAATTCAATGAAGCTTTACTGGCATCAGAAAACAACATAATGTTTACATTGCCAAAGCGAGTGTCAAACGACGATTAACTGTTACTTTTCAGGATTCAAATTCTAAAGTAGCAGATGATGTAGCAAATTATATCCATACGCACAAGTCAGATAATCTCTCTCTCTCTCTCTCTCTCTCTCTCTCTCTCTCTCTCTCTCTCTCTCTCTCTCTCTCTCTCTCTCTCTCTCTCTCTCTCTCTCCCCACTGTCTCCATTCAGAGAGGAGAGACGCTAACCAGAGCAGTCGTGGAGCTGCGCGGAAAGACGTGCACGTCACACGGGAGTGTGTGACTGTGTTTTTGTGACGACGTGTGTGTGTGTGTGTGTGTGAGAGAGAGTGGGAGGAGCGCAGGCATGGCGGGAGGTAGGGAGCGAGGGGCTCGTCTCCCCAGGCCCTGGTCGGTCTACAGGGCCAGCACCTTCGAACTGTCCAACGAGATGATCGGACTGGCCCTCGCAGGTAAGACTGTGTATTACTGTATGTAAGGGCTGGGGCAATTAATTAATTATTCTTGGCCCTTTTTCTCCAGCGCGGCGCCATTGCCCTCCTACTGCTTCACTCCATATCTGTTCGCTTCCGGGAGAGTCTCTTTCCCCGGTGTTTCGCCCAGACGGACAGTGTTTTGAGGTTAAGGTTTAGGCCTAATTTCTGTGAGGTTAGGGTTAAGGTTAGTGTTAGGCATAGTGTTTGTGAGGTTAGGGTTAAGGTTAGCGTTAGGCATAGTGTTTGTGAGGTTAGGGTTAAGGTTAGCGTTAGGCATAGTGTTTGTGAGGTTAGGGTTAGGCATAGTTTTAGTGCAGTTAAAATATTGGGGTTTAGAGTAGACGCAATCAAGGCGAAACGCCAAAGAAAGAGGGTGTCCCATTCACTTCCGTCCTAGCATGCTGCAGGTGTAATGCAGATAAACAGGGAACCCCCCTCCCCACCCCCACCCCCCACATTAAAGCGGAAACGGTGGGCGTGGTTAATAGAAGGTTAATAGAACCAGTAACCGACTTAATCTTGCTCATTAACCCATTCAATCCGGGAACGCATCTGTGTCATTTTATATTTTAGCTATAACCGTTATTTTATACTTTGGTGATTCAAAAATAGCAGATCTACAAGCTCATAGCGCGGCACCGAGTGCCGCGCTATGAGCTTGTAGATCTGCATTTTTTTAAATCGTGAAAATGTGTGCAAATCTTTGAATATATATATTTTTTTAAAGCGAACATTTTTAACTCAAATCTTTGCTTCTGGGGGTCCCTGGAACAATATTTAGAGATGGGGTCGGCGGCCAAATACATATCATTTTGGGGGTCCTTGACATGACAAAGTTTGAGCGCCACTGATATAGTAGCCTCGGAATCCCAGCCTTTTGGGCTGGCGGGGACATAGATTGGTGAAGCAATCGGAGGACGCGGCTGCTCCGGGCGCCTGGGTTTGGATCCGCCCTTCGAGACCATGGCTTGCTCTCGTTCTCTCAGTCTACTGATATAGAAATATAGGTTTTTCAGAAAACTGTTAGGACTTAGAAGACATTTGTAGATGCGTTCCCGGGATTGAATGGGTTAAAACAAAAATCCTTACATTTCAACGAATCTACCCGAAAAAAGATTATTCAATTTTTTACCACTTAATCCTGTATTATTCTTCGTTGTACAATGGTAGCATTTTATAACTAGTGAAAATAGCTCACTAGTTTAAAAACAATGAATTTAAAAAAATAAAAAAATAATAACTTATTCATTGTAATCGAGGCAAAAGTTTGATATCATCCTGACATTGATAGTGACCAGGCCTACTGTATATACAGTATAAATACTGTATATATTTAGTTTCTGTGTGTACACACACTTCTGTGTGTGAAGAACTAGAGATGAGCAGAACTGACCTAGAAACGGATGAGTTGGCAATGATCCTAGATTTGACTCCAAAGGAAAAGTAGGTTATATCTTTATAAAGAAATGTTTATGTTTAGATTTCAGCTTAGACATGAAGTTGGGGTAGTAGTGTACGCTAGAGATGGTGAATTTGAGGTAGATGGTCAAAGTGGTTGTGTGTGGGTTACAGATGATATGCAGTTTGTATCTACCATTTGTATATGTATTTATGTTTGTTTGGTGGTGGAAGAAAACATAAAATGAACGTGCGCTGTTACATTTGTTCGCCTTTTTACTTTGTAGTAATATATATATATATGTATATACACTGTATATGGTGTGGTTGTGTATGTATGTATTACCTTATGCACTGTATGTGTCACATTAATCCGGGAACACATCTGTGTCATTTTAGATTTCTTTGGCTATTCAAAAATAGCAGATTTACAAGATCTGCTATTTTTGAAAAATCTTGAAAATTTGAATCTTTGAATATATATTGTTTTTTAAAGTGAACATTTGTAACTCAAATCTTTGCTTCATGGGGGTCCCTGGAACAAAACATTTTGAGATGGGGTCCCTGGAACAAAATGTTTTTAGATGGGGATCCGCGGCCAAATACATATCTAAAAATGTTTTCTAAATCCTAACAGTATGTTGCTATATCAGTGGTGTCAAGGACCACCCAAAATGATATGTATTTGGCCGCGAACCCCCATCTCAAAATATTTTGTTCCAGGGACCCCCCCAGAAGCACAGATCAGAGTTAAAAATGTTTCGCTTCAAATACTGTATTTGCACACGCAAAGATTTGCACACATTTGCCACAATAAAAAAAAATAGCAGATAGCACATCTGCTATTTTTTTGATAGCCAAAGAAATCTTAAAATGACACAGATACGTTCCCGGTCTTAATGGAATAATCCTATATGTTTTTTAACATCGTTGTGACATGTGAACTGTACTTGACAGGAAATAGTCAAGACCCAGATGAACCGGTACTAGAGTTCAGTGTGGGTGAGTACACACTGGAGCCTTATATTTTTGCATAAAAGGGCTTCCAGTCAAAGCTTTTTTATTAACGCTTTGACTTACATCTGCCGTCTTCAGAATGTCTGCAAGAGCTTGTAGATCAGATATTTAACAACATAAATCTTCTCTTTCGTGTGTGTGTGTGTGTGTGTGTGTGTGTGTGTGTGTGTGTGTAGCCTGTACAGACCTGGTGACCCCTGCATTGGACCGTAAGCCCAACAGCTTCGTAGCAGCGAGCTGCACCACCCCTCCTCAGGCATTTTGGACCAAACACGCTCAGACTGAGGTCATAGAGGTACGACACACACACTTAACTTTTAATTATTGTGTTTACATTTGTATGCTATGTTGATGAATTGAATACGTGGGACCACAATGGAAAGAAGTCGCCAGGACTTTTTTGTGTTATCCTTTTAGCCTTAATGTCTTACTGTGTACCACGTGCTGTTTACATTTCTGTCTGATAAAGTATTCAATCAATCAAACACACGCACGCACGCACACACACACACACACACACGCATTCACACACACACACACACACACACACACACACACACACACACACACACACACACACACACACACACACACACACACACACACACACACACACACACACACACACACACACACACACACACATATACGTGCAAACACATACAGAAGGTTAGTGCTTAACCTTAAAAAAGAAAGGCGAGCAGGGAGCAGTCGTCGGTTGAATAGTTCACAGTTCACATGTATCGGGTGCACGGTTCTGACAGAAACAGTATCTTTGAAAAGGTCACCAGCAATCACTTTTAGGATCTCTTCTTTTTTGGCCCAGCCAGCAGCAGATCACCCACGGACGTTTCAGCCAACGGCCTTCCTCAGCGTGAGGAAGGCCGTTGAAACGTCTGTGTGTGATCTGCTGCTGCCTGGGGCTTTCTACAAAATAAAAGGACCGAGTGAGTGAGGACTAGAGTGAGTGCTGGTGATCTTTTCAAACATAGTGCTTAACCTTAAACACACCAAACAAAGCGTACCTACCAGCAGTGCTTAAACGTAACTAATACATTAATTTTATTTAATTAACCTGTGTCTAAACTGAACTACATTTACAGTAAAACACTATTTGATTGGTTGGGGCGCTGTCTAGGAATTCTTACATTGCTATACTTCTTGAGATCTAGCAGCACTAACCATACTCACAACCTGATCTAACACTGTTCACAGGGAACCAGTAACCATACTCCTAACCTGATCTAACACTGTTTACAGGGAACCAGTATACTCACAACCTGATCTAACACTGTTCACAGGGAACCAGTAACCATACTCACAACCTGATCTAACACTGTTCACAGGGAACCAGTAACCCCATCTACCTGAGCAGCATCGCCTTCTTCCAGGATTCCAACATCAACCAACAGACACAGGTCAAGCTGGCCGTGTACGATGTCAAGGACCGCTCCCAGGGCACGGTACGCATCCATACCCCCCCCCGTCCCCTTCCCCGTCCCTCCCCCTGTCCTCTAGACCAGTGGTTCTCAAACTTTTTCACGTCAAGGACCCCCAAAATGATTGCTGCGGACCCCCGCATCTCAAAAATATTTTGTGCCAGATTTTTTTTTTAAATAGCAAATCTTCTCCTCTGGGGGTCCCTGGCACAAAACCTTTTCAGATGGGGGTCCACGGCCAAAATATATATCAATTTGGGGGTTGACATTAAAAAAGTCAGAAGTACTGATTTAGAAGGCATTTGTAGAATCGGCCTCAGGTCTTACTGGGTCAATACCGTAAATTATAGTAACAATGAATGGTGCTATAATTCCATACATTAGGTTAATGCAGAGGTCAGTCCACTGCAGTAAGACCATTGTACAGTACAATCTCTCCCCACACTGACTGGACCGGGGAGATTAAACTTCACACAGGGATTGATCATTGATCAGATGATCAGATGTCACACCCTTACGGTCACACTGCATGACTTTGTAGGCAGATTTAAGGCCTTGTTTCGGCACATGATGTGGGGGTGGTGGGGGAGGCTCAACCAACTGGTGGTTGAGTCCTTAACCCCTTAACCCATTAAGACCTGAGCCGATTCTATACAAATGCCTTCTAAATCCTAACAGTTTTCTGAAAAGGTTGTGACCTTGTAGATCTGTTATTTCTGCTATTTTTTAGAAAGAAAGAAAAGAAAAGTTCTAGGTTCTACGTACAGTATGTAGGAGCTCTGGTTAAATAGCACAGAGGCTCCCTCTGAATCTCTCTGTCTCTCTCTGCCTGTCTGTCTCTGTCTCTCTGCCTGTCTGTCTCTGTCTCTCTGTCTCTGTCTCTCTGTCTCTCTGTCTCTGTCTCGGTCTCTGTCTCTCTCTCTGTCTGTATAGATGTACATGTTGGGCTCCGCCCTGTTTCCTGTTAAGGAACTGTTGCAGGAGAAGACCCACAGGCTACAGCTCGAACTGAGGTAACCACACTCGCGCGCACACACACACACACACACACACACACACACACACACACACACACACACACACACACACACACACAGACACAGACACAGACACAGACACAGACACAGACACAGACACAGAGAGAGGAGTTGAGCCGGTATTAGCATCAATACTATCCTCTACTCAGCCAGATGTGAGGTGATGTTTATCAAATCATCTGTTTTTGGCAGAAACATTCAGCACCGTCTGCCTTTCTACAGTATATCGATGGACTGGAATTAGATTGACTTCTATTGAGTTTTGTCTCCAGATAAAATTACATTTCTACTATAGTTAGAGCCCTGTTAGTGTTTGTTCATCTGTCAAATATGTTGTCATTCATCAATTCAATTCGATTCAATCTTTATTTCAGATCCAGGGAGATCCATATCACCATTACAAACACAACACAATAGAATAACAGAAAGGCAAAGAAAATGCAAATAGCCCACATTGTTCAATTTCTGACATAACATGTGCACCAATGGTTCCACAGTCTAGAGGAGAACCTGACATATCTTTTGAAAATAGTCGATCTACAAGCTCACAACGCGTTGCATCACAACGCGTTGTGAGCTTGTAGATCGTCTATTTTCAAATAGCCAAAGTTTCAAAAGGGCTGAAGTGGTTAATGTATGTTTTAAGTAAGTAGTAACTAAAGTTTAGAGTTTAGAGTAAAAAGTATAATATTTGCCTCTGAGATGTAGTGGGAGTAGTGGGAAGTAAAAACATTGAACACTGGAAAAACTCTAAGATTGTGCCTACTGTAAGTACTGTACTGTGTGAGTAAATGTACTTAGTGACTTTCCAACACTGAATTCAGTCAACACCGTCATCTTCTCTCTCCCCTCGGTTGATGTTGGTGGGTGGGTTTGATGGACAGATCGGCAGAGAACGAGCGTGTGGGGAACATCAGCGTGGTGGCCTGGCAGATGGAGGAGAAGAGAGACCAGAGAACACCCGTAGCCCGTCTCCCCGACACCATCAACGGACGGGTAAGAGCCGTCAGTTATGACTCCAATGTGGATCACAGCCTCTTTTCGCTTTTAGTTTTGTTTCCATTCCTTTGGGGGTATTATTTGTGTCACTTGAAATTCAAAAACATTTTTCCCAAAAAACTATGAAATACCGTATTATGCGAAAACAATGTGGTGCTTATTGGTCCAGCAGTTGGCGAGATTTTCTCCGGACAAACAGACAGCCAACTTGAAGAAAATGATAAAAACAAATGAGAGGAAAATATATATGTATATTTGACAGTACAGAAACGTTTACTGTCAAATGTTGTAATAGAGTTTGACAGTCGTGTGGTTGTGGGCCGTCATGAGTCATGATTCATCCGTCCCAGACCAAAGCTTTCACACTGTGTATATATATATGTCAGGAATGTTAGGGACATGCTGCAAATTGATAGTATTCCAGCCCTGTATCGGTTCTCTCTTCTAATTGGATAAAATTGGTATCCTGGCCTGAAAATACATTTTCTGTTTACTAAAGAGTTGGGGAGATGGGTATTATTTACCCCAGTTACTGAACAAACACTTTATAGCAATGATTACTATGGGAAGGTAAAGCTAGTTAACACTTATTAAAAAAAATAAAAATCACTTACTGCACCTTTTTAAAGACAACAACTGTCATTGATTGAATGGAGCGAGTATGATCAGTGGTATCTGTGCTGTTTTCAGACGGTGCTGCCTGTAGACGAGAGTCTGACAGAGTCCATGGGAGTCAGAACCAAGTACGCATCGCTGTCCAAAGACCTGCTGCTACGATCAGGTGTGTGTGTGTGTGTGTCTGTCATCAGCATACCCACAATTCTACTTGAAGCTACTGCACTTTACAACTTCCGTTCAATGTCCATCCATCCACCCCTTTAGGTTTATTTGTCATTTTTATGATTCACATAAAAACTAAATAGGGTTTCACACATTTTCACAGCGAAATGTATAAGTGCACACTAGAATAGAAGTTCAAAACCCAATTAAAAATCAACCATAGAATTACTTTAACTCACTGAGTGCCATTAACGTGTTTCACGTGTTTTTACCGCTATGGCGCTGGGTGCCATTAACGTGTTTGACGTGTTTTTGAAAAAATAGTCAAAAAATAATAATTCAGAACCCAAGATATCATCATCTGAAGATGTGCAGCTCCATCCACTCCTTGTTTAACTTAGAACTGAAAAAGGCTGTATCTCGCTTCCTAAGCACTTTTTGTTTTCTGTGAAAAAAACTCTGGCGCTTTTCAGAATCAATTCTGAAATAATTCTGGCAATCCTGGCACTCAGGGAGTTAATTACTATATATGAATAAGCTAAAAATATATTGACTGGTCAGATAAAAAAAAATGTAGCAATAAATGTCCTTGAGAGTGTTTTTTTGTACCGCTCACCCTCTCTGATTCAGCGAGCTAATTGCTGAATCTACACCTCTCCATCTCTGGCTACCTGCCTCCCTCCCTCCCTCTCTTTATCTCTCTCCCTCTGTTCTCTCTGTCATCCATGTGTGTTGACAGAACAGACAATAAATATATTATATATTATAATCTAGGAGGAAGTCATTGGTGACAGGTTTGTCTCTGAGTTCTCAGGCTTCTCACACAGACCTGATGAATCACTGCTATAAAGATAACACACCTGTGATGTCCACACGGAGATATGCAGTGTATTTGGACCTGTGTGTGTGTGTCTACGTGCCAAGTAGTTCTTGGCATGAAGTGACGCGCTGTGAGCTTGTATATCTGCTATCTTTTAAACAGCCAAAGTAACACATTTAGCTGGGGACCCCCTGGAACCCCTCCAAGGACCCCTGGGGGTCCCCGGACCCCACTTTGAGAACCACTGGCTTTGGTTATGTCCAATATCAGTGTTAATGTTGTTGACTAAGACTAAAAGACTTAAAGACTAAAAGACTTAAGATTTTGATATTTAGTCGACTAAGACTAAATATAGAAGAATAGCAGAATAGGACTAAAACTAAATGGTGTGTTATTCAAAAGACTTAGACTAAATCAGAATATAGGTTGCCCGTAAGAGGCTTCCGACAACTTGGGATGCCCAAAAAAGCTGCTGTAAAAGGGCTTGCATTATTCTCTGCTGTCTCATCTATTATTGGTAGCCGCCAAATATGGTGAAGATGTTT
>NC_139961.1:10241699-10441699 GCF_963454915.1 Gymnoscopelus microlampas | reverse complement strand
ACTAAAGCCTGTGGTAAGTACTGGGTGCTGATGTTAGGTGTCTAGCTAGCACATTGCAAAGGGGATAGACACCCTCGTCCTTGGCAGTTACCGATAAGCGATTTCCGACGTACTGTACTTACTTACTTGCTTATCGTTAGCCTCATAGCATAATTGCCTACATCATATTTTGAAGGTTTTCACGAAAGAAGAAATTAAAAATGAACTTAAGCAAATTTGAAAAAAATAAAACTTTTTGACTCAAAAAAAAGATTGATTCAAAAAGTGCCTAAGTCATCACACTCATTTTGCCTAAGGCATGTTTATCTACCTTTATATATATATGCCTAATTCTACTCTCATAACACTGCTGATTCATCCTGCCTTATTGCCTATGTTCTTGGGATCGGCTATTTCCACACAATGTTTGCCTCTTTCTTACGTAATATTTGTCAAATTGGCCGATGTGGTATTATAAAGGTCTTAAAAGTCATTAAATTGTAACTTTAGAAATTTGCCTGGAGACATGCATAGGTGGATGTGACTGGGGAGCATTGCACACAAGGAAGAATTGGCAACAGCTAAATTGGTTGCAAATTAAGTAAGTTAAAGTAATGGGAAATGTTTCCAGTGGGACGGGAAATCTATAGTGCCTAAGTGCCTAATTAATGAATTAATACCCAAGACTGAACTACTATACTACTTACTAACAATGCTTAAAATAAATTAATGAAAACAATCAGATGTTTACACTATATCCACATTTAGCGTGAGATCTACACATTTACTGTAAACAACTGTATACTTCCCCATGGAAAATCTATACATAAACATGGAAATATGTATATTTCCCCATCCACTAGGAATTATATCCATTTAGATCTATTATAGTAGACTTCCCATTTTTCCACGTGTACCATAATATATCGTCTCTGTCAGGTGGAAACCTCATATGTCCAAAACTCTTACTTTTCAGCATTCAAATTAAAAGAATAGCAAAAGTAGCAGAAGGACAAGCTAGCTTGTGGATCTGCTACTTTTGATTATTTTGTGTGATGCCATGGCATTAATTTATGAAAAAACACTGTATAATTAATATATTTCTGCACTGATGCCATTGAGCAGAGAAGAAAACATGAAGTATTCATAAAAGTTGTGGAATAACTTTGGCAATGTTTAATTCAATGTTTAATTCAGTTTACATAATTTTATCTTCATATTCTTCCGTTTTGGATCCTTATCACATGCGTTGCCTCATTCAATGTTTAACTTTGATTTGAATCCAGTAAAAAGCAAAGTATTTCATTTTCCTAGTTTGAGTTTTCAAGAAAGTGATATAATTTCATGATTTGACGTTAAAGATGTGCTGCTATTGTTATTTCTTTTGCCCGCACGACGTTGCCTCGCATGAACAACAATGCCTTTGTTCCTTTGGAAATCTTTCATTGATTATGTATTTGAGAGAAGATTTTCCATTGTGTGGCTTTTTTCTTACTTTTTGTTGTTGTTGTTGTTGTTTTTTACTTTTCTGATCAGCGTGTATGAGGAGGAATGGTGAGTTATTATTGCACTGCTCTGCTTGTATTTTGCTTTGTTTGTGGTTTATTTGTTTGGTTTGACCTCCACTCTACTGTGTCTTTGAATTATCAACCTGAATCAGACCGTTGTCGTGTGCTGTATGGTGGGTGCTTTTGGGTTTCGGAGCTAATAGAGAACGACATGATTTATCCTTAATAATTGTGTATGTTTTATGATCGTGAATAATTATCCAGTCATAGATGTTTTGTTTCTAGAAGTAATAGAAATGTGGTCTCTGTTACACTTTGAGCATGTTGTGTTCACGTCAAACCCCTTTGAACACCACTTCATTCGAAAATGATTCCCCCCCATCAACTTTGCTGAACGCAAATTCATCCCTATCTAGAAAACCAAACAACTGAGACTGTCACCAAGAAATAAAATAATATGCAGCTCCCACATGATCAGCCTCCACACTAGCTAGGACATACCTCCAAAATGTTACATGTTGATAACACCTGTGGTTCCAGTCTTACTGCTCTGGTAAATAGCTCTGGGAAAAAGCTATTTATGTTAACAAAATAGTTTTTAAATGGAGTGGTATTCCCCCTTTTTAAAGGATCCCTGGCTAATAAGCCTTAAATACCTTAATACATTATAATTGTGCTCTATAAATACAATTAAAAACACCTTGAATATTTTATTTATTTTAGAAATAGTCCATCTTTTACTCAAGGGAGGCAATGCCCGACTTGCCCGTCACAAGTTGATGTAATTTGTCCATGTGTGGTCCAGCCCTATTGAATGTATGGAATGCATGTGCTAATACTTTAAAGGTACTGTTTTGATGCTCATATTAACCATATGGAAGTATTAAGTTGGTTCTTGTTATGTTTAGGTTAAATACCTTTGTTTATTGCTGGACCACACATGGACAAATGACATCATCAACTAGCGACGGGGGTTGTCCCCCTTGTGTAAAAGATTAACTAAAATGTCTAAAATAAATACAACATTTTACGGTATAAACATAAAATAAAAAGTTATAGAGGGCAATTAGAATGTATTAAGGCATATTAGGCTTATTAGCCAGGCAACCTTTTAACTCTGTCAAAGTCAGTCTCTTGTCTTTGTGCGTTAACTATCGTTCATTGTGTTATAGGCCCGTTGGTTAAGAACAGGCATGTGCATGCTAATGTAAGCTACTAGAATAACTGCTACAGGTTATGGTGAGCTTGTGGTAGTAGCCTATACGTTTGAAAGCATCGAGTGTCCATCTTTGAAACCAATGGCCACCGCTAAGCATGGCCACTGCTATCATCACCACTAGTTTATAGAATTAGAACCAGAACTTTAGTTCACAGATACAATTCACTGAAGAGCGCTTACAATGCTAACGAGGCACGTTTTGGAGTTGCTGAATCTTGACTCTTGAACACCATGTGGAAAAAGGCCTGGTGAAGCAAAATGGGTCCAACATTTTTAAAAAAGACGATAAAATCGTCATTCGTAAAAATTATGCCTGACTTATCCTTGGTTGTGAGTTTGTCGCGCACAGGAACTCGCTGATATGTATGCTCACAAGGCGCCTCAGCACGATGCGCGGTGAGCTTGTAGATCTGCAATTTTCGGTTCACAACACCGGCATGCAACTAAGTGTAAACCAGGCTTTAGTGTCACTCTGACACTGTAAATATGGATGGGTCCATTTTACTGTGCACCACCCCTTTTAAGGTAGGGTAAGTGCTATGTTTTGGTCAACAAAAAAGTGTTTTTATTAAAAGGTCTAAAAGCTCTATATTCTGATAGTAATCATTGCTATAGAGTGTTTGTTCAGTGACAGGGGTCTCCCTGTCTCTCCAGCTCTTTAATAAACAGAACATAAATCTCAGGTAGGTGACAAAATGTCAGCCAATCAGGAGAGAGTCCCCATTTATCAGCTTCATTTTTATAGTGTTCCCGTTCCAATTTTGTCTGCTCATTTATTTGTGTCATCACTCCCAATTTCACTTGTTTGATCTGTATCCTGACTGAGTTTTCTATCCTGTTACTGAACAAGCACTCTATAGCAATGAGTACTATCAGAAGATAGAGCTATTTAACACTTATTTTAACCAAAGAAAATCACTTACCCTGCCTTTAACACCATGTGTGTGCGTTTCTTCCGTGCAGCAGTGCCTTGACCAGCTCCCAGTCCATCGTATACATTCCCCAGGACATCGTCAGAGCCAAGGAGATCATCGCCCACATCAACACGCTGAAGACCCAGGTCAGCTACTACGCAGAGAGGCTGTCCAGAGCTGCCAAGGAGCGCTCTGCCAACGGCCTGGAGAGGACTCTGGCCATACTGGCTGACAAGGTGAGTGCCCACGGAGGACGTCCAGTAGAACAGGACAGCAGGAATGGAATGGATTAGTTGCATGCGCAGATTATGAGAAAATGGGACCCTGGGGTTTGGGGGCTGGGGTATGGGGGCCCCCCTGACTCTTGGGCCCTTGGGCCTGGGCCCTAGTCTTTGCCCAATCTTTGAATATTATTGAAATATGTAGATTAAAAAGTCAGCTGGTGACAGTGTTTGACATAATTTTATACTTTGGCTATTGAATATAATAAAAAAATATAACAAGAAAATGTTTAACTCAAATCTTTGCTTCTGGGGGGTCCCTGGAACAACATATGTTGAGATGGGGGTCGGCGGTCAAATACAATACATTTTGGGGCTCCTTGACATGAAAAAGTTTGAGAACCACTGATTATAGCAACATAAGTTTAAAAAAAACTGTTAGGATTTAGAAGACGTTACAAATGTTCGCTTTAAAAAAAAATCTAATATTTGCGAAAAAGAATCGTGATCTTTCAACAAAAACAAATCGCAGATCTACATGCTCATAGCGCGGCACCGAGTGCCACGCTATGAGCTTGTATATCTGCCATTTTTTTTATAGCCAAAGTATAAGATAATGGTTAGTAGTTAAAATCTAAATGACAGATGCGTTCCCGGTCTTAAAGGGTTAATAACGCCCTGACATGTCCCTCTTTTGTCTCACAGACTCGTCAGCTGGTGACGGTGTGTGACTGTAAGCTGCTGGCGTCAGCCATCCAGGCCCTGAACGCGGCGCGGCCCGAGTACATCGCCTCCAAGGCGTCTCCCTCCGCCGACTCGGAGCAGGTGGTCCTCCGCAACGACCAGGACACGCTGCTGGCCAAGTGGAGCGGACGCAACAGCCGCTCCTCGCTGCACGTCGACTGGCACGAGGAGGAGTGGGTGAGTACAAAGACCCGTTAAAGGGATAGTTCACCCAAAAAAAATGATTACATTTCTATCGATTAGTCACCCCATGGAGACTTGAATTCATGGATATTGTTTTGTTTTTATCGCATTCCTAAGCCAATCATTTGATGACCAGCGGTCCTCTACCGGAACCGTAGGCAGCGGTTCCGGTAGAGGACACAAAGGAGTCTCCTACCGGAATAGCTGCCGGTCATCACATTATTGGCTTAGGAATGCGACAAAAACTAAAAAATATTTTTCTAATATATTAATATTTAATATGTTTCTAATCGATAGAAAAAAAAGTCATTTTGGGGGTGAATTATCCCTTTAACATTAGTGAAATGTACAGATTGTATCTTTGGAAATAAGTATGAATAAGTGTGAATAAACAAACTAGCTTTCTCTAGCGGTTAAAAGGAAATTATTTATGTTCCCATAATATGCCTTTCATTATTGTTAGAGAATGAAAGGAATGTAAAACATGTAAAAACTCACATTACATTTTGGGGCACATTCATATTTTCTACTCTCCGGATTCTTAAGTACACAACTAAACATTTACATTTGGCACAATTATGTAAATCATTGTAAAGCAAATATGTAGCTTGCGCCCTGCTTTGCATAATCTCTCCTCTCCCTCCTCTCTCCCCCCCCCACCCATCCCCCTACAGGAGAAGGTATGGTTGAATGTAGATAAGTCTCTGGAGTGTATCATCCAGCGTGTGGACAAACTGCTGCAGAAGGAGAGGAGTCCCGGTGACTGCAGCCAGGACAGTACCCAGACTGACCAGCAGGGCGCTGCTAGTAAAAAAGGTAAATTATTTTAACCCATTTTGAACTGAAGCCGATTCTAAAAACTCCTTTTAAATCCAAGTTTTCTGTAGAAAAAAAATATATATTTTTTTTGCGCTATGTATCGTCTCTGTCGGGTGGAAACCTCATATGTCCAAAACTGTTTCTTTTCAGGATTCAAATTCAAAAACGGCAAAAATAGCAGATCTACAAGTCAAAATGTGTCGCTTCGTGCCACGTTTTGAGCAGTAGATCTGCTACTTTTTATGCTTTTGTGTGACGCTGTAGTATAATCAAGTAGTGTATTCATTTAAGAAAAAACACGAAAGTTAAAATATGGAGATAAAGAGGTTTCTGCCCGACAGAGACGATATATAGCAACAACTAAAACGACACAGAGGCGTTCCCAGCTTAAACGGTACAGTATAACAGTGTAGGCCTAATAGGTATAAAGGGTCTAAATAGGTTAAAAGTAGAGATTACAATTACATTATGTCTCTGATTTTCATCGTTCTATTATGCAAATGAATGGCTAAGATACATAGAATGTAGGGCGCTGGATCAATCAATGAACTAAACTGCACTTTCTTGTGAAAAAGAAGATCACAGGGATTAATTTACTGTATGTCATAGACATACAGTATTATGACTGATAAAGGCTGAAACCACATGAGGTCTGAGATCCACATTATAGCCATGCCGTTCACCATGTGGATCCCGAGATGAGATTCACATGACAGTTTTCTTTTTTTCAAAAGTGGCACATAAGATGAATTGAAGATAAAAGATAACATTAAACAAATAAAACAACCGGAATGAATGAAAATCAGATGTCATCAAATGGATTTTCTTAAAGGGATAGTTAACCCCCAAAATACTTTATGACTTTATTAGTCACACCATGGATACTTGAATCATGGATATTTTTTTGTTTTTGTCGCATTCCTAAGCCAATAATTTGATGACCGGCAGTGGTTCCGGTAGGAGATACAAAGAGTCTCCTCATGTGTACTGGAACCGCTGCCTACCGGTCCGCTGGTCATCAAATTATTGGCTTAGGAATGGGACAAAAAAATTCAAGTCTCCATGGGGTGACTAATCGATAGAGAAAACACATTTTTTTTGGGGGAACTATCCGTTTAAATAACATTAAAGGGAATGTGAATGACATTGTTATACATGGTTGTGAAAAGGGACCGAAAGGACGAGAGTCTTCTGGATCAACCCAGCAGGCACCATGCAGGACCCTTCATCACCATCATCACCTTCATCACCATCATCACCATTACCTTCACCCTCCTCACCATCCTGCCCCCCACTGCCCACCCTCTCCTCTGCATGCCAACCTTCTAGCCCCGACCCACAACTCCGTACGTTCTCACCGTTTTTAATCTCATTTCGGATTTTATTTTCTCCACACATTATCACCTCACTCCTCCCCTCACCTCTCCCCTCACTCCTCCACTCTCCTCCCCTCCCTCCTCACCACACCTCCCCGCACCTCTCCCCTCACCAGTGTTGCCAGGTTGTTCTGAGAGAAATAAGCAACCAGGTCTATGAAAACAAGCCCAAAAGAAGTGACAAAATCGACATACATCGGACCCCGGGGGTCCCTGGCACAAAATGTTTTCAGATGGGGATATGCGGACAATTACATATTCATTTGGGGGTCCTTGAACCACTGGTTTAAACAACATTAGGAGGAAAGTCCAAATAAGGAACTACACTTTAGAAACAAGCCCCCAAAAAACGCAACTACAGTGCCAATATTTACAAGCAGCTTTACAGAAAAACAAGCCCAAAGTCGCTTAATGGGCAGACATGGCAACACTGCCCCTCACTACTCCACTCTCCTTCCCTCTTGTTTCCACTCCTCTGCTCCCCTCACCTCCTCTTCCCATTCTATCCTTCCCAGAATAATTGGGTAGTTTGGTGACATCCTAAAGAGACCTCTTCTCACTGTTCAGTCTCACATGAATAGTTTGCAGTACTATATTTAAAGATGGAAGCTTTTCTTGTCTTCAAACGTTGGAGAAAAAAAAAACCAACAGCAACAACACATCTGTGTAAACAGTGAAGTCTTTGATGTTGTCTATCAGGTCCGTCTACAGTCCTATCTCTCTGTGAATAGAACATGCCTGTTGTTTATGTCCTGTATAGCTTTGCCAGTACAGCTGAGGTTTCCGGCCCAACCTGTCAGTCAGCTATTGTGTCTGAAATTGTGTTTGTGCTCGTTGTAGTTTCTTCCTCCCGGACCTGGGTCAAGTTTCTATCAAAGTCCTATACCGTTGGTAAATTATTTCTATCAAAGTCCTATACCGTTGGTAAATTATTTCTATCAAAGTCCTACCGTTGGTAAATGGCACTTTAGTTTGGCAACTGTTTGGGAACACTGGTTCCCAAACAGTGGGTCAGGACCCATTTGTGGGTCGCAGACACATTTCTATGGGTCACTAAACATATATATTTTTTGTTTAATTTGTTTAATTTGTTTTATTTTCAGAAATTAAAAAAAACCCTCAAATTTATCAAAAGAACTTCATACATAAAAAAATGTAAGAAACATCATGAATTAAAAAGAAAAAAAGCAGATCTACAAGCCAGGACTCTTCAGATGAAGGAGGGCGGATAGAGACTTGGCCCTGGTCTGCAGTGTACTGTACCGTATGTGTGTCGTTGCTGCCATGTTGCTTCTAGCGCCCCCTAACCATGCATGTCGGAACTCCGTTCCTCCTCTTCCAGATGGAAGCCCCACCGCTGAGGAGGTTTACCCAGGTAAGAGCTGCCCCGCTTCCCCTATGCCACCCCCTCCTTCATCCCTATCTCTCTCTCTCTCTCGCGTGCTCTCGCTCTCTCTCTCTCCCTCTCTCTCTCTCCCTCTCTCTCTCTCTCTCTCTCTCTCTCTCTCTCTCTCTCTCTCTGTGATTGCCAGGTTAGGGGGGTGTCCTGGTGACTCAACCAGCTGGCACACAAACCACTTGGCACAGAATGACAGATAACAGAATGCACAGTGAACTGTGTCACGCGTGTCACTCTCTTACTACTATTCTGTCTCTGCAATGTTTTTAGTCCAATGCCTACTATCTATGACTCACTTTATTCCTGACATGTCGTGGTTTGCTAACATAAGGACACATTACGGATAAGTGCTCGGCCTCCGGTCTATGAGACACGGTGGGCGTAAGTGGGCCGAAAATGTTATAAAGGCAGAACATTAAAGGACGACTTCACCCATTGTCATATAATTGGTCCTCACTAATGCTCATGATAAAATGGTCAAAACAATCCACTCTGACTGTGTTTCATAGGAGGGCTGTGAACACTTCAGAAACCCACCTACCAGTGACATCATCATTAGGCATCATTATAGCATGCTAACTATCCAGGAATACAAAACCTGCAGTTTCTAGGCGGGTTTCTGAACTGTCCACAGCCCTCCTGTCAGACACAGACTGAGTATATTACCAATTATCCGAAGATAGGTTGAAAATGGGTGAATTTGTCCTTTAAGGGCTATCCAATAAGGACTATAACTATATCATTCACCAATGTCTTCATTATAGTTGACTCATGATATGCCATGATATTTAAAACACATTTTAAAAGTTATAGTATCGTTATAGTGCTTGGTGTGTGCTGCCTATTAGGGTGCATGACAAGCTGCACGTTTCTATACAAGGCCATGACTTGAAGACAGTATTGTGAATACTGAGTGCATGTAAATGTAGCCATTGTCTGCGCACCGTGGGTGTTAATTTAACTTTGAGAGACCCGTGCGGGTCTATTTGAACACTCTGAGTTAAATTAAGCACACAAACAATTCCCTGGGTGCAGTTGCAGTATAGTCCCTTATTTCTCTCTGTCTCTTCTCTACCCTCCTAACACTCTTCCCTTCAATAGCCCTCGGCCTAGCAGCGCATTAGCCCTCGGCCTACCGCTGCAGCACTCAGCCTAGCGCATTAGCCTTCAACCTATAGTGCTTTAGAACTCAGCCCAGCGCTTTTTCTCTCCTCATTGCCTTAAATATGTCTTTGTTATCTGTTCTCTGTTTTGTATGGTTGTAGCCGTTTGTTATGCTGCAAAAGATTGATTTCATGTTTCCGTTAATATGCAAAATACCACTTTTTGTTCCTTTTTTGCTATATCGGTACTAGCCTTTTCACAGAAATATGTATTCAATAACTGTTAACGTTTTAATTAGGTCTTGGTGTAACCAAGTTACAGTATAGGTTGATTTTGTGCAATTGGCCTAGTGTGTGCATTTATTGTGCCTTTGCATGTCTACGGTATCTACATATACAACAGTATTACATTGTGTGTGTGTGTGTGTGTGTGTGTGTGTGTGTGTGTGTGTGTGCATGTACACTAATCTACACTTTGTGTGTGTGTATGCATACCGTATCTATCTACGTATGTGTGTACACATACTGTGTGAAATCTGTGTTTCTATCGATTACACACCCCATGAATATCAAATCATCAAATAATGTGATGACCGGCGGAGTCTCCTATTGACCGATGACCAGATGAGCTTCTTCCGATTTCAATACATGACACATCATTTGAAAGCTTACATTCTGTACTTGCATAATACTGTAAAAAGCTGTAAAAAAGCATTGTATTCAGTCACATGTGTGTGTGTGTGTGTGTCAGGTGAGTGGAGCGAGGCGCTGTACCCTCTCCTCACCACGCTGACAGAGTGCGTGGCCATGATGAGCGACAAGGCCAAGAAGTCCATGGTGTTCCTGCTGATGCAGGACAGCGCCCCCACCATCGCCATGGACCTGTCCCTGCAGTACCGGCGAGACGTGGTCTTCTGCCAGACGGTCAGCACACAAGCGCGCGCATGGCCGCATGCACCAGTGTTTATTTCGTAAACTAAAACTGTTCGTCGACTCGTTGACTACCACTGACTATCACTGACGAAAACGAATCTCTTTCTTCTCAACATTTTAGTCTAGTTTTTATTTGTTGACGAAATTGTCAATATATTTAGTCTTACTTTTAGTCTTCATAGCTTAGTTTTTATTTAATTTTTATTTAGTTTTCGTCAGTGAAAATAGGTAGTCAACGAACATTTGTCGTAATAGTTTAGTCGACAAAATCAACACTGCAGCACGCACTCACCCACACACATGGATTAAAGTTCTCAGTCTCCACAACTGATGTCAGCAGCATGAAGCCAGCAGCATGTCTTCTATGGAAGCATGTTGTCCATTTTTCTTTAAAGATTAGAGCATTCGAAGTGGTCAAAGAAACTAGCAATATGTTTAGAGACATTTTCCATAAAACCCTAATGGTCTCGGATATAAAAGCAAAGGTTAAAGCCTCAATCTGTGATTCACCTGGTTGCCGATACTGTAGGTAGAACAGCAGGAACGCGAAGGCGTTGTGTGAGCTTGTAGTTCGGCTATTTTCACATTATTTATCTCTGGAACCGAGTCAAACTAAATGTAATTCCAAGTGCTTGTCCGTTCAAATTATGATTATTTCAGGGGGCGTGGCCTGAAACGTTTGGGAACCCTTGGTCTAATGCAAAAGGCTTGTTTACACACACACACACACACACACACACACACACACACACAGTTGTGGCAGGCGCCGGGCTGCACAGAGCGTGCATCACACATGGGTGCACAGAAACACTGTTTACATTGGCTTATATAATCCCATCAGTGTTCATCGGCGCTGAAGGTCTAAATATAAAAGATTGTTGATTTGGGGTTTTTGCAGACGCATGTATGCTCACACGTCACGTGTTGAGAGATTATGGTGGATTACAGACAGTATGATCTTATATACTGTACTGTATGTGTCACTTGATGTAAAGCACGTGGACATGTGGTCAGATGAGATGGCACAAAGTGCACAGGTGAAGTGAAACGATCATTTTAAGACCTGAGGCTGATTCCACAAAAGCCTTCTAAATCAGTAGTTCTCAAACTTTCCAGATTTATATCATGTCAGATTATATTACATATATACAAATGTAAATGAAGTAGGCCTATTGCAGCAGTTATAAACAAATAGAAAAATATATGTGTACACACACACACATACACGTACTGTATATTGTCTCTGTCGGGTGGAAACCTGTATGTCCAAAACTTTTCAGGATTTTAATTAAAAAATGTCAAAAGTAGCAGATCTACAAGCTCAAAACGAGCTTGTAGATCTTCTACTTTTGATGCTTTTTTGTGACGCTGTAATATGATCAAGTAGGTCGTTAATTTATGAAAAAAGAGTTATAATATGGAGATAAGAGGTTTCTGCCTGACAGCAGCGATAATAATATAAAATGTGTGTGTGTGTGATTCAGCTGACAGCTCTTATCTGTGGCTTCATCATCAAACTGAGAAACTGTCTCCGTGACGACGGCTTCCTCCGCCAGCTCTACACCATCGGCCTGCTGGCCCAGTTTGAGTCTCTGCTGAGCACCTACGGTACACACACACATACACACGCACACACACACACACGCACACGCGCGCACACACACACACACACACACACACACACACACACACACACACACACAGACATGCGTTTACTCAAACATTTTAGGGACATTACATTGACTGAACAGTGCACAGCACTGCGCGCGAGCACACACACACACACACACACACACACACACACACACACACACACACACACACACACACACACACACACACACACACACACACACACACACACATCACAGACCTTTCTGGTCAAACATATTGCCACCCACTCCTCCAGCCATGGCTATCATAAAATATTTTCAAATATTTATTCAGTGATGATGACGTGTGTGTGTGTGTGTGTGTGTGTGTGTGTGTGTGTGTGTGTGTGTGTGTGTGTGTGTGTGTGTGTGTGTGTGTGTGTGTGTGTGTGTGTGTGTGTGCGTGTGCGTGTGCGTGTGTGCAGGAGAGGAGCTGGCCATGTTGGAGGACATGAGCGTGGGTATCATGGACCTGCGTAACGTCACCTTTAAGGTACAGTAGGAGAAATTAGATCCGCCTGCTGACCAGTGTTGCCATGTCTGCTTATTATAAGCAACTTTGGGCTTGTTTTTCTGTAAAGTCGCTTGTAATTTGTTAGTTGCGGGGTTGCGTTCTTTTTTTTTTGGGCTTGTTTCTAAAGTGTAGTTGCTTATTTGGGCCTTTTTGCTAAATGTAGTAAACAACAACGTATGTAGCTAATTGTAGCGTATCCCTATCCTAAAACTTTTTTTGCCAGGGACCCCCGTACCAAATTTGTGTCGTTAAAATGTTTCAAAAATATTTCACATTTAAAAAACATTCCCCCAAGATATTTTTGAAAATAGCTGATCTACAAGCTCGTAGATCGCCTAAATAGGCCGTTGAGAAGGGATCTCCAGAGTCCTCTGTCACTGGCATTCTTTTCTATCGGTTAGCTATTATGACCTTACATACATTTTTATTGGCCTCTCCTGATAGCAGCACAGTGCGTTGCTATAAAACAATCACTTCACATTATTTACATTATTATTCCTGTAACCTAGCAACTGCCGACAGCTTTACACTGTTCACTGTTAGAAACAGTGTAATATTAACCCGCATCAGTTTGCTACTGGGTGACAGTGAATCATAAACACTGTCAAATCTACTGGCCTTAAATTACATTTTTGATGATGATAAGCCTAAAAACAACACTGTGAGGGTGCAGACTAGGCGATACCAACTCAGGAAGCCTGGATCTCCGCCCTCCACTCCCTCCTATCCATTTGGATTGATTGATTGATTGATTGAATACTTTATTAGCCGTTTTGCTAAAATGGGCATTACACATTTTTGTGTAAAATCTGGGTTGAACGTGATTTGTGGAGCTCCCTCTGGTGTTGTCCATCATCGGAGTCCGGAGCTCTCTAGTGTTGCTATAGCTCCGCTGTCACACCACAGTGTGTGCACATAGGTGGTGCACCCCCTTCCCCTCCCAGCTGTGCCGGTAACGCATCTGTGTAACCACTTTAACCATAATTTTATACTTTGGCTATTCAAAAATAGCAGATATACAAGCTCATAGCGCGGCACCAAGTGCCCAAAATACGAGCTTGTAAATCAGCTTTTTTTTTGGAAAAAAAACATTTGTGCAAAACTTTGAATACAAATATTTTTGGAAACAACATTTTCAACTCAAATCTTTGCTTCTGCAAGGGGTCCCTGGAACAACATATTTTGATGGGGTTGGCGGCCAAATACATTTTGGGGGATCCTTGACATGAAAAAGTTTGTGCACCACTGATATATATAGCAACATACGTTTTATTCAAAAAACAGTTAGGATTTAGAATTTTGTATGAATTGTCATATGATTGTAATTTGTGCATCTGTCACAGAGACACATTGTTATTTCTCTGTTGGTTCTTTTAGATGTGTTGGTTTGCTGTTTTTTTTTTAACCTTTCGACCGTGTCCACCTTTTTTAAGGTCACCCAGGCGACCGGTAGCTCCGCCCCCGACATGCTGCCCGTCATCACCGGTAACCGGGACGGTTTCAACGTCCGCATCCCGCTGCCGGGGACCATGTTTGACGCTCTGCCGCGGGAGATCCAGAACGGCATGCTGCTGCGTGTTCAGCCTGTGTTGTTCAACGTCGGCATCAACGAGCAGCAGACGCTGGCCGAGAAGTAAGGAGAGAAAAGAGGAGAGGAGGGGAAGAGAAGAGAGGAGGAAAAAAATGGACAGCGTCACGTCATTGGTTTCTACAGACAGTAAAGGAAACCTATTTTTCGGCAATTTCAAATCCGCAATCTTTCTATATCCGGTCCGAAATGCTAACTGAAATTAACACTATTGGCTGCAACCGCAGCGAGGGCGGGTCTACTCTTCACTCAGTAGAACCCTACTTAATAATTCATTTTAAAATGAATGGGACCATAATTTACTAAACGCATATCATGATGATTTTAAAAAGTCTTTAAACTCGCGATTGAAAACATAAAGTGTTTATGAAAAGGTTTACTACGGTAATAAAATCAAGAGTAAAGTTCGCCCCAAAACCTCATTGACTTCTATTGAGATTATAATGTATTGCCACCACCAAAAGTGAAATAGCGACATATGCTGGGCCATTAATGGGAACAGCAGGCTGAATAAGAAACCGGAAGTGAGCTTCAATTCCAGCGAACAGGGATTGCCCCTTGGAGGAGAAGGGAGGAGGATAGAAAGATGGAGGGGGGAGAGAGTGGGTTGAGAGAAGGGAATAGATTGAATGAGGCAGGGAAGAATATGCATCAGGAAATGGATGGATGGCTGACAGATGAAGGAATAAGATACAGGGTAGAAAGAGGGATGATAATGATGCATGCATAATGGATGGGTGGATATGAGAAGAGAAGAAAGAAGGGCGTTATTGTACTGAGAAAACTGTGTGTGTGTGTGTGTGTGTGTGTGTGTGTGTGTGTGTGTGTGTGTGTGTGTGTGTGTGTGTGTGTGTGTGTGTGTGTGTGTGTGTGTGTGTGTGTGTGTGTGTGTGTGTCACACAGGTTTGGAGACACGTCCCTCCAGGAGATCATTAACTTGGAGAGTTTGGCCAGACTGAACTCCTACTATGAGCAGTTTAAAGAGGTCCTGCCTGAGGACTGTAAGTACAAGCAACTAAACTCACAAGTCACAACCTAACCTAATAGTGACAGCATGTTCTAACAGACCATACGAGGGGTCTGACATGTTTAGCCCACTGACTTAAGCCATTAACTCATTCAGTGCCACATGACGTCTAAGACGTCACGTGGCCTGACGCCCCGTGCGCCACATGACGTCTAAAAGACGTCATGAAAAACTTTTTTTTTTTTTGGAAAAACATGTTCAGAACCCAAGATATGATGATTTGAAGATTTGCTGCTCCATTCACTCTTTGTTTAACTTCTTACTTAAAAAGGCTGTATCTCGGCTCCTAAGCACTTTTCTTTTACAATGAATTTTGGCTGTGGCACTCAGAGCCAAAATTCCATAAATAAGCTGGGCACTGAATGAGTTAAGACCGGGAACGCATCTGTGTCATTTTAGATGTCTTTGGCTATTCAGAAATAGTAGATATACAAGCTCATAGCGCGGCACTCGCTCTGTGCACCTTGTAGATCTGCTATTTTTGAAAAATCTTCAACATTTGTGCAAATCTTTGAATACCGGTACATATATTTTTTTAAATAACATCTTTCCTTCTGTATGGGGTCCCTGGAACAATATATTTTGATGGGGTTGGCGGCCAGATACATATAATTTTGGAGGGTTCCTTGACATGAAAAAGTTGAGCACCACCGATATATATATATATAGCAACATAAGTTTTTTTTAAAACTGTTTCGTATTTAGAAGACATTTGTAGATGTGTTCCCGGATTGAATGGCTTAAAGTATGACATTACTGCCGACCATTTTCCAACTGCATACTATGCTTTGTTTGATGTTCAAGTGGTTGAATTCACTTCAGTTCAATTCAAGTCAAGGGAGCTTTTTTGGCCTTAGAAAACATACGTTTAGATTGGCAAAGTAAGTGTCAAAACATAATTAAAAAACAATTTAAGAAAATAATGGGGAAAGTACAAATGAACTTTCAGGGAAAGTGTGAAAAGTTCTGAAATGGCACATCTACAGTATGTACAGTTAGAGGGGGTACAGCATTGTGTTAAACAGAGCTATGTCACATTGCAACGTTATACATGTTGGCAAGGGTATAGAGCTTTTTGAAACAAATCTTTTGCAGTCACTTTTGGGACGATTAGCAGTACATTATGAAATACAACTTGCAGAGACTTGAAACTTGTCCTGTGCAGTCTCCTTGAAAATGTCCTGTCTCAGTGAACAAAAACTAATGGCCTTATCTTGGGTGATGTATTAAGTGTTGTCATGAGGCCCAGATTTCCAGACAGCTCCTGCAGTTCACAGTGATGGATTACAGACGAGGTGTCACAAAGCTCTGATTGATACGATGCGGCTCAGTCATCATGGCCAATGCATCACTGTAGTCCCGGTTTTCCACAAGGTTTAATTTTCCCAAAGCTTCGTTTTAATTCGCTCAGCAACAGATTTGAGCTGGAAACAAATATGACGCCTTCACGTGTTTCTGCTTCAAATCTGCTGTTGAGCCAATCAAACGAGGCTATGGCAAACTGAACCGGAACAGGAAACGGATATGCCACTTTCTGGAAAAGCCAGGACTATAGTTTTGCACAGAGCCTATTAGAATGACCAAAACACACACTTGACAGTATGTTATAAAGTAATATATTTGTTCTAAATCCCTCCTCTCCATGTGCCCCTGCCTCCACACATCCCCAGGTCTACCCAGGTCTCGCTCTCAGACGTGTCTCCCGGAGCTGCTGAGGTTCCTGGGACAGAACGTCCACGCCAGGAAGAACAAGAACGTGGACATCCTCTGGCAAGCTGCCGAGGTACTGTAGAGCAAGGGTTCCCAAACGTTTCAGGCCGCGACCCCAGCCAAAATAATCATATTTGAACTGGGGACCCCCCCCCCCCCCTGACAAGAACGTGGAATTGTAGGCATTACATTTAGTTTGACTCCACATATACAATTGTGAAAATAGCAGATCTACAAGCTCACAACGCCTCGCAATGCAAAGCGTTTTCGAAAATCGAAAACTAAAGCCACTGATCTTGATATGGGGGCAGGGGCTTTAGTCTTGTGTCTCTTTTTGTTTACAATTAATCACAGAGATCCAAGAAGTTGCATCAATCAGTCATGGGATATTTATTTCGCAGCGGCACAGCTATTAACTCTTTCATTGCCAGACTTATTTCAGACTGTGTCGTCCCAGTGCCAGGAAAATGGTGCATTTTTCCTCCGTTTGATTTTTAACATTGAAGTGAATGGAGCAGCAATTTTTTGGATAGCGTTATCTCCTAGTTGCTTTGAGATTAAAAAAAAAAGACCAAAAAAAAATATATATATATATATATATATAAAAAATAAAAAATAAATAAAAAACATTTTTTGTTTTTTTTTGTTTTTAAATAATTCCCGTTTTTCCGTCATTGGCCATGATAGCCATAGTACCATCGGACGGGAATTCCCGTTTTTGGCAGTCAAAGAGTTAAGCACAGTCAGCTAGTGTCACTCAATGACAGCAGATGCGGGGACCTCAAAACAATCAAATGACCACATAAATGTACATTTCATATAGGCCTAAGCCTACCACTACCAGGCAATTAGATCAATATAAAATATAGAGAGAGAGAGTTTGGGAAACGGAAGCGACGTAACCATATTCAGCACCAGTTAATAGGCCTACAGGTTCGGTTTAGGGATGAATTATTGACAATTCATCTTTTTCCTGTCCTTACTCCTTTGTAGCCTAATTGTGTATGAGAGAACATTAAAAGATAGATAGATAGATAGATAGATAGATAGATAGATAGATAGATAGATAGATAGATAGATAGATAGCCTACAGTGAGTGTCCTACAACATTACATGGAGATTACAGGAGAGGAAGGAGGAGAGAGGGAGTGACAGACAGAATAGGAGAGATAATTGCGTCGGAATCTTTAACCCGTCCACCATTGACACGCTATGAGCTTGTAGATCTGCTAATTTTGAATAGGAAGAGTATAAAATATGGTTAAAGTGGTTGAAATGACTGTGACGCTATATTAACACATTTTGCTGGGGACCCCCTGGTACCCCCCAAGGACCCCTGGGGGTCCCCGGACCCCACTTTGAGAACCAATGATCTAAACTTCCATACCAAGCTTTTTTAGTTAAGACCCCATAACCCTGAGAGTGTACAAATGGAACCAAATGGACCCGTAAGCCCGTAACTAAGGGTACACTCTCAGAGTTACAGACACGTAAAAGGGTCCATTTGGAACCCCCTCCTCCAGGAACCTGCATAGGGGTCCCTGGAACAACCCACTTTGAGAACCGCTTGTTCTAAACCAAACGTCCTTCCCTCCCCTCTCTCAGATCTGCCGCCGGCTGAACGGCGTGCGCTTCACCAGCTGCAAGAGCGCCAAGGACCGCACGGCCATGTCGGTCACCCTGGAGCAGTGCCTCATCATGCAGCATGAACACGGCATGGCCCCGCAGGTCTTCACCCAGGCCCTGGACTGCATGCGCAGGTAGGTGCACCCCCGCCCGCCCCCTCCACCACGCATGAGTTCACAGAGAAAGAAACAGACTACATACTGTCAAAGTCACATCTGGGCAAAAGTGTTTCAAATTTGAGTTCGTGGATGTTTTCTGGATCATTTCTTTTTACTGACGTTGATGTTGAGATTTTCCTATCTCACTCCATTAACACATTGACTGCCTGAGATTAAAACATAGTTTTTTATCCCCATGCCATTGTTTATTACCTTAAATTGACGATCTTTGGAGAGCCGCAGACGCCACGTTGTAGACACGGAAGTAAAAAGGGTCTCCTCTATCCATCGGAGGAATAACATTTTTACCGCGATCGGCCATTTTGCTGCTATCGCCGGTTGAATAATTAGAAATCCGAGCTACACGTGTTTTTCTACAAATCCTACTATAGGAGTGGAAAGTTGTAACACGATATTATTCCTACAAAGTGTAAGCAGACCACACACTCAGGCTTCAATCTCGAAACACTGGTTTTATTCACTGTTGGCACAGTTTGCGGAGCATGCCACAGCAATATTCCGCTGCTTATTCTTGAGTGTCAAATAATCCCTCTCGTATAATAATCCCAGCTCGTCCGAAATGAATGCATCCCCCCAACAATGGGTGAACGTTTTATCAGTCCAGAAAAATGATAGCACACTGCTGTTCACTCTTTCATTATACTCTTTTACAGTACTGCTCAAAATTAATTCAGTTATATTTTGCCCAGGTGTTGCTGACGGTAACTACTCACACCATTGAGTTGACCGCTTATTCACATGGCGGCCATTTTGTCGTACTCTGGAGTTTCTCGCCCTCCATGTACGACATAAGAGCAACTTGTCCATCATGTGAAATGCGGTCAGTTTGCTTGCTTCCCATGGTCCCCTTATATGGAGGCACATGGAAACCTGGAGTTGAATCGTCTTGGATATTTTGAGGTTGTTGTTTTATTTACACCAGACATCACATCATTGATCCTTTGTTTTACATTTAAAATGGAATGATTTCAATCATACCATTTGCTCATCCAACCAGTCTAGCTCAATGATTGGTGCTAACTAGCCTTTTGGAGGAAGCCCAAGTGCAAAATGTTTTCCATTTGTCTGTTGAAGAGAAAAAACAACAACACTGCATTGAAAATGCCAAGAAATCCCTTTTATTTTTTGGGCTGTGTGTCATCAGCAGACGCTTGCTTGTCTGTCTGTCTGTCTGTCTGTCTGTCTGTCTGTCTAATGGCTGTCCGTCCGTCTGTCCGATGTGTACAGCTACTGTAGCTGCCTTGTAACTGTCTGTCTCAATTGTCTCTTGTCTGTCTGTCTGTCTGTCTGTATGCGTACTGCTATCCCACAGTATTTTACTTATATTCCGGCTTGTTGGCCAGTTGAAACTGCCAGTGAATGCACCTTTTCTTTATGTCCATGGAGTTATTCACCTCACTTTTCCTGTCAGAACAGCATCCCTCTCCCCCTCCTCTCCTGCAAATCATTTTCACTCCAATTCTCCCCTCATCCCTTCCTTCACGCCCTGTTCTCTGACCCGGTTTCCTTAAGGAAATCTGTCTTTCAGCTTGTTAAAATAAACAAAACAAAAAAAGCAGACAAACAATGGTACCTCAAATTAAAGCCCAAAACAAATGTGAGCTGTTGTGACAATTTTCACTGTCATTAAAGACAAAACATAAAGTACTGTAAATAATATGCACTCAATTGACGGCGACACATTGTTTGCCCATCTGTGTTTGTGACATTGAGGCTTTCTCAGCTTGCACAAAATAAAAACAAACCACCACATACTGTCTATAGGGCTGCTTCTCCGCTGTGGCCATTTTAAAGTCAGCAGAGGCAAGTTTTTAGGAAAGGTTAGTTGAAGGAATTTCTCGATAACATTGTCTGGTGTCTCAGCGCCGCGCTTCTCAACCTCTGTCCTCCAGGGGACTCATTAATGCTGGTTGTCATAACAGCGCTCTGATAAGCAGTTGTGTAAAGTAACTATTCGTTTTTACTTACTACTGGAGTATTTCCTTCTGTATATTCAATATGTTTTACTTCTTCTCCGCTACATCTCAGAGACAAATATTGTACTTTTTTACTCCACTGCAATTCTTTGAAAACTTAAGTTACTAGTTACTTTGAAGGTTTTGAATATTATTACAAAACATACATTAACCACTTCTACCCTATTATACTTTGGCTATTTGAAAACAGCAGATTTACAAGCTTGAGCTTGTAGGGCTGCTGTTTTCAAAAGATTGTTGATACATGACGAACTTGTGAAATAGGACATACTGCAAAATGAGTACCAAGTACTCTTGATACTTTAAGTATATTTTGATGCCAATACTTTTGTACTTTTACCCAAGTAAATGAATTTGAATACCAAACTTATACTTGTAACACACTATTTCTACAATAGGGTATTGATACTTTTACTTAAGTAAAACATGTGAGTACTTTTTCCATCACTGCTGATAAGGGACTCATTTAGACTTGAAACATTCTGCTGAAAACAATTAACTATCTGGTTGATTAGGTAGAGTTCCCCAGCACCGCTGTCTCAAACTGTGTCATTTAGGCTTTCTACAGTATATACAATCATACTGTATATATTTCAATGTTTCAAAATATACAAAAACATTTGCAATAGTCCAAAAACTGTACTATTGCAAATATATTTTGGATACTGGAAAGTATTACAAATATTCTATCATATTTTGGCTCCTTTGCCTCTTCTATAGTAGTGGCCTAAAATATTGTTTGGCTATTGTTTTGACATATATTTTGAAGCATTTCTTTGCTACATGGGACAATGTTTTAACCTTGTGTGTTGGAAGCCAACATGAACACGAGTCTTTGTCAAAGTGTTTGTGACTTTATGTGTCATAAAGGGCTTTTCATGTATATGTATTCTCTGTGTTATGTAAAACAGAACTTAACTACTTGTAAAACCATGTCTGGACCACATGTTTGTGTACAATAAAGACGTGACACCCAGTCTGCATGTTAGTGGATATATCTCCTCCTTCCCTTTCTCCTCCCCTTCTGTCCTCCTCCTCCTGACATTTTCCTCCTCTGCTGTTCTCTTCATTATCCGCTCCGAGTCCAAAATGCCCTTTCCCTGACAACTGTCGTGGCATTTGGTTCCATCTTGCTTTGGTATGAGTCATAAGTTGCAGTGCACGCTGTGGGAAGAGGCATGTGTCCGGGCTGTATGGTCTTATGCTGGCAGACCCCCTCCCTCCCCCTCCCACAACCTTGCCCCCCCCCCCCCTCCTGATTATGGTCTTGACCCCGCAGTAGAACTGAGGAGATGGGAGTCTGGAATTCAATTCACGGAACTAAGAGTAGGGTGAAATATTCAGCCCCTCAAACCGGGACCCATAACAAATTAAGGCCTGAGGTTCCGATTCTACAAAATGTCTTCTAAATCAAAAAACTTACTTCTGTACATCAGTGGTTCTCAAACTTTTTCATGTCAGGGACCCCTAAAATGATATCTATTTAGCCGCGCACCCCCATCTCAAAATATTTTGTTCCAGGGACCCCCAGAAGCAAAGATTTGAGTTACAAATATTCCCTTAAATATATTTATATTCAAGTGTTCGTTGTGCACGCGTTCGGCCATTCATGCACGTTCATGCATGCGCACATGTATACGCACCATACTGTAGGTGTTGCGTACAAGGTAACGACTGATTGACAAACATCAGCCTCAGCGCTGAATTCAGACACACAATGCATTTAGTTCATGTTTTCTGATTGGTTTAGGTGAGCATGTTTTACAGCAACACCATGATAAACGTCTATGCAACCAGCTATTGTTATTTTAATTCTGGCAAAACATATTGGTGTTGTAGAGATATTTGTCGGGACTCTGGGCAGTGGGCACGCAGCGTGAAATCTGGAAAATCTTGACCAAACCGGCGTGTCTGGTCAGCCTAATTAAGAGTAAGCACTAAGCAACAACACAATGTTAATAGTTGCAGACAGTAGAATACTTCTACTGAATATGATGTGAAACTGTGGTAGAACCATGGGCTCTAGCCACCAGGACTGGGTTGCACCAGTTCTTAGTTACTACAGTAGTACCACTTAGTTGGTTCTTTGAAATGAACTACTTAAAGAAATTGCCTAAATATTGTCCATCATCTGTAGTTATTCTCTGCACTGTGATTGAGAAACTTCATCGTACTTTGAAACTTAGATATTCTACTTCTTAGATATCATCATAGTGAATGCAATATCATGGAAACATTGCTCCTTAGCAGATGTGGTGGATATGGATATATAGACTTAGCAAAGTGTCAAGGTACTGTATGCTATTAAATGACTATATACCGTAAATGACTGTAGTAGCGTTGTATGAAGACTAATACATGGAACTGTAATGCGGTGTATATACACAGCAAGGCTACAGTAGTCAATGTAAAGAGGGGAAAATATAGTGTGTGTATCTATATCTAACCCCTCTGAGATGATGTCATTGCTGGGATTACTGAAAGGTTTTCAACATTGTTACAGTAGCTACAACCTGATGTTAGTATGAGTTTTGATGAGCCGGTGATATGGTAAGTAGCTTCACCGAGTATACTGTGCCCTCAAGCTTCACTTGAGGGCACAAGAAGGCTTCTTTTTTTGACCCATTCATTCCGGGAACGCATACTGTGTAGTTTTAGCTTGGGGCTATTCAAAAATGGCAGATCTACAAGCTCATAGCTGTACTGTAGATCTGCAATTTACTTTATTTTTTAATCGTGAAAATGTTTGCAAATCTTTGAATATAGGCCTGTACATTTTTTAAAGCGAACATTTTTAACTCACATCTTTGCTTCTACATTCTACAAATGTCTTCTAAATCCTACGTGTTTTTTTATTATACTTATGTTATGTTCCAGGGACCCCCCAGAAGCAAAGATTTGAGTTTAAAATGTTTAAATATATATTCAAAGATTTGCACAATTTTCTTTTTTGAATAACAGATCTACAAGCTCATAGCGCTATGAGCTTGTAGATCTGTTATTTTTGAATAGTCAAAGAAATGTAAAGTGACACAGAATGCGTTCCCGGATTGAATGGGCTAATTGGTCAAAAGATGAAAATGTCATGGCAAATGACAGGACAAATATTTTCATATACTGTATTTGGTTGAATCCACTTTATTTGCATTCGTTTATGTGCTAAAATTGTGAGCGCAGATACAAAATGAACAGATAAAAATGATGGACAATATATTTGGACTATTTGTATTATGACCAATCCAAAAATTTTACAGAAAATGAATTGCATTGTAAGACTGGTTTTCCTCTTAAAATGAAATATCTAGTATTAGTTATTAGGACTCATTCAATTCATACAGTATTTCTAAGCAAGATGTTTCTTGGAAACAATGCAGACCTTTCCACCATGTTGTTGCGAGAATGTCGCAGAACACGTTCCACACAATTAGTGTTCATTTGATTGGTGCCTGTGTTCGTGAATTGAATTTTGGCTCCGTACCCCCGATTTAACAAATGTAGCCCAAAGAAGCTCTCCCTTCCCTTCCTCAATATCACCATCTACTCCTCATCTTCATCCCCACATCTTAAAGTATAGAAAGAAGTCTCTGCATTAGCTTCTCTCCTCTCTCACAAGATGTAGAACCTTAAAAATCTTAATTTTTCTTTCTTTCTCTCTCTCTCTCTTTCTCTCTCCCTCTGTTTCCCACGTTGTTCACGTGTTTGAATCCCTGTGTGCTTCTGTTCATATGATCGGTTCATTCGACATTTGCGGGATTATTTCATTTATTTGAATCATCGCTTGTTTTTGTGTGAACTGAATACCTTTTTTGTTTTTATTCACACATATTATGTTCTTTGGACAATTCCTTCATACTCCCTGTGAAAACTGGAAAACCCCTTTTTTTAATTCGCCATTTTTCCATGTGTGTCCATATTGCATGGTTCCATGTTCCATCTGTTGCTTTTTGCCTCGCTTGGACGACTCCCTACTTTTTTTCTCGTCTTCCGCCCTGTTTTGCTCTCATCCCCCCCTCTCCTCCCTGTCCTCCCTGTCTTTCCTGACCGTCCTTCCTTCCTTCCTTCTCTCTTTCCTTGGATATCTTCTCTCCTCCCTCCTTCACTCCAACTCAAACACTTTCCACCTCATGTTCCCCTTTTTGCCTCCTCCCCCATCCCACCAAACGCTCTTCCCCTTCTTCCAAACCTCGCCTCCCCCCTAAATCCTTTGCGGCACCCGCCCACCCCCCCCCCCCATCCCCGCCTATACTCCTCTCCCCTAACGCCCCCCCCTAATCACCTCCATTTCGGACCTCCATAACCCTTCCCCCCTTCCCCCTCGACTCCTGGTACTCGCCCCTGGCCGCCCTCCCTCCCTCCCGGCAGCATTGGGACGAGGGAAGGGGTGATCCAGAAGAACCTGTGCGGCGTGCTGCCGGTGCGGGACTTCCAGCTGGACCCCAGCCTGCTGTACTCGCTGCCCCTGCTGGCCCTCAGCCCCAACCTGCTGGTGGTGTGGATCTTCCTCAGCGTGGCCTACTTCCTGGCCAAGCTGCGCTGCAGCTGAGCCGAGACGCAGAGACGCAAGCGGCGCCACGATGGCCCGCTGGGGCCCGCCGGGACGCTTCTCTGAACTTTTGGTGTTTGTGTGTGTGTGTGTGTGTGTGTGTGTGTGAGAGAGTGGGAAGGGGTTCGAGACGAACCTGGAAGCACCCGTCAAATGCATCCCCGCACACGTACAACAAGAATGTGTCTTTAAACCCATTAAGACCTGAAGCTGATTCTACAAAGGCCTTCTAAATCAGTAGTTCTCAAACTTTTTTCGTGCCAAGGACCCCCAAATTGATGATTATATTTGGCCGCGGACCCCCCATCTGAAAATGTTTCATGCCTGGGACATGATTTTTCAAACACTTTCACGATTGAAAAAAAATGTTCAGAAATAGCAGATGTACAAGCTCGCAGCGTGGCACGAAGTGACGCACTGCGAGCTTGTAGATCTGCTATTTTTGAGAACCTCTGTTCTAAATCCTTTTAGTTTTCTGAAAAATGTATGTTGCTATATATAGCTAAAATCTAAAATTACACAGATGCTTTCCCGGTTTTAATGGGTTAAGTGTGTGTGTGTGTGTGTGTGTGTGTGTGTGTGTGTGTGTGTGTGTGTTTGTGTGTGTGTGTGTGAGTGTGAGTGATATGGAAATATACATGCGTGAACACACTGCTCCTTCCACTAAGGGCTGTGTGGACTCTCTGCCTCCCAAATGAATGGCCAAACTTCGTCCTGGATCTTGGATGTCCCTGTATGACTCTCTATTTTCGTGGGGTCGCCTGTCAGTCAGGCAAGAAGGGCGTAGAGACAGTCAGCTATTGGGGGCTCGTCCGGTCACTCATTCCTTTCTACAGGTTTCTTAACTGTCCTCATTGTCTGTACATTTCTGTGCAAGTATGGAGGTTTACCCCAACCAAATGCTCCACCAGCTGATTCCATAAATGAGCATCAGCGCCACTCTCTGGTTGGCCATGTTAAGTACTGAAATCAGCTGGTGTCTGACGGGTCCTAAAGACTGACAAACCCTTACATTTTCTTCTTGCATGCTCCACTATTCCTCCAGCCCTCGATGGAATTGAAACAAAGAGAGTGACCTTGAGATCTCCAATGTGCAGTCTTGTGACCTGTACCGTCAGCAAATGTCCTGCCTTACTCCTCGTTGTAACAGTACGGCACCCCCTCGCGTTATACCAACGACAAACAGCCTATCTATTACCGTGAAATACAGTGACAGTCTCTATATTTGTCCAAGCATAGATCCTAAGAGGTTGTTGGAAGTCACTATATCACCATTGGTGTGAATATACAGTACATGTATACATATGCAGATTACATAATGTTTTCAGCACAGAGTTATTATTAATGCAATTTATATCTTCAGCTTTGCACTAAGGATTCGCTCATTTCAATTGTTAGTTACAATATGTTATAGCTTTGCTTGATTTGTTCATGTCTTCCATGAGCCGTTGCACATGCCCTTACAGGATAAGGCCAAGAATTTGTTTCTTTGTTTGTTTTTTTTACTTTGGGGCCAAAATCAAGCCAACATTATTTCAATCCATACATGCGCCTTTTTTGGTCATATTTGGTAGTTTTATTTCCTTGGATATTTGTACTTTTATAGACAGTGGAGGAGGTGTTTGTCTTCTACTTCTAGAGCTAATGCACTTTGCAGCAGACGTGGGTCAGTTGCTACTGACATTACTCATGGACTGTTTACATGCAACCTACCGGTAGTAATGCCCTTATTTTTAGAGAAACGTTTTGGTTCATTTCAGACCAACAGTGTTTTGGTGAAAGTCATGGTGTTGAGGCGTAATTTAAACCACTTAAACCCTATATACACCAGGGAGCTATATTACAGTAAATTAGCTGCAGAATCTTCTTGCTGAAAATAGCCAATCTACAAGTGATGCATTGTGATCTTGTATATGGGCTATTTTAAGCGAATGTTTGCCTACAGTATTTTTCACAAATGTTCACCTATCTGTATTATGACATGCCCTGAATGTTGATGCTAGGGTTCATCTGGTTAAAAAAGATGGAATCATTTGGAGTGTCAATTTAATGTAACTCAGTTTGAGTTTTTGTCCTGGCCTGTGGGCAGATTTCGGAGAGGTTAGCACTGTTTTTGGACAAATGTAATTGGTCCCACTGGGCTGGATCCACATAGACGGAACCCATTCCCAGGAGATCTAACTGGATCCATTCATAGTAGTAATTCAGCCCACGTCTGCTTTCCCGTCATTCTTGCCGTGAATATCAGCTCTGTCTCGACAGAGATGAATCTTTATTAATTTTTTAGATGTAATGTCCTAACTGATTTTGGAATGTACTGACTAGACTGTCGGATATTCAGGGGGAAACGTGTTTGATTATGCAGTATCCTACACACTAAAGAGCATTTATCAAAGATATTATATATTAACAATATCCGTTTACATGTTCTCAGACATATGATATATGTTGTAGCTGTAAGAGTGAGGCTGACCGGTACTATTCTAGGGGCCCTATTTTCGCCGGTGCCTCAACCCTTATCCCTAAACTTCTTTGCCATTTTTTACTATTTTTAAAAACATTTTCAAATTGTTCAAATAGTAATGCACATGCTCACAATGTGTCGATGTAGATCGGCCAGTTGAACTATTTGAAAAAACTATAAAAAAATGGCAAAGAAGTTTAGGGATAATGGGTAAGGCACCGGCAAAAATATGGCCCAAGATGTATTATATATTTGTTAGTCATGTGACGTGTTGGCTAAATGGTTAGCCAACTGTGTTTGTAGTTAAGCTATACTGTCCTTCAAAAGCAAAGAGCAGTAACTAGTTATTTGGTTTTATTTATTCATTCATTTGGGGCGGGGAAGGGGGTACATTTCAAAGTTCAAGGTGTAGGGATTTAGTTTGAATATAAATCAAATGGCATCACCCACCTATACCAGGAGTAGTTTGGTGGTTCGGTCGGTCTCCCTGCTCAGGCAGTTAATGCTCTTTGGCTTTGCAGGGTCAGTGTAGGAAAAATGAAACCAGGTAGAAAATAAGGAATGTATTCATGCTTTGTGCCAAATGCTTCTTCGGTCAGGGTTTTCTGTTTTGTTTAGTTTAGGTTAGCTTTTGAGCTGGCTACTCCAGTGTTTTGAGGATATCTCTTTTAAGATGTGGGGCTAGAGGGGAATTTGAAATCCTCGTCCGAAAATCCAATCCAAATAGCTTCCATAGTTGTGTATGTACATCAGACATGATGAGGGATCCAACACCAAAAACAAAACAACGTCCATCTTAAGAAGTCACAGTAAATGCAGAAACAAAGCAAGTGGACCGAGATTTTCTCACCTTTCGGTTTCCAAGAGACGTTTGGAAGAAGGTAGCTTAAGAATGAGAATGTATTGAAATAAGATGTGTGTTTTTAAGTGAATTGAATCTATATATTATTAATATATGACATACTTTAATATATTTTACTTTTTTAAATGACATCATGACATGACTTTAATATCGTACATGCAGAGCGAGGGAGAGGGAGGGGGAGGGACGGAGGGGGGAGAGAGGGAGGTAGGGGGGAGAGGAAGGTAGGTAGGTAGGGAGGGAGAGAGAGAGAGATATAGATAGAGAGAGGTTGTACTGTAGGAAGCATTGGAAGTATTGGCAGTCACACTAAAATAGCCTATTATGACATTGGGAAATGGCCTATTTCCTACTGACTTGCAGCAGTGCTTTCCTGGAGCATTTTATTTGTAATCATGAATCACATTTTGAATCAGTGATTTTTTTTGTAATGCCTCTTGAAAAAGGTCTTATCTAGGAGAGGTATACTATACAGTAAAAGTTTAAAGGAGTAGTTAATGATTCAAAACTTTTCAAACGCTTTAAAGATTTTTCTCAAAATGTTCAAAAGTGGCACATGTACAAGCTGCAAGCTTGTATGTCTGCTATTTTTAACGGACTCTGAAATCTAAAATGATACATGACGCTTTCCCAGGTTTAATGGGTTAACAGCCATTTTGACCCAGAAACCGTCGGAAGTGACTGACCTAAATCTCCAAACCCAAACAAGGAACATGACATCATCAGGGAGAAAAGTGAGAAAAGGAAAGTGTATTTGCATTCTGCAGACAATAGTTCAAAAATATTAAATCAAAATAGTCTGAATTTACATACATACATTAATTGAATTTACATTTGATTAATTTAAAGCAGGGGTCTTCAACGTTTTTCAACCCAAGGACCCATTTAGCTGAGAGAGAGAAGAAGCAAGGACCCCCCACAACATATTGTATACAATTGTGTCGCAGACTAAACTTTTACATAGATTTCATAGATAGCTGGATTCACGTTAATGTATTTTCAGACAGTTAACCTTTAAACCCTCAATATTTAGTCAACTTGACGTTGGCTCTGTACTTGGTCTGCTTTTCCCTCTACACCGACTCTCCGAAAATAGCCGATCTACAAGCTCACAACGCCTCGCAGCGCGAGGCGTTGTGAGCTTGTAGATCGGCTATTTTCAGCTAATGTTCCTCAATAACACACAAAGATTTGACATACCCCATCTAGTAACTCTGAGGACCCCAAGGGGTCCCGGACCCCCTGGTGAAGACCCCGGATTTAAAGCCTGCATTTAATTTCCCCATGCCTAATGAAAAAAAACATAGTGTTAATTTGACACCGAGAGAGTTAAATGAACACTGAGTATTTGTACTGTGTAAGTGTACCGTGTCATTCACCTCGCAGGAGTTAGAAGCTCCATCTCATCTACGCCGACCCAGTAAAGAAATGGATCATCGGACCAAAATAGACACCTTGGGGAGTTTCCTCACATCCTCCCCTTGACCGCTAAACAGACACACTGCATTATATGAGCATGTGTGTGTGTTCACACACACGTTCAGTTTGTAATATGGAAATTGGTATTAGCGCCACCTAAAGTTGTAAACTAGTACTAACATAATCAACGAGAAGTGCCGTTATTAGTTATTGGGAATTTACTTTCTGCTGAAAAGTCAAATTAATATTTTACATTAAATGACATGCTACTTACATGCAAATTCACACTTCCTACTCCAAATGCAATAAACTTTACTGAAAATAGTCAATTTCAATAGATGAGGGCTTTACATTAAATTATAATTGAAAATTATAATTACCATTATTTAATACTAGGAATTATTCACCAAGGAATTATTGTAATCACTTTAAACCGCCCAAAAGTCTTGTCAAGCTTTGTCATATGCAACCAAATTTATTGTCTTCTTTTAATCATAAAGATCCTTTTCTTCTTTTATTTGTTTCGTTTCTTAACTTTTATTTTTATTTTTTTATATAAAGGCGTCTTCCTAAGACAACCCAAACGTAATGGATCAGAGAATATTATATTTGTATCGCTTGTACATAAATCCTGTTGAAACGCTTGTACGTCTAAATGCAATACGTTTGCTCTTTATTTATTCAAAAGCAGAGTGTATATAAATATACAGTACATATATATATCTATATCATTATCTACATAGTACATACATAATGTGATTATGCTTGGGTCATAATCGTCATGCTGTTGTCACTTTATCTCAAAACCACATGTTTTCTGTTACCTGTGTGTCTCTGTGATCTTACTGTAAACATTTTATTTATTTATTTCTTTTGGATTGTGAGTTAATGTCTATGAGAACATGCAATCTGTCAGCCCTAGAGAGAAACTGCCCTTAAGAACCACTTAAACCCCAGCATCTGTATTGTGGGGAAAGCTTTAGCAGAACATAGCCAAGCTCATGATATTTCTTTTCCACAATAACAGAAAAGGCACAGAGCCCTCGTGTCTCATAGTATAGAGACCCCACTCAACCATATACGGTTTAAAGGGATAGTTCACCCCAAAACATATTTTTTTCTCTTGATTAGTCACCCCATGGAGATTTGAATTCATGGATATTGTTTAGTTTTTGTCGCATTCCTAAGCCAATAATTTGATGACCAGCGGTTCCGGTAGGCTCATGAATGCGACAAAACAAAAAGCATGAATTCAAGTCTCCATGGGGTGACTAATCGATATAAAAAGTAATTTTGGGGGTGAACTATCCCTTTAAGTGGTTAAACCCTCAGGTCTCAGTGAAATGGACTTGAGTTGCCCCTGTACTTGGATCGATTTCGTCTGTCTACACCAAAATCTCTTCACCGGAAATAGCCGATCACAGCCGATCACAGCGCAACGCAACGCGACGTGAGCCGGCTATTTTCTGCAAATGTTGTGCCCCCCCCCCCCCCCCTCCCCCCAGATTAGGGATGCTGTGGCCTCAAGTGGTTAAAACTGCCTTGAAGGAGCTCTAAAAAAAAGAAACTGGTGTAAAATTTTACGAGAAACATCAGCAGTGCTCCAGTAAATATTACAGTAGGAATGACTCGGCCAGAGGATCCCAGGTCGGTTGTCAGTCTCGCGAGCCAGACTGTTGCCTCCCACGCTGTTCAAATGCTTCCGGATAGCAGATCTACAAGCTCATAGTGCGGCAGCGGATGTGACGCCTCCTCCCCGCTTCCGTTTCGTCTTTACAGACGCGCAAATTTGTCTTAATTAATCAAATGGAAATTTGAAATTCTAAAATAATATAGAGATATTTTTAAATATTCTTTCGTGAACGGAAACAGAAGACAGTTTGCGGGAGGTGTAGTTCCAGACTCTATATAGCGTTCAGGAGATTGTGGAATAGATGGTCTGGCTACGCGAGACTATCCAGAGGGTGACGTCTTTACTCCAGGAGCTTTCCACTGTGTGACATTGTTCAACCGTTGATGATCAAAGCATTTACTCTTTCAGATATCAACTGGCTTTTTTTTCTCCTTCTTTTTAACCCATTAAGACCTGAGGACGATTCTACAAATGCCTTCTAAATCAGTAGTTCTGAAACTTTTTCGTGCTAAAAGACCCCCCAAAGAAATATATATATATATATATGGCCATAGACCCCCATCTGAAAATGTTTTGTGCCAGTGAGCCCCAGAAGAGAAGATTTGTTTTTTTTAATCTAAATTATTAAAAGTTTTTCAAACACTTCCAAAACTTTTCAGACACTTTTCTTTCAAGATTTTAAAAAAATAGCAGATGTGCAAGCTTGTGCAATCATGGCACGAAGTGACGCACTGTAAGCTTATCTTCCGTTTTTCAATAGCCAGTGCTAAAATCTAAAATTGCACGGATGCTCACCCGGTTTTAATGGGTTAAACTGTGCTACGCTACATGAGACACAGTAAATGTATTGCATACCTACAGTAGGAAAAGCTGTAACCAAGTGTACCTGAACAGCCGGGCTTCTGCTTTAATAAACGTATTTTTTTGTTATGTTTAGTTTTGTTTAGTTTTTGTTGTCTTGTTTCCACCGGCCTGCACAATATAAACATGTTGAACTGAAGCATCCATGGTCTTTTGACCGTTCCTGCGTTTGCTCTTGGTCATTTCTCAGCTTTTCGCTCAATTCCAATAATGGGACGAATCGTTTTTTTTTTTCACTTTTGTTTTAGTGTTTATCTTTTGAGCGGGGTGAGCATTTGACACTCACACTGTCTCCTCACCTTGCTGTGGTTGTGGATGAGCTTAGAATGGCACGTACAGTATGGTACAGTAGTACAGTACTGTACATATCGCTCTGCTATCCTCTGCTAAGCTGCATGGCCCTGTACATCTTGAAAGGGATAGTTCACCCAAAAAAGTACTTTTTTCCTATGGATTAGTCACCCCATGGAGACTTAAATACATGGATATTGTTTAGTTTTTGTCGCATTCCTAAGCCAATAATGTGATGACCAGGGAACCGGTAGGCAGCGGTTCCGGTAGGAGACACAAAGGAGACTCTTTGTGTCTCCTACTGGAACCGCTGCCGGTCATCAAATTATTGGCTTAGGAATGTGACAAAAAAATAATAATATCCATGAATTCAAGTCTCCATGGGGTGACTAATCCATAGGAAAAAGGTCATTTTGGGGGTGAACTATCTCTTCTCACAGAATCTCACAGAATGCTCCCCTATTATGTCATGCCTCGGGGCCCTGTGATGCTGATTAGAGTTCTCAGCGGGCCTGAAAGATAAGGCCTGACCCTAACTGGGCCCTACTGGGCCAGCCCGAGGCCCTTAAAAACATGGGCTCTTCACTTGAACAAGTTCACTTTGAGCTGCATGCAACACATCCACTGCCATTTCCGGCGGCCTTACCGTTAGGCCGCTAGGGGCAGCTGAAACATTTTTTTGGGGGGTAATAGATGTGTTTTTCCTTCACGGAACCCGAGGCTCGGCCCGGCGCGACTAATTAGCATAGATTTTGGGCCTGACCCGGCCCGAAAACGTTGAGTCGGGTAGGGTCGGGTCCGGGCAGAATTTGAGAACTCTAATGCTGATACAGACCCTGATTGGCTCACAATAATGTGAATTCACGCGACCAGGATGGTTTACCAGGCTATATTATAGTCTGCTTAGATTCTGTGATGTTTTTAATCTGTGTGGCCGGGCGGACAGGCCGACGGTCAGAGATTTTGCGCCTTGAAACTCCATTCGGTCATCCCACCCAGCTCTCATACAGCAAAGTCCTCAGCGTTAATTATAACTCTCAGCGGGTCCATTTCTTCTTCCTTTTCTTTTTACAGATTTAAATGAACACTGTGGATTTTTGCTCTCTCGCCTGTTCTTTTTCTACGCCAGTGGTTCTCAAAGTGAGGTCCAAGGACCCATAAGGGTTCCTTGAAGGGGTTCCAAATCGACTCTCACAGGTCCGTAGCTCTGAGAGCGTACAAATGGAACCAAATGGACCCTTACGGGTCCATTTGGTTCCAGTTGTACGCTCTCAGAGTTATGGGAGTCCTTCAAGTTAAAACGTTTGAGAACCACAGTGCTCTATGCCGTAGATGTCTTGCTCTCCATTCTTGTCCATTCTGGTGTATTATACGTACGTTTTTGATTGCTTGAATACTTTATCAACAGTTTGCAAAAATGCTTATACAACGATGCTAAAAGGATAACACAAAATGCGCTGAGGGCTTGTTTCTATTGTGGTCCAGTGTATTCAATTAATCAAGACATTTAAAGACATACAATGTCTTCCTGTCCATTCTGCTGTATTACAGTATTTGTGCAGTAAATGTCGGCATCATCGTTGCTTCTTGTGTCCGACGGACCCTCACTCACCCTCACTCTTCTTTTCTTTTTATTTGCTCTCATCGTCTGTACATGTTCTGTCCTCTTCTTCCTCCTCTCTCTACCCCCTGCCCCTACACACCTCCCCTTCTCCCTCTCCCTCTCTCTCTCCTCTCCCCAGCGAGGGCTGCCGACGGGAGAACACGGTGAAGAACGTGGGATGTCGGAAGTACGCCTTCAACTCCCTGCAGCTCAAAGCCTTCCCCAAGCACTACCGGCCGCCGGACGGGACCTTCGGGAAGGTGGAGACCTGATGGCGACCCGCACTGAGCGGCTCCGTGGCTCGACGCGTCCCGGACTGACGCGTTTTTTTGGGGGGGGGGGAAGGTCGAGTTCCGAACTCGGGACTAATACGGAAGATACTGTGTCTTAGGAGCGCCGCCATTTGATTGGGACAACTTAGACGAATCTACATCGCTGTGTAGCAACTTGTGTTCGACGACAATCCACACTTTTTGAGCATCACGTTGCCTAGCTACTGTATCTACGGAGGTTGGACACAGAGCTGCACTGACTTGTTTTTTGTTGTTTTTAACTTTTACGGTAGACAAGTAATTCACCAAAGTCACAGCAATATTGCCTGAAGAAGCCCTTAAAAGCCACACCACTGTATTACTACTAGCTTTGGACATAATACTGTCTTAGTTGCCTTTCGTTATATATAATAATAATGTGTATCTGTACCATTAACACGTTTAACATGATATAAAATTCTGTGAAAGAATGAGCAGTTGTTTTTCAGTGTGAGAACGTGAAGCGTAGAAATGGGAGAATGGTTGCACTGCACTTAACTGTGGATGGGTTGGAGGGACAATAATACCCATGATGGTATCCGGAACCCTCACCCCAAAACACCCTCTCCCCCCATTTTTGACCAATTATATGAAGATAGGTTGAAAATGGGTGAAGTCATCCTTTAGCTATTAGTTAATTTGCTATTGTTACACATTGTAAATGTGATAAGTGTTAAAAGATATATATACTGAGATATCACAAATCACAAAGCCTTTGCTTGTTCAATAGCAACTCACATTTTCCTATTGTTTTAAAGTTGTAGGAAATCAAGTATAGCCTAAGCATGGGTCTAGTTCTGTCTAGAATGGCAGATGACATGTACACATTATTTAAGGAAAGTTCTCTCATGAAACACCTCCACAGAATGGCATTGAGAAACGCATGCTTTTATGAAGGTGTGACTGTCTGTGAATACATTTCCAAAGCTCTACTCCAGAGCCTGGCTATAATAGATCTGACAGAATGGAATGGATCCGTAGTGACCAAGGTAAGTCACTCTGGTAAGTGTGCCAGATAAATGTCTTGCACCAGTGTGACACATTATCACCATTATCGTTGCTGTCGGTCAGAAACCTCTTATCTCATAATTATTTTAACATTTTGTGTTTTTGTTTTTCTTAAATTATCGCCCTACTTGATCATACTACAGCATCCCACAAGAGCATCAAAAGTAGCAGATCCGCAATCCGCCACGTTTTGAGCTTGTAGATCTGCTGCGTTTGCTATTTTTGAATTTGAATCCTGAAAAGTAACAGTTTTGGACATATGAGGTTTCCACCTGACAGAGACAATAAAAAATACCTTAGCACTTATTTTATACTTTGGTTATTCTGAAATGGCCAATCTACAAGCTCAAAGAGCTGATATAAATACAATAAAAAATGTTGCCTATATGACATGCCCAAAATAGGGACGCCATCGCCAAGGTTAATGTTGTTAAGCACTACATACTTTTAACCCAGAACAGTTGATCATTTGCCACTAAATCAGGGGTCTTCAACGTTTTCAGGCCAAGGACCCCCTAGCTGAGAGAGAGATGAAGCAGGGACCTCTATATTGTATAACATTTTGTTTCAGATTAAACTTTTTTTGTTTACTTGGTCTGCTCTTTTTCCCTCTACACCTACAGTACACCAAAAATAGCTACAAGTTCACAACGCAAGGCGTTGTGAGCTTGTAGATCTGCTATTTTTGGCTAAAGTTCTCCTAAGGAAAATGGATGCTAGGGTTCAAGTAGTTAAGGTAAAAAATATAAATCATATCACACAAAGATTTGGCGGACCCCCTGTAGTAACTCTGAGGACCCCCTAGGGGTCCCGGACCCCCTGTTGAAGACCCCTGCACTAAGTTATAATTGTGTGTATCTGCAATGGCATGTTTCTACCACACGGAGGATGTAGAGTGCAACTCCTTTGAGCTCTGTATCAGATATAAAAAGATAAGAGCGTCCTCAGAATCTGTACTTAATTAAGTACAGTACTCAAGTACATTTACTCCGTTACTGTCCACCACTGCCTATGGAACTGCTCCCACGTGAAATGCAACCCGTGTGGTCATGATGATGATGATGCCTCTGGCATATCCACATTACAGATGATAGATTCTATCACTACTTACAGACCGTCTTCTGTTTGTCTGTGTATACGTGGCTTTGGGCTGGAGTCACATGTGTGACACTCTGATATAAATGTAGACATTTGGATGGTCGCTGCACATTTAAGTTGCTTGTTTCTCTTTTCCAGGGCATGCAGTTTGCATTCAGCATGGCCACCATACTCCTCTTCGGACAAATCGTTTGCATCCTCTCTGTCGTGGCTGTCTTGCTCTGGATCGCCTCCCGTTTATTGTCCCGGCGTGGTGGTGGGACGGGCGTACAGAAGGGTTACAGGTACGTGCGAGTACCAATTTTTTCAGGTTTTTCGCCCCGGTCGGGTGTGGTTTTGAGGCTAGGGTTAGGCATAGTTTTTGTGTGGGTTAGGTTAAGGCATAGTTTTTGTGAGGTTAAGGTTAGGTTAAGGCATAGTTTTTGTGAGGTTAAGGTTAGGTTTAGGTATAGTTTTTGTGAGGTTAAGGTTAGGTTAAGGCATAGTTTTTGTGAGGTTAAGGTTAGGTTAAGGCATAGTTTTTGTGAGGTTAAGGTTAGGTTAAGGCATAGTTCTTGTGTGTGATTTTGATTCACTGTACAGCACCACTCGTCCTAGGATATAATAACGTCATATAAAGGTAAGAAAAAGGCTAGTCCGGAATTCTCCTTTTTAAGTAGCAAAAGAAAAGGACTCATCATGCAGAATGTCCCATTTCAGAATCATTATTAGATTATAATTATTGATCATTAACCAATTAAGCAATATTGTATACTTCCATTCGTAAATAGCCGATCTCACAGGGCATTTGTAATGCATTGTGAGCTTAGATCTGCTATTTTTGAAACTATTAGAATGTTTGTGATTAATAATTTGATACATTTATGTAGACATTTTTCATAACTTCATCCCGAGTCCACCGCAGCTAAAAACGCGAGCGGATGGTCTGTGTGCTAAATTGCGTATTTTTATCGCTCAATTCGAACTTTTTTTTTGTTGTGATATCTGACGTTCATATTGACAGAAAACTCTCCACAGTGTTTGTGTTAGATGCTTTTAAACGCTACGGCAGCCCATTTCGGACAAAAACACAGTGGTGAGGTTTCTGTCATTATGAATGTCAGATACCGTATCACCAAAAAGGGTTAGGGTTTAAAATACGCGATTTAGCGCACAGACCATTTACGCAAGTTTTTAGCTAGTCCGGAATTATCTTTTAAGTATATTTTGAGACTAATACTTTTGTACACATTACCTGCCAATCACGCATAAATGCGATCTATTAAATAGCGCACTTGGCCGCCAAGATCGCATGAATGCGTTCTATTGAAAAAATTGATTTTTTTTTTTTTTTTTTTTTTTTTTTGACCCAAAGACCAAGGAGATATGATTTTTCGAAGATCTAGACTCCTATCCACTTCCTTGTTAACTCAAAACTTAAAAAATCTGTATCTCGGCTCCTGAGTACTTTTTTAATTTCAATGAAAAATGTCTGGCAGAAAACAGAAAAAAATCTGAAATAATTAGGGCAGGCTAAGTGTTAAAGGTAGGGTAAGTAATATGTTGTCAGATCAAATGCATCAAATATCTAAATACTGAATCAAGCAACTTAAAAACTGTCCAGAGTGCTCACAAAATGAGCTTGTAGATCTGCTTTTTTCAAAAGATTTTTATACATTTTGAAAACTTGTGAAATGGGACATTCTGCATAGTGAGCACTTTTACTTTTGTACTTTAAGTACATTTTGATACCAATGCTTTTGTACTTTTACTCATGTACATCTTGAATTCCGGACTTTTACCTGTAACAGAGTTTTTCTACATTGCAGTATTGATACTTTTACTTAAGTAACAAACGTGAGTACTTTTTCCACCACTTGCAGGTACGCTGTGCTGATAACGGGCTGCGACAGCGGCTTCGGTCACCACCTGGCCAGGCGGCTGGACGGTGAGGGGCTGGTGGTGTTCGCCGGGTGTCTGTTTCCAGAGGGCCCTGGCGCACAGAGCCTGGTGAAGAGCTGCTCCACACACCTGAAGGTGATCCAGCTGGACGTCACCAGCGATGACAGCGTGCAGCAGGCTAAGGAGGCCGTCCGGGCCAACCTTCCAGAGAACGGTGAGAGAACTCGATCAGCCTGTAGATGAGTTTTAAAGTGTCATCATGATAAAAAACGCACTTGACTTGGAATTGTAGAATCCTCTTTACCACTACCACTACCAGCTACTACATTTCTGTGTTGTCACTGCTGTCGCATCCTACTGACTCTCCTGCCAGTGAGGAGCCCCCACCAGGAGGACGTAGAACCTTCGTCCTACTCCTCTCGCCCAACATTCCCTGCTGACAGGTGCCGCCCCAGCCCGTAGGAGTACGTGCGATGACCGATATCACCCGCCCCGCCCGGCTTCCCTCGCTCGTCAATGCCAGATGCACCACGATGGATTCGAACCCACAACCTCCAAATAATTGAAAAAACACGGTCTCCTCACGTATTAGAAGGCCAATGTCAGTCACCAGAACCAAGGACGGCTGTTTCTGTATTTTATTTATTTATTTATTGGTGTTTTGAACATTGTATGTTTTGTTAAATGTGAGTTTTATTTATTGATTTGTTTTCATACTGTACTTGGGCATGGTGCATTTTAAGTTAAATGAATAAGGGTATACAACGTTTAGGCTTCGGTCTATCTATACCTTTTACGTCTTTAGAAGACGGAAAGGATGAAGAGAGAAAAAAGGATGAGTGTATTAATGCATTTTGTTGGTCTTTTTTTTGTATGTGATACAAAGATCTGTTAACTGAAAATGTAAACGACTGGGGGGAAAAATACACTAAACCAAAAACTAAACTATAATCCTCTTTAATCGCCAAGTTGTTTTGTCAGTAAAAACCTGTTTTCTGTTATCAGGTCTGTGGGCCGTTGTGAACAACGCCGGGATCTCTGACTGGGCCGAGACAGAATGGAACACCATTGACGATTATCGTCACCTGGTCGACATCAACTTATTTGGCTGCATCCGGACATCCATTGCCTTTCTACCCATGGTCCGTGCCAGCAAAGGTCAGCCAAAGAACCAGAGTACCGTTACTCGGTTCACAAACACATTTGGAGCATAAAGCCAAAGGTTTGTCCATGCTGGGCCTCTAATTGTTGTCAGTGGTGGGCAGTAACTAAGTACATTTACTTGAGTGCTGTACTTCAGTACATTTTGTAGGTATTTTTTACTTTACTGGAGTATTTCCAATATTCAATAGTTTTAAAAAAGCAAGCAAGTATCAAGTTCTGGTTCCCGTTAATCCTAGAAGCACCTCCATGTTTTTTTTATTCAACTTTATCTCCATTGAGCACCTGGTTGTTCTCTCTGTTATAATTCAATAGTTTTACTTCTGCTCCACTACATCTGAGAGAAAAATATTGTACTTTTCACTCAGCTATAATTATTTTTTGTGAATTTAGATTTTTATTACAAAACATACATTTACCACTTTCAGCCCTATACTTAGTCTATTTAAAAAATAGCGACACGTTATGAGTTTGTAGATCTGCTATTTTCAAAAGAAATAGACTTGAAATGGGACATTTTGCATATTGATTACTTTTACTTTTGGTACTTGAAGTACATTTTTATGCCAATACTTTTGTACTTTTACTCAAGTGAATTTTGAATACCGGACCTTTACTTGTATTTCTACATTGTGGTATTGATATTTTTAATTAAGTAAAACAAATTGAGTACTTCTTCCATCACTGATCGTTGTTTATTATCTGTTTTATGATCAGGACGAATGGTTTATGTATCGAGCATCTTGGCTTTCTACAACTGTCTCAACATGGGAGCCTACAGCGTGTCTAAGAGAGGACTTGAGGCGTTTGCAGATTGCTTACGGGTGGAAATGGCCAGTTTTGGCGTCAAGGTATTGTAACTTTAATGCTGCGTTCACACTGGCAGCTACAAAGATGCAGGCTACCATTCTTTTTCAATGGCATCCAGTGAGATGCAATGATTCAGCCGATGTTTGTAGCTGCTGCAAAAGCTACAACTGCTACAAAGCTACAGTACAAAAAAGTTTAGCCGGTTTCAACTTCAGCTACAAAGATACAAAGCTACAAATATGCTGTGCAGCTTTGTCTCTTTTGTATCTGCCAGTCCGAACGCAGCATAATGCTGTGTTATCACAGGCAGATACAAAAATACAAAAATACACAGCTTATTTGTCGCTCTGTCACTTTGTATCTGTGTTGCTCAACACGCCCCCACCCCCCCCTATACAAGATTTGAATTGTTCAAATGTTTCAAAAACATTCCAAATTTTTACAAGATAAAAAAAGCAGATCTACAAGCTCACAGCACGTCGCGATGCGTTGTGTAGTTGCAGACAAATAGCTGATGCACTGTATTATAGGATGAAAGTTAAACTGATTTTGACACTGTATTATTTTGATTGATTTTGATTTGATTTGATTTGACTGATCAAAAAACCCTCCCCCAAGGACCCCTGGGGGACCACTGGTCAGTCCATAATAGTGTTTCATCCGGATGCTACATGAGATGGAGGACACGTTTAGCAGGGAATTGAAGGTCAATTCCAATGCTGTCTTTTCTCCCCTCCACTCTTATCAGGTGTGCATCGTCCAGCCGGGAAACTTCGGCAGCGCCACGAACATCGTGAGGATGAAGACGGGCCAGGACATCTGGGACAAGTTGGACGACGAGCGACAGCGAACGTTCAGCCGCCGGTACGTGGAACGGGCGGTCGAGTATGTCATGGCGTCGTGCAAGACCGGATGCACGAACGTGGACGGCGTCATCGAGGCCATGCTGGACGCCATCGTGTCTCCGCGTCCTAAGAGCAGATACCTGGTCGTCCCCGTCGCCGACGTGCTCTTCTTCCGCGTCGTCCCCTATCTGCCCACGCGTCTGACGGACGCCATGCTTTCCCGGAGCCCCATGTACGCCGCGAGAAAAGACATGCTTTATTCTAATTAGGGGAATAGTGGGACATGCAGTGCAGTGTTTCCTAAACTTTTTAGCATCAAGGCCCAAAAAGAGAAATTTGATGTCTCCCCCGGGACCGAAAACAAGTGAAAATAGCTGATCGATAAGCTTACAACGCGTTTTTAGCAATGCGTTTTGAGCTCACAACGTGTTGCGATGCAACGCGTTTTGAGCTTGTAGATCTGCTATTTTCTTAGATTTAAAAAAAAATATATGAAATTATCTTTATTTTAATATCTGAAAATGTTTATTGTGTAGTACGTCATGGCGTCGTGTAAGACCGGATGTAAAAATGTATTGCCAATTTGCCAAAAATCTGAAATATAGCAATTTCAAACAGTCTTCCTGTTCTGTGATCATACAGTACACTGACAAAGTAGAATCTGTTGAAGGTTTCTTTCTCAAACTATGTCATAAATAGGACGGGAAACACACACACACACACACACACACACACACACACACACACACACACACACACACACACACACTTGAAAACTCACTGGCATGGGCATATTTTATTTATTTTATTTTGGAGGTATTAAAACGGTCTTAAAAGTCCTTCAATAGTCACTTTATAAATGTGCAGATAACCTGTATACACTTATACTGCATGTTGTAATGTTTCACATTAAGCTAATCATCTGAGGATCCCCAAAATCATGTTGGGGTCCCACAGGTTGAGAACCGCTGGCTTAGTAGACTAATTGCTAGGAAACAAGCAGTTAAACAGGCACTGCTGAGAGTGTATAATGTTATATATTGTACATTATACAGTATGTGCATATTTTATTTATATTTTTCCCTTGCAAAATTACCGATGGTGTTGAATTGACTGTGACGTCTCTCCATCATGCTGTACCTATACTGTACTTTATTTCTTGACCCGGAATCTATCATTATTTTAATCTGCTGTGCTATTTCCCTCGCAGGATCAATAAAGAAGATTTTGTAACGCTTTTTTTTTTCACCCGGTGCCAATTTGCTAAGTGATCCTGGGCGCTACACTCCCCCCACCAGCCTAGGGGGCCCAGGGCCGAGCTCATGGCTCCTTCAATGCATCAATAAAGATCTTATCTTATCTTTCAGAGTTACTACAGGGGGGCCGTCAAATCTTTCTGTGATAGGATTTTTTTTCCTTATTCTTTTTTACATCAACCTCTTGAACCCTAGCATTTTTCTGAGGAGAACTTTAGCCAAAAATAGCTACAAGCTCACAACGTCTCGCAAAGAGGTTTGGTGTGGGGGGGGAGCAGACCAAGTACAAGTTTTCTAAGTATTGAGGGTTTAAGTGGTTTAACCGTCTGAAAATACACATTAACATGAATCCAACATACAGTAACGCTACACTCTATGAAGTCTATGAAGATTTCTATGAAATCTCCGAAAAAGCTTAATCTGCAACACAATTTGAAACAATGTGTAGAAGCCCTGAATGAAACCTTGTTTCATTTCTCTCTCAGCCAAGGGGTCCGTGGCCTGAAAGAACATTGGAATACCCCTGAGTTAGAGTAAGTGGCAGAATGCGGTGTTGTGTCTGTTTGTGTGTCCGTTGAGTGTCGGGTAGGGCTCTGTGATGTCCCAGGCGTAGGGGGTGACTGCCCTGGACGGACAGAAGGACACGGGGGGCGTGACTCCAGCCGTGGAGGACGAGTGCGCAGATGGGGTCCTGTCTCCTTGTCCGTGTGTCCCGTCGCTCTCCTCCGCATGCTGTCTCTCCTGTGACTCTGTGGGGAACGGATCGAACCATTTCAGGGTTTAGCGGGGTAATGGTTGAACTTAATGCCGTTGGTTCTCAAAGTATTTCATGTCAAGGACTCCCAAATGAATATGAACTGGGAATAAGGTTCATGTAATGCTTTGAAAGATGGAGAAAGGAGCTCTCATATTCAACGCCATGGACAGCACTCCTATCTACATGCATAGTTAAAGGGGCATACCACTCATTTTCAACATTGAACTATGTCATTAATACACCTTAGAGCTGTTGTGTGGAAATAAGAACAAAGTCCCTTCTGTGTTGCCTGGAGAGTTGTTAGAGCATTTTTAGCCAATTGATTTCCATTATCTACACGTACTATGTCTTGTGAAATGTGATATATAACCACATGCCATTATAAACTACTACAAGTCACTGTTTCAGCTGGAAGTCAATGCCTCATTCTAGTAAATGAGGCGGCCTAGAGGGCGGAGCCAAAGAGTACACCGCCCATATGTCACTGATCACATGACCCAACAATCAATTATCCAATTCTAGGCAACCCAGAAGGGGGGGGGGGGGGACTTTGTTCTTATTTCCACACAACAGCTCTAAGGTGTATTAATGACATAGTTCAATGTTGAAAATGAGTGGTATTCCCCTTTAAGCTTCAGCACCATGGACAGCATTCACCTATCTACATAGCTTAATGACATAGTTCAATGTTGAAAATTAGTGGTATTCCCCTTTAAGCTTAAGCACCATGGACAGCACTCACCTATCCACATAGTCTAACTAAACTTTAGCACCATATAACAACCTCATATGACCCTCAAAACAGCTCAAATCCTCAGACTTGCCATGGTATTACCTGTATGTGGTCAATGTGGTCAGTTCAATTTGTTTTTTTTAAACGTTTTTTTATGCATTTGCATTTTTTTTATTTGTTTGTTTACTAATTGAAATGTACTGTATTTTTATATATTTTTTTGTTCCTGTAGATTTTTTTTCTGGACACTATTATTATCAGGTTGGTGGCTTGCATGGTTTCCTCCGCCGTCAGTGTGTGTGTGTGAATGGGTGAATGTAATGCACATCACAAAGCACTTTGGGGAAAGGCGCTATAAAATGCACCATTTTGTTTACGTACAGGGCCCATAGTGATCATATGCTACACACACACACACACACACACACACACACACACACACCTTCCTCCTCGCTCTGCGGGACTTCCTGGTAGAGACACGTTCCTCCGTCATCTCTTCCCATGATGCTCTCCTCTGATGCCAGCAAGTTCCCCAACAGGAAGTAGGTGGTCATCCGACCTTTGCCCTTCACCTCGATCTCCCCACGCTCCCGCAGGTCAAAGCCCGTGCCCTTCAGCACACTGGAGAGAGAGAGAGAGAGAGAGACACACACACACACACACACAGAGAGAGGAAAGAGAAGTGACCAAAAGAAAAAGGGAGAGAGAAAGGGAGGGAAGAGAGGATGAAAGGTGGATGTGAGAGACAAGTGAAAGGGGAATAGTGTTGTACTGTGTGTGTGTGTGTGTGTGTGTGTGTGTGTGTGTGTGTGTGTGTGTGTGTGTGTGTGTGTGTGTGTGTGTGCGTGCACGTGCGTGTGCGCGTGCGTGTGTGTGTTTGCGCGCGCAGGTGTGAATGTGAAATGTGGTTGTTTGGTTCTACTGTAGGTGTTAACAATGTCCCTAATGGCTGGGGTCATGTGGGTACGAGCCACATTTGGCACACACAAGCATATAATGATTTTGCAAACCTTTGAGGTCACTGCATTGACTTATTGATATTAATTGCATTAATGTGACCCTTCGTAAGTCCCTGTGACATAGTACTGTAGTGTCATGTCCAGGGGCCGTACTTGCACATCAAGCCGCCTCACGCAGCACGCTTCACAAACAGGAGATAGGCTCCTGCCCTGTGGGCCTCATGGCTCGGGAACCATTCGTTCCGAAAGGCTACTTACATGAATGTCCTGACCTTAATCCTTCACCCCAATGAAACTACAGTGACACTACAGTAAAATAAATGGGGGAAACACCAATGTGGTCCCCAGTTACACCCGTGTCCCCAATGAACTCGTCTGATGTCCAAAATTGCGATGTGACACATTGTGAGCTTGTAGATCGCCTATTTTCAAAAGAATTGTGAACTTGTGAAATGGGACATTCTGCACAATAAGTACTTTTTACTTTCGGTACTTGAAGTATATTTTGATGCCGATACTTTTGCACTTTTACTCATTTTGAAAACAGGACTTTTACTTGGAACAGAGTATATCTACATTGCAGTATTGATACTTTAACTGAAGTAAAACACTTCTTCCATCACTGCACACACACACACACACACACACACACACACACACACACACACACACACACACACACACACACACACACACACGCACACACGCACACACACCTGTAGGTGTCGGGGCTGAGGTGAATGTGGTCTGGAACTCCATGGCTCTCCATTCTGGAGGCGGTGTTGACCGTGTCACCAAACAGGCAGTAACGAGGCATCTTCTCCCCCACCACCCCCGCCAGCACTGGGCCTGTGTGCAGCCCCACGCGGATCTGGTATATACACACAGACACACACACACACACACACACGCACACACACACACCAAGGTCATTATAGTTAACGAAAACTAATGTATTAACGAAAACTTAAATTGAGTTTTTTTTTCATTAACTTAACAAAAAAAAAAAAGATAACTAACCGAAACTGTATTTTGTGTTTGCAAAAGTAACTGAAACTACTTGAAATTATAGACAAAATGCCATTCGTTTTAATTTTTCTCATTGTCCAACAGTAACTGAATAAATATATTTTTAAATGGTATAGTTTGTTGAGTTTTTAATACACAATACTTACTCTGACCTTTTTGAATCTTGCACCTGACAAATAACCCAGAGTATGAAAAAAAACTAAAAATAACACTAAAACTAATAGAAAACTAAAGTAAAACTAAGCGTTGTCACAAAATAATATATGTATGTATATATATATATATATATATATATATATATATATATATATATATATATATATATATATATATATATATATATATATGTGTGTGTACCCGTAACGGTCCATTTGGTTCCATTTTGTAGCCTACTCTGTCAAAGTTACAGACCTGTAACGGTCCATTTGGTTCCTAACTATGGAATCATTCAGCTGGGGACCCCCTGGAACAGCCCCGAAGGACCCCTGGGGGTCCCCGGACGCCACATTGAGAACCAGTGATGTACAGTCCAGTAAGTTGACAGAAGATGCCACCTGTATGGGTTGCTTGGTGGTAGGGTTGGTGAGCTCTCACCTGTATGGGTTGCTTGGTGATAGGGTTGGTGACCTCCCTGGCAGCGATCCTCATGCCCAGGGCGAAGTTGGCCACTCTCTGGGCGTGGCTGGCAGTGGGCACTGGGACCCCGCCCACCACCATGTACGCGTCGCCTATAGTCTCCACCTGAAACACAAAACACATGGTTATGAGTTGACCACTTTAAGACGTTTAACCCATTTAGACCTGGAACGCATCTGTGTCACTTTATATTTCATTTTTAAAAATCGCCTCAGGTCTCAACGATGTTCCTCTGTAACCATCAAAAAGACGTCCAAACGACATCGATACGATGTCCAAGCCAGATCTCGCCTCAAATAGAATACTGTAAAGTGTTGCCAACTATACTAAACTACAAAAGAACAACTCAAAAGCACTAGAAGACAAATCCGGGGTTGAACAGGAAAGTTACATTATGAAGCGTTTAATGCTGGAGTATTTCAACTTTACTAACTGAATACTAACATACAAATGAGCACTTCAACAGCGCTAAGCGACACATGTTGAGGATAACTGACTGATGGTGTGGTGGTCTTATAGTCTGACTTTCAGCACGGAGAAACAGAGAGACCATGTTCAAGTGCCAGTACATTTTGAAGGCTAAACTCCAAAAGAACAATTCAAAAGCACTAAAAGACAAATCGAGGGTAGAACAGGAAAGTTACATAATGGACACTCTAACCACAAGGCCACCTTTAAGTAACAAAATCGGAGTACTTCTTCCACCACTGTTTACTAATACAACTATTACTATTACTACGACAACCATCCGTCTATCGTCTCTGTCGGGTGGAAACCTCATATGTCCAAAACTGTTACTTTTCAGGATTCAAATTCAAAAACAGCAAAAGTAGCAGATCTACAAGCTCAAAATGTGGTGCTAAGCGACACGTTTCAAGCTTGTGGATCTGTTACTTTTGAGTGACGCTGTAGTATGATCGAGTAGGGCGTTAATTTACGAAAAAACACATTGCACCTTGTAGACATCGTGGACGCTGGTGAGGCGGTCGAACTTGGAGTACATGCAGTTGAGCATGTGGACGATGTCAATGGGTTCACAGGCAGCGCAGATGTTGGTGAAGGTCACAACGTCACTGAACAGGATGGTGCACACCTCAAACTCCCCTGACACACACACGCACATGCACACACATGGATGAATATAGGGGTGCAACATGTTAATCGAAGTGATTTAATCCATGAAAAAATATATTAGATTTTAATAAAATATTTTCTTTGCCATTATAGGTGACAAAAAAAAAGAAATCTAGCAGATCTACACGCTTGAGCTTGTAGATCTGCTATTGCTGCATGACACCGCAAGGAAATATAAAACAGGGCAGATAGATAGACAGACCTGCCTCCACCCTCTTGCCATCTTTCAGCTGGTTGGCGACGTGGCGAGGCAGCATGGCATACAGCAGAGTCTCTGTCTTCTTCTTCTCTACCTCTAGGTGGCGCGACAGGATCCTCAGCTCCTCCTACGCGCGCGCGCACACACACACACACACACACACACACACACGCACGCACTACAAGCTCTTTTGATGCTTTTGTGTGACGCTGTAGTGTGATCAAGTACGGCATTAATTTACGAAGAAAGAAACGACACACAAAAGTTTGAATATGGAGATAAGAGGTTTCCTTCCAGACCTTCTTCCTCTCCAGCTGGTTGGTGAGCTCCATCTCGGCCAGGCGCTGCTGGTTGAGCAGGATCAGGTCTCGGGTGGTGTCGTGCTGGGCGATGTCGGCCAGGTGGAGCCCTCTCTCCTGGAGCTCTTGCAGGCTCCGCAGCTTCGGAGAGCACAGGTACAGCATGCAGCCTACTGACGGCATCCAGATCATCTGACCTACAGACAGACAGACAGACAGACAGGTACAAGCATGCAGCCTACTGACGGCATCCAGATCATCTGACCTACAGACAGACAGACAGACAGACAGGTACAGCATGCAGCCTACTGACGGCATCCAGATCATCTGACCTACAGACAGACAGACAGACAGACAGGCAGACAGACAGGTACAGCATGCAGCCTACTGATAGCATCCATATCATCTGGCCTACAGACAGACAGACAGACAGACAGACAGACAGACAGGTACAGCATGCAGCCTACTGACGGCATCCATATCATCTGACCTACAGACAGACAGACAGACAGACAGACAGACGCTGTCGGGCAAAAACCTCAATTCTTTTGTGTTTTTTTTCCGTAAATGAACGTCCCACTTGATCATACTACAGCGTCACACTAAAGCATAAGCAAAAGTAGCAGATCCACAAGGTGGAAACGCGATGTCCATCAGCTACTTTTTTAAATTTTTGAATCTGAATCCTGAAAAGTAACAGAGACGATAGTATGACCACGTTGTTGGCAGGACAAATGTAGACCAGGGGTCCTTGGGGCGGTTCCCGGAAGCCCCAGCATAATTAGTTAATAGCGTCACAATCCTTTTAGCCACTTTATCCATATTTTATATGTTGGCTGTTAAAAAATAGGGGGTCCTTGGCACGATATGTTCTTGGCCTGTAAGGTAAGGCTTTTTGATTGATTGAAAGATTGATTGATTGGTTGATTGATTGATTACCTCTTTGCCAAAAATAGCCGATCTACAAGCTCGGCTATTTTTGGCTAATGTTCTCCTCAGAAAAGGGATGCTATAGGGTTCAAGTGGTTACGGTAAAAAAAAAATCTTATCACACAAAGATTTGGCGGACCCCTGTAGTAACTCTGAGGACCCCCTAGGGGTCCCGGACCCCCTGTTGAACACCCCTGATGTAAATCTTCCTTCCACAATCTGCACAAGTAACCTGTCTGGCCCCTCCATCCCACCCTGTCCTACCTCACAGTTTGTTTTGTCCCCTCCATCCTAGATTCATTCTACCCCGTCCATACCTCGCAGTTTGAGCATGGCGTGTTGATGACGTTGAGGGACCATTTCCCGGCGCGTCTTGAGAACAAACTGGCTGTTGATGAACTTCCTGATGCTCTCGATGGTAAAGGTCACCTGCAGAGAGACAGAGAAACAGGAGGTCCCACACTGTATGTGCTTGTATGATGGAACAACAAACTCTGTTACATTAATCACGTTAGCCCTATTTCATACCTAGGCTATTTGAAAATAGCAGATCTACAAGCTCACAACGCGTCGCATCGCGACTCGTTGTGAGCTTGTAGATCTGCTATTTTCAAACATTTTAGTACTTTTACTTTTGATACTTTAAGTACATTTTGATACCAATACTTTTGTACTTTAACTCAAGTACATTTTGAATTCCGGATATTTACTTGTAACGGAGTATTTCTATATTGCAGTATTGATACTTTTACTTGAGTAAAATATCTGAGTACTTTTTCCACCACTGCTTGTATGATGGAACAGCAAACTATGTCTGTTCTACTCTATTCCAGTGGTTCTCAAAGTGGGGTCCCAGGTCTCTGAATGCTAACATACACAAGAATGCTTCAACAGTACTAAGAGACACGTTTTCAGAGAGAGAGTTGAATGACGGTGTATCGGTCTAACGATCAGACTCTCGGCAGATAAATTCCGAGTTCAAATCCCAGTCCTCCTATAGTTCATTGCTTTTCAACTTTACCTAACTGAAGGCTAATACAGAGACATGTCCCTTGAGTAACTCGTGAGATGGTGTAGTGGTCTAATTATCAGGCTCTCAACACACAGATTCCATGTTCAAATCCCAGGTCTCCTAGTTCAATCCTGGAGTGCTTTGACGATCAGGCTCTCAGCGAGGTGCCAAATTTTTCAGATGTACGTTTTAAAAGTTAAATATCTCAAAAACGACAAAACATTTCAAAGTAAAACGTTCAAGCATTTGTGTCCACAGTAAGATGAATTATAAAAAGTGTGAATGGAGTTTCTAGGTGAAAGCGTTGTTTGAGGTGCCAATACTTTTAAAGGAGTACATTTCTAAAACTATGAAACATTTCAAAGATTCGTTTTCAGGCAAACATTGTTCACAGTAAGATGAACATTTTAAAGTTTGAATGGGGTTTCTAGGCGTAAGTATGTAGGACTAGTAGCCTGCCAAAGTTTGTACTTTTTACCCTGAAATCTATAAATAAATATAAAAGCAGTGATGGTCAATGAGTGATCAGTGATGGAAAAATGAAATGATGAGAAATGTGCATCAACAGAAGCAGCTATTGCATGCAAGCAATCAAACTCATCTGTGTCACATACTCCCCCTTCTTAGAAACGCTAGTTTTCACATTTCAGTGCTTTTTGAAAATATTCGGATACATAATTGCTTGCAGCAGGATTTTACATGAAGCAGAGGAGTAGATGAGAGACACACGGTCGTAGTCGGGTCTTGAACCTGTGACCTTCTGCTCACCAGATCGTCACTGTGCCCATTCACCTCACAGTGGTTCTCAAACAGTTTCATTTGAAGGACCGTCAAAGTGATATGTATTTGGCCGTGGACCCCCATATGAAAAGATGTAGTACCAGACAGATTTATATTTAAAACTTTTTAGAAAAATTGTCAAGGAACCTTCTTTTTTGTTGTTAATTGTTTTGTTGTCAAAGCAGAATAAAGACTGTAAGAAGACTGTAGTACGAAGAGGTAGCAAATAGCTCAGCCTGTTAAGACGCTGCCTATAAGAATCAAAGGATGTGGGTTCAAACCCCACTCTACTCTTTAACCTGAGGCTTTCCTTTGCAGGCTGACTTCCAGGAGAACAAGTTCAAAGCAGCACAGAAAGCAGTCTGAAGTGCGCTGGACCAATGGCGCAGCAGACTATTCCGCTGGCTATGGCTGTCTTTAGTTACAGTGGTTACATGTCGCCTTTCCGACGTTAACGAACCCTATACCTAACCCTAACCCTAACCCACGCACGCACGCACGCACGCACGCACGCACGCACGCACGCACGCACACACACACACACACACACACACACACACACACACACGTGTCATCATCATCATTAGTGTTTATTGAAAGCAAACTGGGATCCATTCCCTCCAGACTGGATTTGAGCAGTGCTTATCAGATATAAATAGAAGGCAGGTGAGAGATGCCAGGGTGGATCACTTCAGAATGGAACCTGTCCCCTCTGCTGCAGGTAAATACAAACTGTTTGAATGATATGAAAATTACATCTTTTTAGCCTGAATATTTAACATTATTGTTTAAGAATTGGGGTTATAGCCTAAACTATAGCCTACAACTAAACTACAACTACTCAAACCAACTCAATCAGTTGTTTTCAAACCTCTTCCATATCAAGGACTCTCCTATGACAGGGACCCTGTAAGGCTACAAGATGTGTGTTGTATTACAAACAATATTATTAACTTAAATCTTGTATGTGGGTCCCTGGCACATGTTTTCAGATAGGGTCTGTGGCCAAATACAAATGAATTTGGGGGGTCCTTGACATGTAAATGTTTGAGAACCGCTACCTGTCTTTAGTTGTGTATTTCTGAAACCAGAACCAACTATAAGCAAGGTAGTGAAGGCTTCCAAAATGTGACCCTGTAGGCCTACACCTGTGGTTCTCAAACTTTCATGTCAAGGACCCCCAAAATTATATGTATTTGGCCCCATCTCAAATATTTGGTTCCAGGTACCCCCAGAAGCAAAGATTTGAGTTAAGTTTGCTTTAAAAAAAAAAAAAATAATAAATAAATAAAAAAAAAAAAAAAAAAATATATATATATATATATATATATATATATATATATATATATATATATATATATATATATATATATATATATATATATATATATATATATATAAATAAATAAAAAAAATATATATATTTATTTATTTATTTTTTTGAAAAATCGTATATATATATACGATTTTTCAAAAATGGCAGATCTACAAGCTCATAACTTGTACTCGGTGCCACGCTATGAGCTTGTATATCTGCTATTTTTGAATAGCCAAAGTATAAAAGGTTAAAGTGGTTAAAATTATTGTGATGCTATATTAACACCCCCTGGGGGTCCCGGGACCCCACTTTGAGAACCAATGGCCTACACAACTGAACTGTTTTGTCTTTCTTTCCAGAATTTGAAGTTGACCAGAAGAAGACATCTTGAGGACATGCAGGTGGCTGGAGTGACAGAGGAAGATGCAGATGGAAACGGATGATCCGCTGTGACGATCTAGGTTTCTATATCTATGGCTGTTGCTGCAGTGAAGATGGCTGGAAGGTAGGAACTATGATGCTGTTGCTGCAGCGTGTGCAGTGAAGATGGCTGGAAGGTAGGAACTCTGTGCTGCTGCTGCAGCGTGTGCAGTGAAGATGGCAGAAAGGTAGGAACTTTTTTTAAATTCTTTGCTGCTGCTGGTTAGGGTTAGGGAGGTCAATTGCGTTGTGCCATTCGTGTCATAAAATGCGCCGTTCGCGTCATAAAAAAAACAAACGCAAAAAAACAAAAAAAGGCGCTGGTCTGGTTCTCCTGGTTTTACTAGGACAGGGTTCGATTCCCTGTGGTGCCCTGCTCATGGTTTGCGTTGCATTTACATTTATTACATGTTATGGGGGGGGGGGGGGGGGTAGTGTTAAAATGTGTCTAGGAGGGGGGAGGTACAGGTTAAAATGAATATGCGTTACTGCATGCATTTTAATTTTTTCAAAACTTCAGTTCACCAATCCTCTCCCATCACCTGCAAGAACTGCACTGCACCTTACATCAACATGTCCTAAGACACTTGTTCAGACCTAAACTATTCTGTGTTCAGAATGTTCATTTTTTTTACATGCAATAATGGGGTCCTTTAACCTGACGCTACCAGATCCAAGAAGCTTGCTCCACACATTGTTTCACTTCTCGGAGGAAATGATACTCAGACATACTAATGGGGTGGGCCTTGAATCTGTGACTTTCTGCTTACCAGGTGGCCACTCAACCCATTCAGCTATGGCTGTCTCTTTAGTTACAGTGGTTCTCAAACATCTTCATCACAAGGACCCCCAAATTGATATGTATATGGCCGTGGACGCCCATGTCAAAAGATGTAGTGACAGGACCCCCCATAAGTAACATTTATATTAATAACTTGGAGGGAAAAAAAGAGTGTTCCAAATTTGGCAAGATGTTGGGTACACCTTGATACATTGTCAGAACCTGAACTTGAACTTGCAATCTCTCGTATCAAAGGCAGGCGCCATTACTCAGTGAGCCACTGAGCTTTTGTTTAATGCTTCACTCACCCTCACTTTGAATCCATTTCACTGTATACCATTTGTATATTGTTCCTCACACCAGTAGGGATACTATAATACTAGTCCTGTGTAGTGGAAGAAAGCTGGCATCAAAAATTGATACGTATTGGCCACAGACCTCCATCTGAAAAGATTGTGCTGGGATGGCCATAATAAGGGCCGTCAAGATTCTTCAAAATGTTTAATTGTTATTTGTAGGACTTGAACCCAGGACCTTTTCGGACATGCAGAAAGAGTCTTTTCACAGTGAGCTATTGTGGTGACTGCTGGAATAGCCAAATGGAATAGATTTATCACAAAAAAAGACAGAGGATTTCTTCCATAAACATTGAAACATCTAAGCTAAACTAAATAATTTAAACTGCATATTTTGATATGTATTTTGTTGCAGTAATTAAGGAAGTGAAGGGACAGTGGAAGTTACAGTGGATCTTCTTTAATCTGAAGCATGTTTTAAACACCACACTTAAAAACACTAAAGAAACATGTGGAAATGTGTGGAGGTGCCATAGGCAAGCGAGTTCTGACGTGGATACCTAGGCGACCTTGTAAAAAGGCCAAAGCAGGTTCAAGTCCCGCCTAGGCACTGAAGCACATACTCATCGATGTACTCTGTTACCCCCGGTGTACGGGGATGCAGTACAGTGGGGCCGGGGAGCGGTTTAGCTCCCCGGTGTTTCCACACAGTAAAACTAGGTGGTTATGGCAAAAGAAATCACACCTATCTGAACTTTTATGTAACCAAGGTAACAATGACAATTAGGTGAGGTCACTTCCTGAACTGCACTCCTCCCACCTCACTGTACTCCTCCCACCTCACTGTACTCCTCCCACCTCACTGTTTGATGTCTGTGCTGCTGCCCTGTCTGCTGACTGCTGACTGCTGAGCTTTTCTATAACTAAGCTTGTTTATTCACATTGTGATTTATTGAATATTGCTACCCAATGTTAAACATTGGAATGCAGTAGATGGCGCTCACGCACTGTCTTTGGGTTTTCTAGGGTTACATTCAGCTCAGTGATGTTGTGTTTGTCAAGTCTGATACTTTTACTCAAGTAAGAAATGTGAGTACTTTCCAACCACTGGCACACAGCCTATCACTACCTCATGTGTGGAGGTAGTGATGTGTGTGGGCCGGGGGGAACAGTTGTGTTTGTCAAGTCTGATACTTTTACTCAAGTAAGAAATGTGAGTACTTTCCAACCACTGGCACACAGCCTATCACTACCTCATGTGTGGAGGTAGTGATGTGTGTGGGCCGGGGGGAACAGTTTAGGTGACGGACCATTCATTCACAGCATCTGAAGCTACTGAAGGGACATATACTCTAGTCTGTATATACACATTAATAGAGTTATTACAACACATAAATAGAGTTATCAAACACATAATTACACGGAGGCCTTGAAGAATGGGTACGACGGTTTGTTGAAAACTAAAACGGACGTTTGTTATTATGCTGCAGTGGTCACAGCACTAGCACTAGCACTAGCACTAGCACTAGCACTAGCACTAGCACTAGCACTAGCACTAGCATTAGCACTAGCACTAGCACTAGCATTAGCATTAGCACTAGCACTAACACATGGTAGGCCAAAAACTGAACCTTGTAGATCTGCTACTTTGTGTGACCCTTTCGTTTGTTGCAGCTAGTGCTAATGTTAGCTTATTGTTTGAGCACATGTTACTGCTGGCTTTTGTTTGTTTGTTTGCCTATTTTCTGTTGAGCACATGGAGGCTTCCCATGCTCTTTAGCACTTTAATTTAGCCAACATCATTGTGTTTTATTATCTTATTTTAATGCATTTATTTATTATTTCAGTTTTACAAATGAAGTGACCTCCTGTGGTGTCTGTTCTGTCTACCCTACCTGGAGACACGGGTAAAGCAGTATACATTTTATGCATTGCCTCTTTGTGGATTTTAAAGTATTTTAGTTTGTAACATCACTGTCTTCTTTTATACAGCAGCTCTGGTGTTGAGGTTGCCCCCCTCGCCTTGTCCTTGCATTGTGTGCACAGTAGGTTTGTAGGTACACAAAGTAGGTTTTAAGCTGTTTGTTCTTTTAATGATTTGAATATAGTGTTTTATTTAGTGTGATACTAGGGCCGGTAACTAATGCGTCTTGTTTGTTTCCCTAAAGGGACCACACCGGCCACTGTTTTCCACTGTTAATTTACTCTTTTTGTTTTGTTTATTTGAGCCATCTAGCCAAGGTACACTGTAGGCATAGGTTTTAACATTTATCCATATTGGCATATTTTAACTGTTTCTCTCCTCTGTTCTGTTACAGTTTAATTCGTGTAACCCTGTTCAAGGCCGGGTCCGCCCTGCTGCACACGGCTTTCCTCTCAGCTTGGGACTGCATTGGGGACCCCTTTGGTTTTATTGGTGTGTATTGATATAACCTGGCACTGCATGTTTTGTATTTGAATTTTGTATTTATATTGCATGATTTCTTTGAGGCCAGGCCTGTCCCCTTTTCTTTTCCCCTAGTTATTTTGGTATTCACTGTGTGCACGGGCCGACCCGCCCTTCCTTAGACTGCGAGAGGTAACTGTTAGATAGATTGCCATTTTAATACTAAATACCTTGCCTTAAGGACCTTAATTGTCGTGCCATTTTAATACTAAATACCTTGCCTTAAGGACCTTAATTGTCATGCTAGTTTGTAATAGACAACAGTGATGTGTTTTGTGATTTCATGGTAATAAAGTTGTTATATTTTTCCACAAACTGCCTCTAGTAAAGTAATTGTTCCTGTTTAAGGGAAGTTGAACAGTGTAAGGTTTAGGGGTTCCTCCTGCCCCCTCCACAAGCGGGAGGTGGCGTAGTCAGGCATATTACAGTATTACTACTCAGTTACTATGCAATATGGTGTCAACATGGCAAAAAAGCGCTGGTAGTCGGTACACCTGGTTTCTGCTGGGAACAGGGTTCGATTCCCTGCAGCGCTGTGCTTATACTGTTTCACCTTTGTCCTGTTGTGTATGTTTACATAAAATGTTAGCACTCAATTCATTGATTCATAATACCTGAATGCACTTTTTATGCAAAGCTGTTCATGTGAAAGATGGTTGCATACTGAGCAACACCAGAATATTCACCACATGCTGACTGCATGTTTTAATTTCATTGTGGTTCAAGCATAGGATGTTGCTGTGCATTTGATCACTTGGATCTGGGTGTGCTTGCTTTCTTTATTATATATTTTTATGTATTTATCATGTACAATTATTTCATTTCATTTAGACCTATTTGTGTTTGCTATTAGCCTACATATATTATGTGTGCAGTGTGCTTTTTGCAAACTGAAAATGAAATGATGAGAAATGTGCATCAACAGAAGTAGCTATTGCATGCAATACTCCCCCTTCTTAGAAACGCTCTAAAAACGTTCTAAAACATTTTGTTGTCAAGGACCCCCCGAATTGACTTGTATTTGGCAGTGGACCTCAATGTGAAAAGATGTAGTGTCAGGGCCCCCCATGAAAAAGATTTATATTTAAAACTTAAAAAGAATATATATATTTATTCCAAATGTCTTTATTTTCACACAATGTCAGGGTTAAGAATCGAACTCACAACCTTCTGTTTCTCAGGCAGGCTTTAAATCCAGTGGGCCACTGTGCCATGCCTAAATTTGAAGGCCAAATAAATAATGACAGAAAAGCCAAAGGCTTGTTTCCATTGGGGTTCTTTAACATTGAAACATCTAGACAAGTAACAGCACAGCAAACCATAGACAAAGTAATATGCTGTAAAGTTATTTTTTCTTTTCTTTTTTTTAAAGTACTGTTGTGTGTTGTTCGACAAATAGGAATGAAGACCTTCCATAGCAAGGCAGCTGGTAGCACAGTGGGTAAAGACAATGCTAATACTGCCAACATGTTCAGAGATTGTGGGTTCAAACCCCACTGACTCTTTACCCCGAAACCTTCCTTTAAAGACTGAGTTCCAGAAGAACTACTCAGAAGAACTAAGCCGCCCGGAAAGCAGTGAGGATTGGCCGGTACCAATGGCGCAGCGGACTAGTCACAGGGCTAGTGGCGCAGGACACCTTGTACAATGTACTTGGTTCAAACCTCGTGTCAGGTACTGAAAAATAACCCATCGATGCGCGAGCAGTGGGCACCGGGAGGGCCGTGTCCTCCCGGTGGTTTCCAGACAATAAAGCAGAGGGGTTATAGTAAAATTCCAAACGGACAGCTGGAATATTGTGTGTGTGTGTGTGTGTGTGTGTGTGTGTGTGTGTGTGTGTGTGTGTGTGTGTGTGTGTGTGTGTGTGTGTGTGTGTGTGTGTGTGTGTGTGTGTGTGTGTGTGTGTGTGTGTGTGTGTACTAATATACTTACTAATACACAACTAATATACATACTAATATACTGAGAGTTACAGGTTTCCTGGTGGTTTTAACTTGTTTTCTAGAAGTTAGTCTGCAAAGGGAAGCATCACTAAGGATATCAGTCAATTTATCCGTTGCCCCAAGTTACCGGGGACACTTGACTCGAGTGGGAATCGAACCCACTCAAGTCAAGTCATTGGACAGACGCTCTACCAGTTGAGCTATGCTGTTGGCTGAGTGTCACAGGTGTCCTGAACTTGTTTTTCTAGAAGTTAGTCTTCAAAGAAAGCATCACTAAGGATATCAGTCAATTTATCTGTTGCCCCAAGTTACCAGGGATTTCAACCCTGAAGTATGTGACGACTGGGATTTGAACATGGAACCTCGGTGCTGAGAGTCCAACCTTTAGACCACTACTCCATCTCTCCGCCATGCTAAACAGGTCTCTTTGTGGTTTTCACTTGCTCTTTTGTATTTTGGCCATGAAAATCTCAGAGTACAACAACACTGAAGTATGTGACGACTGGGATTTGAACATGGAACCTCTGTGCTGAGAGTCCAACCTTTAGACCACTACTCCATCTCTCCGCCATGCTGAACAGGTCTCTTTGTGGTTTTCACTTGCTCTTTTGTATTTTGGCCATGAAAATTTCAGAGTACAACAACACTGAAGTATGTGACGACTGGGATTTGAACATGGAACCTCTGTGCTGAGAGTCCAACCTTTAGACCACTACTCCATCTCTCCGCCATGCCGAACAGGTCTCTTTGTGGTTTTCACTTGCCCTTTTGTATTTTGGCCATGAAAATTTCAGAGTACAACAACACTGAAGTATGTGACGACTGGGATTTGAACATGGAACCTCTGTGCTGAGAGTCCAACCTTTAGACCACTACTCCATCTCTCCGCCATGCCGAACAGGTCTCTTTGTGGTTTTCACTTGCCCTTTTGTATTTTGGCCATGAAAATTTCAGAGTACAACAACACTGAAGTATGTGACGACTGGGATTTGAACATGGAACCTCTGTGCTGAGAGTCCAACCTTTAGACCACTACTCCATCTCTCCGCCATGCCGAACAGGTCTCTTTGTGGTTTTCACTTGCCCTTTTGTATTTTGGCCATGAAAATTTCAGAGTACAACAACACTGAAGTATGTGACGACTGGGATTTGAACATGGAACCTCGGTGCTGAGAGTCCAACCTGTAGACCACTACTCCATCTCTCCGCCATACCGAACAGGTCTCTTTGTGGTTTTCACTTGCTCTTTTGTATTTTGGCCATGAAAATTTCAGAGTACAACAACACTGAAGTATGTGACGACTGGGATTTGCACATGGAACCTCTGTGCTGAGAGCCCAACCTGTAGACCACTACTCCATCTCTCCGCCATACCGAACAGGTCTCTTTGTGGTTTTCACTTGCTCTTTTGTATTTTGGCCATGAAAATTTCAGAGTACAACAACACTGAAGTATGTGACGACTGGGATTTGAACATGGAACCTCTGTGCTGAGAGCCAAACCTGTAGACCACTACTCCATCTCTCCGCCATACCGAATAGGTCTCTTTGTGGTTTTCACTTGCTCTTTTGTATTTTGGCCATGAAAATTTCAGAGTACAACAACACTGAAGTATGTGACGACTGGGATTTGAACATGGAACCTCTGTGCTGAGAGTCCAACCTGTAGACCACTACTCCATCTCTCCGCCATACTGAACAGGTCTCTTTGTGGTTTTCACTTGCTCTTTTGTATTTTGGCCATGAAAATTTCAGAGTACAACAACACTGAAGTATGTGACGACTGGGATTTGAACATGGAACCTCTGTGCTGAGAGTCCAACCTGTAGACCACTACTCCATCTCTCCGCCATACTGAACAGGTCTCTTTGTGGTTTTCACTTGCTCTTTTGTATTTTGGCCATGAAAATTTCAGAGTACAACAACACTGAAGTATGTGACGACTGGGATTTGAACATGGAACCTCTGTGCTGAGAGTCCAACCTGTAGACCACTACTCCATCTCTCCGCCATACTGAACAGGTCTCTTTGTGGTTTTCACTTGCTCTTTTGTATTTTGGCCATGAAAATTTCAGAGTACAACAACACTGAAGTATGTGACGACTGGGATTTGAACATGGAACCTCTGTGCTGAGAGTCCAACCTGTAGACCACTACTCCATCTCTCCGCCATACTGAACAGGTCTCTTTGTGGTTTTCACTTGCTCTTTTGTATTTTGGCCATGAAAATTTCAGAGTACAACAACACTGAAGTATGTGACGACTGGGATTTGAACATGGAACCTCTGTGCTGAGAGTCCAACCTTCAGACCCCTACTCCATCTCTTTTCGGATTTACCGAAACGAAAAAAAGATTACTAAGTCCAGCGCTCGATGAATGTTAGGGACCAAAAAAAAGTCACTAAAAAGTACTACCAATCAACTTTAAATTGCCTGAAACGTACTCCTAACAGGTTTTTGGGGAAACAATTTTGGCATCCACACTTAGTGATTTTTTCGGATTTAACTTCGTTTCGGTAGTGACACCATTGTGTCACTACCGAAACGAAAAAAAAAAAATAGTTTGTGAACATATAGTAGTATATAGTAGAGTAATGACGCCTGCCTGTGTACCGAGAGGTTGCCCGTACTCACATTTCTTACTTGAGTAAAAGTATCAGACTTGACAAACACAACATCACTGAGCTGAATGTAACCCTAGACAACCCAAAGACAGTGCGTGAGCGCCATCTACTGCATTCCAATGTTTAACATTGGGTAGCAATATTCAATAAATCACAATGTGGATAAACAAGCTTAGTTATAGAAAAGCTCAGCAGTCAGCAGACAGGGCAGCAGCACAGAAATCAAACAGTGAGGTGGGAGGAGTGCAGTTCAGGAAGTGACCTCACCTAATTGTCATTGTTACCTTGGTTACATAAAAGTTCAGATAGGTGTGATTTCTTTTTCCATAACCACCTAGTTTTACTGTGTGGAAACACCGGGGAGCTAAACCGCTCCCGGCCCCACTGTACTGCATCCCTGTACACCGGGGGTAACAGAGTACATCGATGAGTATGTGCTTCAGTGCCTAGGCGGGACTTGAACCTGCTTTGGCCTTTTTACAAGGTCGCCTAGGTATCCACGTCAGAACTCGCTTGCCTATGGCACCTCCACACATTTCCACATGTTTCTTTAGTGTTTTTAAGTGTGGTGTTTAAAACATGCTTCAGATTAAAGAAGAACCACTGTAACTTCCACTGTCCCTTCACTTCCTTAATTACTGCAACAAAATACATATCAAAATATGCAGTTAAAATGATTTAGTTTAGCTTAGATGTTTCAATGTTTATGGAAAAAATCCTCTGTCTTTTTTGTGATAAATCTATTCCATCCATTTGGCTGTTCCAGCAGTCACCACAATAGCTCACTGTGAAAAGACTCTTTCTGCATGTCCGAAAAGGTCCTGGGTTCAAGTCCTACAAATAACAGTGAAACATTTTGAAGAATCTTGACGGCCCTTATTATGGCCACCCCAGCACAATCTTTTCAGATGGAGGTCTGTGGCCAATACGTATCCATTTTTGATGCCAGTTTTCTTCCACTACACAGGACTAGTATTATAGTATCCCTACTGGTGTGAGGAACAATATACAAATGGTATACAGTGAAATGGATTCAAACTGAGGGTGAGTGAAGCATCAAACAAAAGCTCAGTGGCTCACTGAGTAATGGCGCCTGCCTATGATACGGGAGATTGCAAGTTCAAGTCCAGGTTCTGACAATGTATCAAGGTGTACCCAACATCTTGCCAAATTTGGAACACTCTTTTTTTCCCTCCAAGTTATTAATATAAATCTTACTTATGGGGGGTCCTGTCACTACATCTTTTGACATGGTCGTCCACGGCCATATACATATCAATTTGGGGGTCCTTGTGATGAAGATGTTTGAGAACCACTGTAACTAAAGAGACAGCCATAGCTGAATGGGTAGTGTGGCTACCTGGTAAGCAGAAAGTCACAGGTTCAAGTCCCACCCTAGTAGTATGTCTGAGTATCATTTCCTCCGAGAAGGTGTGGGGAAAGGGACTTTAGATGCAGATGGCTTTGAACTATACAGTACATTAAAACACAAACATATTGATGTTGTAGAAAGTAAATGCTTACACCTAATAGCCTTAGTTAAATTAGTTACTATGTATAAAGTAAGTTTGAGTCAGGCATAAATCTATTTAAATAAAGTGAATTACAGTGGTGGAAAAAGTACTCAAATGTTTTACTTAAGTAAAAGTATTGATACTGCAATGTAGAAGGTTACTTTAGTAAAAGTGCTAAAGTATTGGTATCAAAATGTGCTTAAAGTACCAAAAGTAAAAGTACTAAAATGTTTGAAATGTTGAAAGCTCACAACGCGTCGCGCTGTGAGCTTGTAGATCTGCCATTTTCAAATAGCCTAGGTATAAAATAGGACTAAAGTGGTTAATTTATGTTTTATAAAGTAATAAATACTTTATACCTGCAAAGTAACAGAAGGTGCAGTGCATTTCTTGCAGGTGATGAAAGAGGACTGGTGAACTGAAGAAAATTAAAATGCATGCAGTAATGCATATTCATTTCAACCTGTACCTCCACCCTCCTATGACACATTTTAACACTGCTGCCCCACCATAACAATGTAACCTATCAAGTGCTAATAAACCAGGGAAATGTAAATGCAACGCAAACCATGAGCAGGGCACCACAGGGAATCGAACCCTGTCCTAGTAAAACCAGGAGAACCAGACCAGTGCCTTTTTTTGTTTTTTTTTGCGTTTGTTTTTTTGATGACGCGAACGGCGCATTTTATGACGCGAATGGCGCAACGCAAGTGACCTAACCAGCAGCAGCAAAGAATTAAAAAAAGTTCCTACCGTCCAGCCATCTTCACTGCACACGCTGCAGCAACAGCCATAGATATAGAAACCTAGAGCGTCACCGCGGATTCTATCGGCATTTCCTCTGTCACTCCAGCCACCTGCATGTCCTCAAGATGTCTTCTTCTGGTCAACTTCAGATTCTTCTGTAAAGACGACAAAACCGTTCAGTTGTGTAGGCAATTGGTTCTCAAAGTGGGGTCCCAGGACCCTCAGGGGGTGTTAATATAGCATCACAATAATTGTGTGTGTGTGTGTGTGTGTGTGTGTGTGTGTGTGTGTGTGTGTGTGTGTGTGTGTATATATTTTTTAAGCAAACATAACATAATAACTCAAATCTTTGCTTCTGGGGGTCCCTGGAACCAAATATTTGAGATGGGGCCAAATACATATAATTTTGGGGGTCCTTGACATGAAAGTTTGAGAACCACAGGTGTAGGCCTACAGGGTCACATTTTGGAAGCCTTGACTACCGTGCTTATAGTCTGTTCTGGTTTCAGAAATGACTAAAGACAGGTAGCAGTTCGCAAACATTTACATGTCAAGGACCCCCAAAGTCATTTGTATTTGGCCACAGACCCCATCTGAAAACATGTGCCAGGGACCCACATACAAGATTTGTGTTAATAATATTGTTTTTAATAAAACACACATCTTGTAGCCTTACGGGGTCCCTGTCATAGGAGAGTCCTTGATATGGAAGAGGTTTGAAAACAACTGATTGAGTTGGGTTTAGTAGTTGTAATTTAGTTGTAGGCTATAGTTTAGGCTATAAACCCAATTCTTAAACAATAATGTTAAATATTGAGGCTAAAAATATATAATTTTCATATCATTCAAACAGTTTGTATTTACCTGCACTGCAGAGGGGACAGGTTCCATTCTGAAGTGATCCACCCTGGCATCTCTCACCTGCCTTCTATTTATATCTAATAAGCACTGCTCACATCAGTCTGGAGTGAATGGATCCCAGTTTGCTTTCAATCAACACTAATGATGATGACACTAGTGTGTGTGTGTGTGTGTGTGTGTGTGTGTGTGTGTGTGTGTGTGTGTGTGTGTGTGTGTGTGTGTGTGTGTGTGTGTGTGCGTGCGTGCGTGCGTGCGTGCGTGCGTGCGTGCGTGCGTGCGTGCGTGTGTTCTTCATGTGATTAGTGGAAGGTAACTGGGGTCTTCAACGCACGTTTTTCAAGCCACAACGACCCCTGTGTTAGTGAGTGCTACCTACTGGGCTGGCTGCATTTCCAATATTTAACCGTGGGTAGCAATATTCAACTAGACGCGTCGCAATTCAGGGCAATTGCAAAGTGTGGTTGCGCCGACGGAGTTGCGGGTCGCTGCCACCGGGACTCGAGGAATACGCTGGGAAGAATACTGTCAGAGGCTGCGCCAATTACATTGTCACGTAACTCCTGAGATCAATTGCGTTTCATTTTGAGAGGATTGATCCCCCCAAAATAAGGTTTTTGCATCAAACGGTTACATTTTGAGCATTTGTGGCGCCCCCTATGGATCAAAGTGGAAATGCTTTTGGGGATTTGTTGAGTAAACCACCCTTGACATGTGATTCAAATTTGGGATTGACTGGACGTTTCGTTCGTGATTTGTGGCCTTTTTTGTAAAATGGGCCCCTTCCGCTAACTTTGGAAGCCATTTACGGACGAACGGTAATGACTATCAAAATTCCGCTTGGAGTTGTTTCATGTCATGGGTCCAATATTTTTATTCTACGACCTACGGTTCAGGAGTTATAGGCCAAAACGTAAAGTGGCCTGTTATAGCGCCACCATTAGGCCGACTGGTGTAATTATTTTTTTAATAATTTCGCACTAAATGATGAACCTCCCCTCCAAGTCTTGTAACACTAGCCCTTACGGTTTTTGAGAAAGAGTTTTTTCAGTTTCCCATTAAAGTGGATGGGGACATTTAATGCACTAATAAATCAATATCAATTAAACTATGCACCCAATCTCTTAGCAAAATACAAGCGCACGATTCCCGATGAGGCCGGTCATTTTTGACATATGGCACTAAATTGGGAAAAATAAACTGTGGGAGGAGTTACGGTTTGAAATAAAGTTTATCTAGCATAATAATAAAGTGTAAGGATTACTATAGTCTGGTTGCCCTGTTAGGGCAACCAGACTATACCAGACTAATTATAAAACGTGTGAATGGACTTTCTAGGTGAAAGCGTTGTTTGAGGTGCCAAAACTTTTAAAGGAGTACATTTCTAAACCTATGAAACATTTCAAAGATTTGTTTTTAGGCAAACATTGTTCACAGTAAGATGAACATTTTAAAGTTTGAATGGGGTTTCTAGGCGTAAGTATGTAGGACTAGTAGCCTGCCAAAGTTTGTACTTTTTACCCTGAAATCTATAAAAGCAGTGATGGTCAATGGCAAAATGGACGAGAGTTTCTAGGTGAAAGTGTTTTTTTGAGGTCCCAAAGTCTTCCATCGGCCTCCATTATAAATCTCTGAACATTTTAAAGTTTGAATGGGGGTTCTAGGCGTAAGTATGTAGGACTTGTAGCCTGCCAAAGTTTGTACTTTTTTCCCTTTAAATGTCCATTTTGCCAGACATAACCCCCCACCTTTAACTATCAGGAAACAGGGGAGGGACGCAGTGCCCCCAATGGTCCTCCGTGTACATTGATGGCATGGGACTTGAACCTGCGAACTGTCTGTAGCAGAGGCAACCGATCAAGCGCACCACACCACTGCGCCAACGTACCTTTGGGCCCTCGGCAGGTGTCTTCTGGCGACTTTGACTTGCTTTTTTGTATTTTGGCCTTGAAAATGTCAAAGCACTACAACATCGAAATATGGGACAACTGCGATTTGAACAAGCAACCTCTGTGCTGAGAGTTTGATCTCTATACCACTACACCATCTCTCCCTGGCTTAAAGCAGTTATCTCTTGTCAGTTGTCAGCCTTCAGTCCGTTAGTAAAGGTGAAAAGCAATGAACCATAGAAGGACTGGGATTTGAACATGGCATCTCCATGCTGAGAGTCTGATCTTTAAACCACTATATCATCTCTCAGCCACTCCCATCATATGTATCTTCGTACTGTTGAAGCGCTTTAGCCTTCAGTTAGTAAAGTAATGAAAGACTTGAAACCTCTGTACTGGGAGTCGGCTCACCAACCCACTAGGGCATCTCTCACTGATTCAGAACATACTGTATGTCTCTTAGTACTGTTGGAGCACTCTTTTGTATGTTAGCCTTCAGTTAGTAAAGGTGAAAAGTAGTGAACTATAGAAAGACTGGGATTCGAACATGGAACCTCTGCACTGGGAGTCGGATCACTAGCTCACTAGGGCAACTCTCACTGATTCACAACATATGTCTCTTAGTACTCTTGGAGCGCTCTTTTGTATGTTAGCCTAAAGTTTCTAAAGTTGAAAAGTAATGAACAAAGAAAGACTGGGATTCGAACATGGAACCTCTGCACTGGGAGTCGGATCACTAGCTCACTAGGGCATTTCTTCCTGATTCACAGCATATGTCTCTTAGTACTGTTGGAGCGCTCTTTTGTATATTAGCCTTCAGTTAAGTAAAGTTGAAAAGCAATGAACTATTGAAGGACTGGGATTTGAACATGGAATATCTGTGCTGAGAGTTTGATGATTAGACCACTACACCGTCATTCAATCTCTTTCTGCAAATGTCTCTTCGTACTGTTGAAGCGTTCTTTTGTACGTTAGCCTTCAGTTAGGAAAAGTTGAAAAGCAATTAACTATTAGGAGGACAGGGGTTTGAACATGGCATTTCTGTGCTGAGAGTCTGATGACCAGACCACTACGCCGTCATTCAGTCTCCCTCTAGATGTCTCTTAGTACTGTTGAAGCGTTCTTTTGTATGCTAGCCTTCAGTTAGTAAAGTTAAGTTGATATACTATAGCATTGAACTATACTGTACATCGAGCCAATCATGCAGAATTGAGAAACGCGTAGCCTATAGCAAAATATGGTACAATTTCACTTTCTGACCATTCTATTCTATATAATTCTATTCTATATAATGTTTAGTGCTGTACTTGTGGGTGTACGATAGTGAAGTATTGATCCAGTCTGATGTCCATGGTCTGTAGTCCTGGAACAAACTTCTGAACGTTCAACCCAGTTTGTTTCACCTTCAGCTAGAGAGAGAGACATAGAAAAAGATAGCCTGAAAAGTCATGGAAATGCGGGACTGTCCCACGCAAAGGGAGACATCTCACCCTACCTCCAACTGTACAGTACATGTGTGTTTTGACACTTGCTTTGGCAATGTAAACATACAGTATGTTTTCTCATGCCAATGTGTACCCTACAATTCAATTCAAAGTTCCTTTGAATTGAATTGTAGGGTACACAGCTACACAGTGACAGGCATACATCTTACGTCTCTGTCAAAGACGATGTGGAAAGGGAAATTGTTACAGAAAGCCTCCTCTTCCAGCCACAGCTTGTCAGGGTAACATGGTGTGAAGGTGCTCTGGAGCCTGCCTGGAAGGTACATCAAACACACCCATTACAGTGACTTTGATGTGTTATCTTGAGACAACTTGCTGTGATTTAGCAATGTAATAAAGTTTCATTTCATTTCATTTCGTCGGGTGTAAAAAAACTCATATGTCCCAAACTGTTACTTTTCAGGATTCAAATTCAAAAGTAGCAGATCTACAAGCTTGCGCCGTGTTTCAAGCTTGTGGATCTGCTACTTTTGATGCTTTTGTGTGCTGCTGTAGTATGATCAAGTAGGGCGTTAATTTAGAAAAAAACACAAAAAGTTAAAATATGGAGTTAAGAGGTTTCTGCCCGACAGCAACGATTTAATACATGGTAAATGCATGTTCAGACACCAGACTGGAAAGTAGAGCAGATTATGTGAAAACATGGAATAAGCTACAGGCTAGTGATGCACTTCAAATTTGTGTTTTTATGGTTTGGTGGTTTTGATTATTTTGATAATTTTTGGGATTTTAGGTGGTTTTCAGTGTTTTTGTATTTTGTGAGTTAATGCGACGTGCTGCGTGCCATGTAATTGTATTGGACTATTTATTTTCAAATGGCCCAAAGGCCCAATTATTTTCAAATGGCCACATGGAAGTACAGGGCTGGTCTTATGTGTCTCATACTTGACAGTCAAGGGTTTCTTCCTTTGCGTATTTAAACAACACAACAATGCACACACACTAATATGTTTGTTCTTTTGTTTTTACATAATTATTTTAAATTATACTTTTCACTATGGAGCAGTGCAACATCAAATATTATTCAAATAGTACTATTCAAATCAGGTTTAAAGAGAATAATTACAAGCTAATAACATGGAAAATTGGTTCCAACCTTTTCCTAAGAGGACCACGGTCCTGACCAGCTCCCAGCGACTCCTCTTCCCAGCTGGTCGCTCAGGCAGGGAGGCACACCTCTCCTTCATCCTACTCAAGGTCTCCTGATTTCGGCCACACAAAACACAGCAACAGCAACCAACACAGTCACACACACATGATACTGACCATGATACTGACTGTGATACTGACCATGATCTTTTTTTTGGACGAATTTGGAGCCATTTCAAAGATGTGCCCAAAAACAAATAAATAACAAACATATCAAATAGTGTACATTTCCTTAAAGGGAATGAATGTATTTACAGTAATTAAGTCTGACTAGAAGCAAGGATAAAACATATCCCCACCAGGTGATGAAAATGAATTACTAGAAGGAGGATAGCATGGATTCCCCCCCCCCCCCCCCCCCCCAACACACACACACACACACACACACACACACACACACACACACACACACACACACACACACACACACACACACACACACACACACACACACACACACACACACACACACACACACCCTCTCCTCTCTCTCCTGGCCTTGTTCAGTGGCAGCCTGGCAGATGTTGGTGGTGTTGGTGGCCCTGCGAGTCTGTTCCACCACAAACACCACATGCTCCTTCTTCCCTGTGCGCTCATCCTCTTCAGACTGGTCCAGAACCCACATGTTCACCTCACTGTCGAAGAAGTCTTTGGCAACCGCTTCAATGATACCTGCAGCCAGAATAGAATATTAAGACCTGGAACGCATCTTTTTCATTTGAGCTAAAAAGCATTATTTTACACTTTGGCTATTCAAAAAGATATCAAAAAGATAGCAGATAGCAGATATACAAGCAGATATACAAGCTCGTAGCGCGCAAGCTTGTAGATCTGCTATTTTTTTTTTAAATCGTGAAAAAATGTGTGCAAATCTTTGAATATGTAGATAGATAGATAGATCTTTATTGTCATTGTACAGGTACAGGTACAGGTACAACGAAATTAAAAGTGCCAACCAATTAGTGCATCAATCACTCAATATAAAACATCAATCTATAATAAACACATAGCTAAAACACGCATCAACATACAGTACTTCTTGCATTTCACAGACCCCTATTGCACTTAATATGTCATCCCAGCTGTTATTGCACAACCCGCATTGCACATAACTTAAAAACAAAACAGCATAAGAAACATAAATAGCAGCAGCCTATCACTTCATAGCAGCATTGAGTGCAACTACCGCTGTGGGGTAGAAACTATTGCAAAATCTACTGGTCCCTGACATAATTGATCTGTACCTTCTGCCTGACGGCATCAGATGGAACAGGGAATGTCCGGGGTGAGAATTGTCCTTTAGAATGTTCTGTGTTTTTTTGGAAGAGCGGGATCTGTGTAGGTGTTCGAGTGAGGGCAGAGGGCAGCCAATGATCTTCTGTGCTGTGTTAATGACCCTCTGGAGCTTTTTCCTCTGATCTGCCGTGCAGCTGTTGTACCACACGCATATGCAGTACGTTAGAATGCTCTCCACGGAGCAACGATAGAAGGACACCAGCAGTCTCTGTGTGATGTTGTTACCCCTGAGTACCCTCAAGAAGTACAGTCTCTGCTGGGCCTTTTTCAGCAGCTCCGAGGTGTTCACAGTCCAGGTCAAGCCCTCCTCCATGTGGACTCCCAGGAAGCGAAAGGAGGCCACCCTCTCCACACAGTCCCCATTGATGATCAGTGGTAGAATGTCCGTTTTATTTATCCTGTAGTCGATGACCATTTCCTGGGTCTTAGCAGTGTTTAGGAGCAGGTTGTTTCCTCTGCACCACTCAGACAGCTGCCCCACTTCATCCCTGTAGGCAGACTCATTCCCTTTGGAGATGAGCCCTACTACTGTGGTGTCATCCGCAAACTTCACCATGGTGTTGCTGCGGTGGGCGGGGGTGCAGTTGTGTGTGTAGAGGGTGTAGAGCAGTGGGCTCAGTACACAGCCCTGTGGGGAGCCGGTACTGAGGCTGAGGGAGGTGGACGTGTGACGGCCCACTCTCACCCTCTGGCTGCGGTCGGACAAAAAACTCTTAATCCACATGCAGGTGTTATGTGGAAATCCCAGGTCCCGCAGTATGTCCACCAGTCTGTGGGGAAGGATGGTGTTGAATGCAGAGCTAAAATCCACAAAGAGCATCCTCACATAGCTCCCCCTCTGCTCCAGGTGGGACAGTGCAGCATGGAGGGCTGTGGCTACAGCGTCCTCTGTGGATCTGTTGGCCCTGTACGCAAACTGGTGGGGGTCAAAGCCTCGGGGCAGGAGTGATGTGATGTGACCCCGGACCAGCTTTTCAAAACACTTCATCACCACTGGTGTGAGTGCGACTGGCCGGTAGTCATTTAGACTGGAGATATGGCGTTTCTTGGGCAGGGGGACTATAATGGAGGTTTTTAGACAGGGTGGGACAGTGGACTGGGCGAGGGACTGGTTGTAGATCCTGGTGAAGACCCCAGCCAGCTGGTCTGCGCAGTCCTTCAGCACACGTCCTGTGACGCCGTCGGGACCCGCAGCCTTCCTCGGGTTGATGGCCCTCAGCGTGCGCCTCACTTCATGCTCCTCGACAGTGAAGGTGAAGCTGCTGTGGACCGTGGGGTGTGACGTGGTGGCTGTCTCAGGTGGCTCTGCCTCGAAACGGGCAAAGAAGGTGTTCAGCTCCTCTGCCAACGGGGCGTCACCTTCAACAGCTCCGAGGGTGGTCCTGTAGTTGGTGAGATGCTGGACTCCCTGCCACACCTGCCTGCTGTTGTTGCTGTCCAGATGGTCCTCTATCTTCCTCCTGTAGTCCGACTTGGCCTCTCTGATGCCTCTTCTCAGGTTGGTCCTGGCTGTGTTGTAGAGGGCCCTGTCCTCAGACCTGAAGGCAATGTCCCTCTCCTTCAGCAGCCGCTTGACCTCCCGAGTCATCCAGGGCTTCTGGTTGGGGTAGACCCGGATGCGTTTGTCCACTGTGACAGTGTCTGTGCAGTGGTTGATATAACACAGGACACTGTCTGTGAACACATTCAGGTCCTGATGTTCAAAGACGTCCCAGTTGGTACTGTCGAAGCAGTCCTGCAGCTGCTGAGAGGCATCATCAGGCCAGGTTTTAACAGTTTTTATGATGGTAGGTGCAGTTTTCCTGAGAGGGGCATATGCAGGAATTAAAAGCAGGGACATATGGTCGGACTTGCCCAGGTGCGGGAGTTGTTTTGCCCTGTAGCCAAGCTTGATGTTAGTGTAGACCTTGTCCAGAGTCTTAGCTCCTCTAGTAGCACATTTTACATGCTGATGGAATTTAGGGAGCGCTGCTTTCAAGTCTGCATGATTAAAATCCCCTGCTATGATGTATACAGCGTCAGGATGCTTGCTCATTTGGCTGCTAATGCTGCCATGTAACTGTCCAATAGCCGAGCTAGCATTAGCTTCCGGTGGAATGTAAACAACAGTCGTCATGACAACAGTAAACTCTCGGGGGAGATAAAACGGCCTGCATTTAACCGTCATATACTCCAGGTTTGGGCAGCAGTGACTATCTACAATCACTGTATTTGTACACCAGTTGTTGTTGACGTACATACAGAGCCCCCCTCCTGTTTTCTTACCGGCGTTCTCTGTCCTGTCATGACGCAGTGTGGTGTAGCCTTCTAGCTCGATAGCAGAGTCCGATGTGAGTGGGTGAAGCCAAGTCTCCGTGATGAGCAGGATGCAGCAGTCCTTCACGGTCTTATTAGCTGAAGTCTGAAGCTTTAATAACTCCATTTTCTTCGTGTTGAGGGATCTGACGTTGGCGAGATACAGACTGGGAAGCGGTGGTTTGAGCGGCTGCCTCCGTAGCCTGACTAGCACGCCAGCCCTGCAGCCTCTCTTCTGCTTCCTCTCTCCGCGCCGCCTTCGCCTCCTCCCAGCTGGGATAGTGTACCATGGCGAGCCGGGGCTCCTAGCGATATCCTCCGGTGTGTTGTGTACGCGGTGAAACGCGGCTGTAACACTCTGCTTGTTACAAACTCCTATCCTAAGGAGATCCTGCCGGCTATAGGTGTTCGCTTGGCTAAAAGTACACAAAAAGACGAGCGACAAAAAACATAAACAAAGCCATTCAAAGCACCGACCGGGAGAGCACTGAGCCGCAGCAACTGTGTGCGCCGCCATCTTGAATCTTGAAGTATTATTTAAAGCGAACATTTTAACTCTATTCTTTGCTTCTGGGGGGTCCCTGGAACAAAATATTTTGAGATGGGGTTCGGCGGCCAAATACATATGATTTTGGGGGTCCTTGACATGAAAAAGTTTGAGCACCACTGATATAGAAACATACTTTTTTTCAGAATACTGTTGGGATTTAGAAGACATTTGTAGAATCGGCTTCAGGTTTTAATGGGTTAACACAACACAATAGAATAGAATAGAATAGATTCTGCTGTGTCTGTGTAGAGTCATATCAGTCATCCAAGATATTATTTATTTTATTTTATTTTATAGAAATAATGTTATTGAACAAGACAATCAACTAAGCCAATTAAAAATGTATTCATAATATTAAACTTTTCTAAGTCGACCAATTCCTAACAGGCAAAGGAATATGAGAATCTATTTTGTTTTGCCTTGTTAAATAAAGGTAAAATAACGTTTACCTGGTACAATATGATACAAGCCCTTCCTGTCAGAGTAGTAATGCAGTAACATCCTTCCGTCTTCAGTCTTTTCCGTACGGAAAGACGGTGCATTCATCTCCTGAGAACCACAATTAAAGGGAAGTTAACTGTAAGCTCTGCATTGTCAAGCCTTGCCTTGCCAAGCCTCGCCAACTTTTTGCATCGCCAACATGGGAGAATTGCTGCTTGACCTGTTAGTATATGTAAAGTGTTTTGAGACAACTTGTTATGACTTAGCACTGATATCAAATCGATTGATTGATTTATCTAAGGTCTCTGGCATCTCTGCAGTGGTTTGGGTCTGCTGGCATGTTTCAGGAACCAGGAAACCCACACCATATGAGACCCACATCAACTGCCTACCGACAGTGGTGCAAAGTACATTTACTCAAGTACTGTACTTAAGTTTTTTTTTATTTACTGGAGTATTCCCAATTTTCTGTACTTTTACTTCTACTCCACTACATCTCAGAGGCAAATATTGTACTTTTACTCCACTAAAATGATTTGAAAACTTTAGTTACTAGTTACTTTGCGGACATAAATTATTACATTATAAAACATACATTAACCACTTTAGCCCTATTTTATACATACTGTAGGCTATTTGAAAATAGCCGAACTACAAGCTCACAACGCGTCGCGATGCGACGCGTTGTGAGCTTGTAGATCTGCTATTTTTAAACATTTTAGTACTTTTACTTTTGGTTCTTTAAGCACATTTGGATACCAACACTTTTTTACTTTTACTCAAGTAAATTTTTAATTACGGACTTTTACTTGTAACAGAGTACTTCTACATTGCAGTGTTGATACTTTTACTTAAGTAAAACATTTGAGTACACCACACACACACACACACACACACACACACACACACACACACACACACACGCACACACCTCATAGGACAGGGCCAGGTAGCTGTGCAGGGCGTCCAGGTTCTCTATGAACTCGGTCAGGTTTCCCCCCAGTGTTCTCAGCATGGTGTCATAACCCGCCTGCTTGCAGAAGCTGAAGAAGTACTCCCCGAAGAGCTTGAGAACCTGCTCATTGGAGACATCTGTAACACGCACGCACGCACACGCACACATGTTTGTATTACTATACTTGTGAGGACATCAACACTTTAGCACAGCCATGTTATGAATGCCATTTAAATAATAATTGCCATTTTAACCGTAAGCCTAAAGCCGAAAAACAGCAGATCTACAAGCCCACAACGCGTCGCACTGCGACGCGTTGTGAGCTTATAGATTGGCTGTTTTTCGGTGCATGACACTGGCGTGCAACTAAGTATAAATCATGTACTCTAATTCCAATCCCTAAACCTAGCCTCTAAATGTCTAATCCTAACCTGAATGTTTTTCTAATTGCTAACGTATCTCTAAAACATGTTTTTTTTAAACTATAAAACAGCCATTTGTCTTGTGAGGAACAGGAAAACTGTCCTCAAAATGTATATTTCTTCAAATTCTACTATACTTGGTCCTCGCAAGTATAGTAATACAAACACACACGCACACACACACACACACACACGCACACGCACACGCACACGCACACGCACACGCACACGCACACGCACACGCACACACACAGCTGAAGACCAGAATCCTTAGCGAGAACGTCTAAACCCCACCAGACAGTTTCATTTAAAGGAGTAGCTCACCCAAAACATTACTTATTTTCTATCAATTACACACCCCATGAAGCCTTGAATTCATGGAGTTTGTTTTTGTTTTGGTCGCATTCCTAAGCCAATCATTTGATTACTGGCAGAGCCTACGGTAGGAGACTGAAATAGTCTCCTACTGAGTCTCCTATTGACCGATGACCCGGTCATCAAATTATAGATTGATTCTGATTCTGATTTATTAGCCTTATTAATGACTTTGTTTACTTGCTGGTGTCCATCGGCTTGTTTCGACCCTATAGACCTAATCAGGCACCATACAGCCTACAGTCAGTCTCCCACGTGTGGACTTGTTTGTGTTAGTAATGAAAGAGAGAACACTCACAGAGAATCCCTGTAGATTAGAACATAAAACCGATGGGACACAGTAGATTTTCAATTAGGCTATATTGCCAAAGCAGAATGCAGGCTACAATATCAGGGGAATGACCAACACGATCTCTATAGGATAGAAATGCTTTATTAACCAATGTAACTCCCAACCTGATCCACACATACTATAGCAGGGGTTCTCAACCTGTGGGTCGGGACCCCGCATGATTTTGGGGGGGTCCCTAGATGATTTGCTTACGATTTGTTTTCTCACTCTACGGTAAACAAACCAACGTACAGTATAAGTGTATGCCAGGTATCTGCACGTTAGATTTCTTTGGCTATTCAAAAATAGCAGATATACAAGCTCATAGCCCGGCACCGAGTGCCGCGCTATGAGCTTGTAGATCTGCTATTTTTGAAAAATCGGAGCTTGTAGATCTGCTATTTTTGAAAAATCGGAATAGGATTTTGAAAATGTTTAGAAGCGGCCAATGGGTTAATACCTCTAAAATGAAACAAAAAAGAAAAATAAGACCATCAAAAGTAATCAACAAATTAAACTATTGTACTGTATTATCTGAATTGTAGATCTGCTATTTTCACAATATATATCTGTGGAACCGAGTCAAACTACAATGTAATGCCTCAACTCCTACAATTCCAAGTGCTTGTTGTCAGGGTGGGAGGTCCGGTCCCCAGTATGTCATGGAGTCCATATTTCACCAGCCACATTTGATTTATTTGCCTCCAAACTGGACCTGAGGTTTGTATGACCCAATAACATTGAATGTTAACATTCATTCAAAACAGTGATTATGCAGCATTCTAAACATCCTACCCAGCATGCAACAGGCCTCCTGTACGAGCTTAAGGGTCAGGGTGTCATCATATATCTCGTAGGTCATAAAGTGCTCCTGTACACCGGCCAGACACCTGCAACATACACGCAAACATGCTATTAAGCGTGTTATTAAACGTCTTATGTTTAATACATCTTATTAACCCATTAAAAACCGGGGAAGATTTTGTGTAATTTTAGATTTTTTTGCGTTGGCTATTCAAAAATAGCAGACATACTGTACAAGCTTGCAGCGCATCACGAACATCCGTTATATTTGAACATTTTAGAAAAATCTGGAAAGCGTTTGAAAAATGTTGAATAATTTTGAATTACGAAAACGTTTGGGAGCTGCTGATTTAGAGGGCATTTGTAGAATCGGCCTCAGGTCTTAATGGGTTGTATGTGTTATTGCTGTCGCAATGCTATTATTTCTACCACCTATATTATTATATTCCTAGTACCACTACTGTTTTTGCAACTATAGCTATTACAACCACTGCTGCTTAAACAACACAATTACTACTACTACTACTACTACTACTACTACTACTACTACTACTACTACTACTACTACTACTACTACTACTACTACTACTCATCTAACTAGACCATACCCGGTCGACGCATCCGTGGGGGGATATGCGCACATCATCTGGCAACCCTGGAGGCCACATAATATTACACAAGCACATACACCCGCTCACACGCAAGCGCGCGCCACACACACACACGCTCACGCACACGCACACACACACACACACACACACACACACACACACACACACACACACACACACACACACACACACACACACACACACACACACACACACCTCAGTTTCTCCCAGGTCTCCTCTCCAAACTTCTCAGCCACCAGAGACTTAAGGCAGGTGTTGATGAAACCATACTGCAGATAACAACACACATGAACTTAATCATGTTGTTTACATTGGCTGATTTTAACATTCAGTACAGTCTTTATTCACCTCCCCACCAGCTTCCACTACTGCGGTTCCACAACTGTTATTGAATGTATGATTATTAAAGAATAATGCCTATGAAATACCTTTATAAAATATTTGTTTAATTATTCATTCATTCATTCTTTCATTCATTCATTCAATACCTACTGTTAAGGGATGCAGTGTGCCCACAAATCTTTGATTTGGGTAAGTTCACAATGCATCCACAATTCAAATCAGATCATACATTAACGGTCACATACAGTATAAAGGGCTGTCCGTCCTACAGACAGGGACATTATTTGTTGGAAAGAGCCCACAACATGAGGTGGAGGGTGGCTTAGCCATTTTCAATCACTCATAAAGAATCACCATGGCTAAATGTTACAAAGAAAAAGGGGTTATGCATTATTTAATCTGACAGACATCTCACATCTGATGTGAGCATGCTTTCCATTTACTGTAGTCTTGTGAAGATCTGTTTTAACAGCTTAATGTGATCCAAATGTGCAGTAGATATGTTTATTTATGGTTTACTCACCATGTTGCTTCAGCTGGACTCAAGCTCCACTACGATGGCTCAGCAGCACAGTGATTCGTCTTTGAACAGACGATGGGAGTCTCTTTATCCTTCTCTCTTTCAACCTGTTTGATTCTATGTCCATCCCTCTCTTCATCCCTCAGACACACTCAGAAATGTCCCTGGGGCTCTGTCACGCACACGCACACGCACACGCACGCACACGCACACGCACTCAAAGATTTGATGGAATCCTTTTTAATGTGTTATATTCTTTATTGAAATATACAGCTGGAAAATGTCCATGTTGAGAGAGAGAAAATACATAGTTTGAAAGGGTGAGTTGACAGATACACTTTCGATTCTAGCAAACAAGTGAATAAAGCACACACATCCACAGTTTAAAAAGCCAGGTGCTGGGCAGAAGCAAACATTACAAAATAATATAGTCTGCACAAAGCACCAAATGTTTTTGTTTGTTTGTTTTAACCCCCCAGGTGATGTTTCGATTCTGGTAGCTCTTCCTCAGACCAAGGAATTAGATCCACCAGGCTCGAAACGTCTCCTGCATGGTTGAATGAATGAACGAATGAACGAATGAACGAATGAACGAATGAACGAATGAACGAATGAACGAATGAATGAATGAAAGAAAGAAAGAAAGATACACGTGTATCGAGCGGGGGACACTTGTTCGTATCAACTGGTGTGAAAGCAATGATATACTGTGACCCTGTGGACTCTCTTAAGATCACCGGGCAGATCATCTATCTATGATTTCAAAAGCGAAGTTGGAGATAGCCGTCCACTCCATGGTCCTGACTCGTGTTATCACATCGTCCAGCGTCTGCGCTTGGTTTTCTACGTCCACGGCATCAGCACCTGCTGCGGGTCTGTTCTCCGCGTCCTCATGGTCCCCCTCGGTCCACTGCAGCGCTGTGTGTGGACATGAAAAAGTAAACATGCTGACGCAACTAGAAGTAGGGTCCTGGGACCCCCAGGTCTCCTTGAGGGGGTTCCGGGGGTCCCAGGCAAAATGAGTTAATATAGCATCAAAATAAGTTCAACCACTTTAACTTTATTTCTATACTATACTTGGTCTATTGGAAAGAGCCGATCTGCAAGCTCACAACACGAAGACATCTGTAATTTTTGGAAAAGATATTGACAATTCTTGAATAAAAACAACAACGATTGGAATCAGTTTGAAAACTTAACACAATACAAAAACAACACAAATTTTCTCTTAGTGGCTTCACTGGCACAAAATATTTTCATATGGGGTTCCGTGGCATTGCAAGTACCATAATGAAACAGCTAAATGCATTTAAACAGACAAGAAGGCACAAGAATGGAGCTAGAGGAAAGACTATGGGTCACCAAATGTGCCTGTTAGATTATGATATATCTTGTGTTTAAACTTTGTGTTTAAAGCTGTTATTTTGGCCAAAGGGTGGCACTAGAGAAAAGGTGCCACCCCCTGCCCATTAGATTTCGAGAGATATTATTTGCAATTGGATATAAGGGTAGTTCTAGTGGAGGCTAGCAGAAGGAGGGACAGACATTGCTATCTTTAGAGCCATGCCACTCCTCGGGCTAAAATATATATTTGCCAATCGCCGATGAAATTAAACCATATGGGTGACAAATGGCTTTATTGTTGTAGGCTATGCCTTGCAGTAAACTATGTTTTACGTTGTTTATCGTAGAGATGAACAATTACCTGCAATAGAAACGGTCATTGGTTGAGTATTGTAAAATGCACTGTGTTCATTCAAGAGAGTTTGCCTTGCAGGTTGGCAAGTTCATTGTTTTTTTGTTGTTGTTTTTTTTAAGTGAATAATACGGAAATTAAAATATTTGAGTTATGACTTATCAGAGTGTGTCCTTCCTTACTGGTTAGAAAGTAAAACCCTGGCTCTTTGGGATTACCTTTCATCTTGGGGTCCTTGTAAAAGTAAAACCCTTGCTCTTTGGGATTACCTTTCATCTTGGGGTCCTTGTAAAAGTAAAACCCTTGCTCTTTGGGATTACCTTTCATCTTGGGGTCCTTGAACAACTTGGCAGTGACATACTTGTCAGCGGCTGTCTTCAGGCTCATCAGGATCTGTTGGTGAGTTTCTTCTAAGAGGCTGTCTACGAATATGTTTCTGTAGGAGTCCATTGGGCCTGCAGCCAGAGAGGCACACACATATTTATGAAGAAAGATAGATAGATAGATAGATAGATAGATAGATAGATAGATAGATAGATAGATAGATAGATAGATAGATAGATAGATAGATAGATAGATAGATAGATAGATAGATAGATAGATGATTTTATACTTACCAAAGCTTGTCGGGCACATAGATCTACAACACTGGGTGACTGCACTCATGACGAACACCAGAAAAACAAGTGAAGTCAGTATCATCAGGCCAACACCCTGTAGTTTGACAACAACAGGATGGTATTTATAATGGCGTTGTTATCACTTTGCTTTATGGTGGCTAAAGGTATAATATATTTACACACAAGCTAGCGAGATCTACTATTACAGTACATGAGTAGTAATCCTTACCTTTAATGCTAAAAATGTCTCTAGCTGAAAAAAAACCTTAACCTTAAAAATCATAAATGGCCAAACCCCCAAACCCTTTTGTAGACGCTTCAGATTGACTTCAATACATTATGGATAGTGTATTTATTTATATTTATTGAATGAGGTTTTCATCCAGTATGGATGAGGAGATGCTCCTATAAGGTGGATGATGGCTGATTTAAGCAGTCATACCTGGCCTGAGTCAAACTAATTAGACGGTGAGCTGGGTGTGACAACACACCTGATTTGCACCAAAAAAGGATCAATAAGCCATCTGCGCGCACGCGCGCGCACACACACACACACACACACACACACACACACACACACACACACACACACACACACACACACACACACACACACACACACACACACACACACACACACACACACACACACACACACACACACACACACACACACACACATACTGTACACACATACACACACACACACACACACACACACACACACACACACACACACACACACACACACACACACACACACACACACACACACACACACACACACACACACACACACACTCAACAGAGAGAGGGAGAGCCTCAGTCATGATCTATCTTATTGTATCTCCTTATTTCTGTATCCACTTCATGATTACATTGTACCTAATAATGCACTGTAAGAAGTAAAACAAAAATGAAGAGAACTTTGTCATCCCATGAAGACTTGAATTCATGATTTTTTTTTGTTTTTCTTGCATTCCTAAGCCAATAATTTGATGACCAGCGGTAGGCAGCAGTTCCGGTAGGAGACACAAAGGAGACTCTTTGTGCTGCCGGTCATCAAATTATTGGCTTAGGAAAGCGACAAAAACAAGAAAATGTCCATGAATTCAAGGCTCCATGGGATGACTAATCGATAGAATAAAAGTCGTTTTGGGGTTGAACTATCCCTTTAACAATGCCTGGGCTACTAAGGCTTGAAGTTATTGTCTAGCCATTTCTGACAGCTTACCATAGATGTGTTCTTCAGCTGGAAGATGACCTCTTTTTCTGTGTCACTGAGTTTGCTCTTGTCTTTACACGGGATATACGACTGTTCTTCGGGCAGGCTGTACGAACAACAGAGATACCAGTCTCCATGGATCAGCAACACCACCACCCACACCAGCGCTGCGAAACAGGCCCTGTTCAGCAGATCGACGAGTGTCGCGAACAAGTGACACCTGGACCGGGAGTTCTTGCGGCAGCAGTATCTGGAGGTGAAATTCAAACTCCTCTGGAAGCGCTTGTTGATTCCGAGGACGAGGAGCAGGATCAGGATGGCGGGGAGGATCATGATGCTCCAACAGTACCAGAGGTTTGCGGCCTTGTTCGCACAGCTGCACCTGTAGTTCATCCCGATTTGAGAGTGCAAAAGAAAAACGAAACCCATGAGAACGAAGAAGCCTTTCAGTCCAGAGAGGTCCGTGGCCACTCGTTTTATCGCCGTAGCGTCCATGCTCAGGAAGCTCCCCATGATGTTTTACCGGCAGACAATAATGTAAAAGGAAAGATTTTAAAACACACTACTGCACACTAAACAAATTCCTATATGTCTTTCTATGTTAGTTCGTCATTCCTCTCGTTAAGTATTTTAGGACTATTGCTGTGTAGTCGGGTAATGTGAGGCTCACTGTTTGGATTTAACCCTTTAAGGCCGGGAAGGGAACGCATGTGTGTCATTTTAAGATTTATTTGGCTATTCAAAAATAGCAGATACACAAGCTCATTGCGCGGCACCGAGTGCCGCGCTATGAGCTTGTAGATCTGCTATTTTTTTTTAAATCTTGAAAACTTTTAACTCAAATCTTTGCTTCTGGGGGTCCCTGGAACAAAATATTTTTGGATGGGAGGGGGTCCACGGACAAATACAAATTGTTTTGGGGGTCCTTGACATGAAAAAAGTTTGAAAACCATTTAAAATATAGCGACATAAGTAATAAAAAACTTTAGGAAAAAAAAACTGTTAGGATTTAGAAGACATTTGTAAAATCCCCAGAAGCAAAGATTTGAGTTAAAAACTTTCGCTTTAAAAAAGTATATATATATTCAAACTAAAGATTTGCACACATTTTCACGAAAAAAAAAATATATAGCAGATCTACAAGCTTGTAGCGCGGCACCAAGTGCCGCGCTACAAGCTTGTACATCTGCTATTTTTATAGAGCCAAAGAAATCTTAAAATGACACAGATGCGTTCCCGGTCTTAAAGGGTTAGTCTAAATTATGTGCCAGATTCACACCCACATCAGTGGGGCGGCCTGTTGGTAAAATGGGGGTTGATCAAATTCTTCTGAATTTCTGTTTCCCTAGAATGTGTTGATGCAAAGTCATGAATGATGTAGGAAAGGCTACTGCTGATATCTCCATTCAGACTTATCAGTGTCCAGTCAGACGTTCCTGCCCAATAGGGCTGGCAAAGTTCGCTTGGGTGGGGGAGTGATTTGGGGGGCGTGGCCAAGATTCACCATGTTGGTTGGGTCACTACCAGTCTACAGACCCACCCAACAGGGTACACTACTATATAGCTAGTACACACAGTGGCACATACAAAGAATTACATCAACAATGTTAAAAGCCAACTGCAAAAACAAACTTTCAAATGTATAAAATGTATAATAATTTGAAAATAGCAGATCTACAAGCTCACAATGCTTGTAGATTGGCTATTTTCAAATGGCCGAAATGTATGGGCTGAAGTGGTTACAGTATGTTTTGTAATAATAACCAAAATCTACAAAGTAACCACTGTAAGTCAACGTCACATGAAGGTGTCTTTTATTTGAAAACAAGGTACTTTTACAGGTTACTATGTGTATTAAAAAGGTACCTCATCAGACTCAAAGAGGAGTAAAATGGTCTCTGCACATCCATATTATAATGTGATCATTAACAGGTGAGGCAACTGGTGACCTGAGCCATCATCATCATCAGGATTCGGTTATATTTGCATTGAATGAAAGCACTGCATAATGATAGAATGGCCTATGCATTTTAGCCATGTGAAAGAATGCGGTTATATTTGTATATATAATCATTTTATGTAGAAGGACTATGTATTTTATTTGAAAACATGAACAGGTTACTATGTACATAAAAAAGGAACAGATAATGTACTGTATCTACAGAGCATAACCTCATGTCTGCTTTTACTATGCAGAAGGGTACTATTAAAAATAGTTTCAGAACCACACTGGTGCACAAGTTAGTCAGATCACAGCACGCTCAGACAACTTTGTCAAGGATTGTCATGTCCTCGCCCACTCCTGGTTTATGCTAGCCTGATTATCTGCTGACCTCAAATATGGTCTGAGCAGTTTGAGTGCAGGAGTGAAAAAGTACTCCCAGAGATTTTACTTGCAGTAGGCAGTGGTGTTAAGTAACTAAGTACATTTACTCAAGTACTGTACTTAAGTACAACTTTGAGGTACTTTTAGTTTACTGGAGCATTTCCAATTCCAATTCTATACTTTTAATTCTACTCCATTACATCTCAGAGGCAAATATTGTACTTTTACTCCACTACAATTATTTGACAGCTTTAGTTACTAGTTACATTGTAGATTTACGTTATTACATTATATGCTAACTAACACATACATTAACCACACTAGTCCTATTTTATACCTAGGCTATTTGAAAATAGACAATCTACAAGCTCACAACACGTCACATCGCGTTGTGAGCTTGTAGATCTGCTATTTTCAAACATTTTAGTACTTTTACTTTTGGTACTTTAAGTGCATTTTGATACCAATACTTTTGTACTTTAATTCAAGTACACTTTGAATTCCGGACTTTCACTTGTAACAGAGTACTTCTACATTGCAGTATTGATACTTTTACTTAAGTAAAACATTTGAGTACTTTTTCCACTGCTGGCAGTAGGCTTTAATACATCATAAAGTGTGACTACCTACCCTCCTTCAAAACCGACATAAAAGAGCACCTGTGTGCAATTTGCAACTGGACCTAGACAAGTCTTCTAGCTTGCCAAAATAAATGACCACCCCACTATTTTCTGTAAATATACTTTTACTGCTCCTAATATTGATGATCTCTTGAATAGTATTGTCTTTATATGTCTTGATGAATTGAGTACACAGGACCACAATGGAAACAAGCCCTCAGGGCTTTTTTTGTGTTATCCTTTTAGCGTTATTGTATAATCTTACCTCTGTACTTTTTGCAAAGTGTTAATAATGTATTCAATCAATCAAAACAGACAGACAGACAGACAGACAGACAGACAGACAGACAGACAGACAGACAGACAGACAGACAGACAGACAGACAGACAGACAGCTGTCTGTCTGTCTGTCTGTCTGTCTGTCTGTCTGTCTGTCTGTCTGTCTGTCTGTCTGTCTGACACAGAAAACATTCATTCATATTCATTAAACTACATAATGAATTAGTAGTTCTATTATATTATATAACAACTAGTTTACTTTAAAGTTACTTTTCCACAGATACATGTATGCACCGTCATAAGATGTTGTTAAAAATAGCCGATCTACAAGCCCACATCCTTGTAGATCTGCTATTTGTATTCATCATTGTTTTCTCTTCTTTGTCACTCAGAAAGGACAACGGCTCCGTGTCGCCCTCCTGTGGTCCATCATTACCACTACACCCTGAGCTTTGAGTTGCATTGTGAGGCTAAATGCATTAAAAGTTGATAATAGCGCCCTCTGGTGGTGGATCTACTAAGTATATGTCGCATTGGCTTTATTTATTGTTAGCGTTAATTTAACTTTATAATAACTGGTGTTTTTATTCTTGTAATACAACAACTGGTGATTATTTAACACAACTGTTTGATTAATTGAAATAAAGAACAGTTTTACAGCAAATGCAGGACGTTTTACATCATTTGAGGAGCTAGCTAGCAGGCTAACATGCTACCAGATGTAAACACAGTGAGTCAAGTCAAATGTTGTCAAAGGCGAAAGCTCTTACGGACACTTCCGGTGGAAGCATTACAGAATAAAAGCTTTATTACGCGTCAAGTTAACGTGTCAAAAGTCTAACGTCACTCGACGATTTCCGCATTTCTTTCAAAATAATATGAAACCAACAGTTGTGTTAAGTAATCACCAGTCGTTGTATTACAAGAATAAAAACACCAGTTATTATAAAGTTAAATTAACGATAACAATAAATAAAGCCGATGCGACATATACTTAGTAGATCTACCACCAGAGGGCGCTATTATCCACTTTTAATGCATTTTGCCTCACAATGCAACTCAAAGCTCAGGGTGTGGTGGTAATGATGAACCACAGGAGGGCGACACAGAGCCGTTGACTGAGTGACTAAGACGATGATGAAAACAATAGCAGATCTACAATCCCACAACTCTTTGCATCCGCAACGCATTGTGGGCTTGTAGATTGGCTATTTTGGAGCGCAACACCGTTTTAAGAGTTAAGACGGTGCATAAATGTACCTGAGGAAAAGTAACTTTAAATGAATGGTTGTGAAGTAAACTAGTAGTTAATAATATAATAGAAGTACTATTAATGAATGAATTATTTCAATTAATATGAATGAATGTTTTCTGTGTTAGACAGACAGACAGCTGTCTGTCTCTGTCTGCTCCCCCTGCGTGTCTGCTCCCCCTGTCTGTCTGTCTGTCTGTCTGTCTGTCTGTCTGTCTGTCTGTCTGTCTGTCTGTCTGCCTGCCTGCCTGCCTGCCTGCTCCCCATGCCTGTCTGTCTGTCTGTCTGTCTGTCTGTCTGTCTGTCTGTCTGTCTGTCTGTCTGTCTGTCTGTCTGTCTGTCTGTCTGTCTGCCTGCCTGCCTGCCTGCCTGCCTGCTCCCCCTGTCTGTCTGTCTGTCTGTCTGTCTGTCTGTCTGTCTGTCTGTCTGTCTGTCTGTCTGTCTGTCTGTCTGTCTGTCTGTCTGCCTGCTCCCCCTGTCTGTCTGTCTGTCTGTCTGTCTGTCTGTCTGTCTGTCTGTCTGTCTGTCTGTCTGTCTGTCTGTCTGTCTTCCTGCCTGCTCCCCATGCCTGTCTGTCTGCCTACCTGCTCCCCATGCCTGTCTGTCTGTCTGTCTGTCTGTCTGTCTGTCTGTCTGTCTGTCTGTCTGTCTGTCTGTCTGTCTGTCTGTCTGTCTGTCTGCCTGTCTGTCTGCCTGTCTGTCTGCCTGCCTGCCTGCTCCCCATGTCTGTCTGTCTGTCTGTCTGTCTGTCTGTCTGTCTGTCTGTCTGTCTGTCTGTCTGTCTGTCTGTCTTGATTGAATACATTATTAAAAATTTGCAAAAAGTACAGCGGTACGATTATAAACGCTAAAAGGATAGCACAAAAAAAGCCCTGAGGGCTTGTTTCCATTGTGGTCCTGTGTATTCAATTCATCAAGACATATAAAGACACTACTATTCAAGAGATCATCAATATTAGGAGCAGTAAAAGTATATTTACAGAAAATAGTGGGGTGGTCATTTCTTTTGGCAAGCTAGAAGACTTAATTGTCTAGGTCCAGTTGCAAATTGCTCACAGCTCTTTTAGCAGCTCGGTTTTGAAGGAGGGTAGGGAGTCACACTTTATAATGTATTAAAGCCTACTGCTGATATCTCCATTTAGTGTCCACTAAGACAGTGGTTTTCAACCTTTTTCATGCCACGGACCCCTAAATTGATATACATTTGACCGTGGACCCCCATTTGAAAATATTTTGTGCCAGGGAACCCCAGAAGCAAAGATATCAGTTCATTTTCACTTTAAAAATATAAATATTCAAAGATATGCACACTTTTTCAAGGTTTTCCAAAAATAGATGATCTACAAGCTCATAGCGTGGCACTCGGTGCCGCGCTATGAGCTTGTATATCTGCTATTTTTGAATAGCCAAAGCTAAGTGCTTAAAAATGATTGTGACGCTATTAACTAATTTTGCTGGGGACCCCCTGGTACACCCTCAAGGACCACTGGTTGCAAACCACTGCACTAAGACGTTCCCACTTCCTGCCCCATTGCTGACCTCAGATATGGTCTGAGCAGTTTGAAGAAGTAGCCTATACTCACAGAGATTTTACTTGAGTAAAACTAGCAATACCCAAATATAAAAATACTGTGTTACAAATAAAAGGCCTGTATTAAAAATGTTACTTAAGTAGGAGTACCAAAGTAAAATAACTTTTTGAAATTTGTAAAACTTTCAAAAAAATGGCTGATCACAACGCGACGTGGTGTGAGCTTGTAGATCAGCTATTTTCAAATAGCCAAGGTATAAAATAGTGCTTGAGTGGTTAATATGTATGTTGTGCATTAAAGTAGTTCACACTAAAATGACTTGTGTAATTGATAGAAAATAAATCATGTTTTGGGTTTACTAAAGCTGCATAATTGTAGTGGAGTAAAAAGTATAACATTTGCCTCTTAGATGTTGTGGAGTAGAAGTAAAGTAAAATGAAAATGCTCAAGTAATGTAAAAGTATAGGCTAATTACGGTACAATACTGGAGTAAATGTACTTAGTTACTCTCCACCACTGGAGTTCAGAAAAGCTTCTCTCTGCATAAGAAGCCACGGTGAGAGGAAGACTGGAGGTTATCTCGGCTAACAGCTTTACAGTCTAACTCAAACGTAGGAGTCATTGTACATTCATTACTATGTGTCTTAATGTTTTGGTCCAGTACTGCATGAGCTAACAGGTAGTACAGTAAACAACATTATAGGCTAATGTATAATGTTAATAGCTAATAGCAAATACAATACAATACAATACATGATACAATAGATAATGCAATACATGATACAATAGGTTATTATTAAGGAGAAACTGTAGGTGTGTAACTGCTCTTTCTTAATCTTCACTGAATTCAAATGTCCTGTTATAAAGGTGTTTCTTTTGCTTAATGTTTTATGTAAAGCACGTGGAATTGCTTTGTTGTTGAAATGTGCTATACAAATATATACTTATATGATGCATCATGGATGCATGATTGCATGCATTGCTTTTAACGTGACACACCATAATACAATTCATTATTATGTGACACACCATTATCCTGCATATTCAATTTGGCTTCATTCATGCACTCACCAGCACCACACTACATGACCTCATACATACATACATCATACTAAAGACTGCAATGGAAATAAGCTGTAAGCTTTTTTGCGTTATCCTTTTGATTATGGTGGGTCAGATGCATGTTACATGTGACATGTGTTTTATTTCATGATCAATGAAGATATCAATCTTTAATCACAAACAATGTTAATGTTTGCGATTTGTCCAAATATGTGACGTATCATGTCATGTCCCCACTGGAAAATACAGGTGCAATACAATGTTAACAGGTGCGAAATGTCCCAGAACTTGACATTGCTACATCACGTTTCTATATTAGGTTATTAATTAGGTCATTGGTTTAGTGATGTGTCAAGTTCTTTATATGTGCATTTTATAACTTCACCAAGATTCTAATGCTTATCTTTTCAAAAATGTTATACTTTATTGCCCATTGTTACCATACTTTTATCGTCTAAAATGAATCACATATTTGTAGATTAATAACCCACTTCCGGCTAACCAGTTAAAAAAAACCGAAGTTCGACAAAGCATTTCCTCTTCTTGTCCTTCCGGTTAGCAGAACATGCTGTCTTTGGAAAAGGAACTATATTGTCCTATTCCTGCTCTTCAACCACTTGTAATAGTGCCCCTCCCTCTTGTTCTGGCACCTCCGTGCACTTGTCTCTGTCCAATGGTCCTCGATACCGACCATCCACCCTCCTGGTCGCTTCTGGAGCTCTGTTTTGAGAAGCATCCACAAAGGTGGTTGAACTTGAAGTCTCTCTTTTCGCTTCCTTTCTGCCGCCTGATTCAAGTCTTCATCAGGCTTGGCTGTTGCATCCGAGGTGAAGCTGACACGGCCGCTATGGTCTGTGAACATGTCTTGAGTGTCTGTGTCAGATAGTGTGTATCCTTGCATGTGTGTGTGTGCTTGCACATGTGTATGTGTTCCTGCACAGAGTGCTGTCATGTTCAGAAGTGTGAGGATGCTCATATTGACTCTATATGATACAGAGACACCGAGGAGTCAGAACCAAACATGAACCCAGGGTAGAGGGGTTCCGTGAAGTCGGACTGGAACGTGTACAGGTGCGTCCATGTGTCAGAGGAGATGCTGTAGAACGACAGATTCCCGGCGGCAGAGTCCAGATACACTCCTACTCTGTTGGCGCCGGACGGATCGACTTTGAGCTCAGTTGTCTTCCTGTTATGACGGACGCTGCACCTTTTAACATGCCTCCATTTATAACATTCCAGACTCCAGGACTTGTTGTTGTATCCAAAACCACAGTCGCCACCCACTCCTCTCCTGTTGATTCCCTTGTATGCCACCGCTATAGAAACCCGTCCGCTCCAATCTACCTCCCAGTAACAGCGTCCAGTCAGGCCCTCTCTGCACAGCACCTGTTCCCAGTAGTCAAATCTGTCCGCATGATGAGGATACAACTGAATCTCCGTCACGCGTGTCGCCTTTCTGTTGTTCTCGGTCAGAGAGAGGTTTCTGTGTGCCGTGTTCGGGTCCAGTGTGAGTTGACAGACATTTGTCGAGAACTGATCCGTCCGCTTCTCCGGTTTAACGTCGGCCGTGAGAAACTCCGTCCGCTTCTTCTCTGGTTTAACGTCGGCCGTCACGCGTGTCGCCTTTCTGTTGTTCTCGGTCAGAGAGAGGTTTCTTTGTGCCGTGTTCGGGTCCAGTGTGAGTTGACAGACATTTGTCGGGAACCAATTCGTCCGCTTCCTCTCCGGTTTAACGTCGGCCGTGAGAAACTCCGTCCGCTTCTTCTCCGGACTAACGTCGGCCGTCACGCATGTCGCCTTTCTGTTGTTCTCGGTCAGAGAGAGGTTTCTTTGTGCCGTGTTCGGGTCCAGTGTGAGTTTACAGACGTTTGTCGAGAACTGATCCGTCCGCTTCTTCTCCGGTTTAACGTCGGCCGTGAGACACTCTGTCCGCTTCTTCTCTGGTTTAACGTCGGCCGTGACAAACGTCAGAGACGAAACCGCCTTCCCTCTCATCGGTTCGAGATGTTGGAGACTCTCGTCCCTCATCCATTGGTTCCTCTCCCTCCTCACCCTCCTCTGCTCTGCCTCCACGTCCTCCAACCTCTTTTCCATTCGCAGGATGTCTCTAATCCTCCTCTCTTGCAAGAGGTGCCTTTCCTCCCATTTGCTCGTCTCCCCGATGAGTGCCTTGTTCATTTCCTCCAAGGCCTTCAGGAGGGCGTTCTCTTGTCTTTTCTCTCTTTCCTCCATGTAAGAGTAGCCAGCCATTAGAGTTGCTGCTGCCGCCATCGGGAAAACAACAGAAAACAGGCCGACATTAACCATCGTTGATCAACCCTCGAGACTAGACTACGGTGCAACTTCGAATGTGTTAGTGTAGCACTGACATGTTTATTTATGTCTCCAACTCTCTCAAGTTGGTGCGTCACAGCTGGGAACTGATTGGACAGAGTTGACCTATTTAGCGTATTTAGATGACGTCATGATAAATGGTGCATTTATATAGCGCTTTTATCCAAAGGGCTCCACATAGATTGTGCATTACATTCACTCATTCACACACACACATTCAAACACCAATGGCGGAGGAAGTCATGCAAGGCACCACCTGTTCAGCGTCTTGCTCAAGGGGTGCAATACGTTAGTCCGACAGCGCATTCCTCCGACAGCGCAGTGCTCCGACATTAAACAGTAAACCCGAACCAAACCCGCACCCTAACCCTAACCGCACGCGGATGCCACATAGTCGGAGAAAAGGTCTGTCGGATTAACGCATGCCTCCCTTGCTCAAGGACACCTTGACACTAACTCTTGGGGAGCCCGGGATCAAACTGGAACCTCGCGGTTGCCACCCAGCCGCTCTACCGGCCACTCTACCCATGAGCCACTGCCGCTCCATGTCTCCAGGTCATCAGGTCAATCCACATGAACCATGTGTTTAGTCCTTACACACCGTAACCTGACTTTAGAGATAGACTGACCAGCAGCGCGAAGGTCTCCTCTCTTTCAGATGAGCTGAACTGCTTTTATGCCAGATTTGAGATCACAGATAATAAAAATCCACCTCAGACTCTTTGCATGTGGCTGGGGGGCCTTCAGCAGGGCCATAAGGCCTAGCCTGGCGTAGCTAGACTATATCACTGCGTGGATATGAGTCTGGTGCTTCCATGAGGACGTTTTTCTTCCCAAGGGGCGGGATCAAAACAATAGCCCTCGACGCAATTGGTTAGACCTACAACCAACTACCAATTACAGTCTCCCATATTCGAATACTGAGCCCTGATTGGTTCCCCACGTCTCCTGGAACAGGAAATGGATTCTCTATGGAGCGGTGCCAGACCCAAATCGCAGAGTGCAATTTTTTTTGCACTCGCAGATTCGTCTGGTCCCAGGCTACAGATGGCCTGTGTTTAGATCAGGGGTCTTCAACGTTTTTCAGGCCAAGGACCCACTAGCTGAGAGAGAGATGAAGCAGGGACCCCTCTATACAAATTGTTTAAAATTATGTTGCAGATTAAATGTTTTCATAGATTTCATGGATAGTGTTGTCATAGAATAGTTTGACAGCACTATCATCAGTGTTATGTTGGATTCATGTTGATGTGGATTTTCAGACATTTAACCACATAAACCGCCAATTCTTAGTAAACTTGACCTTTCACTCTGTACTTAGTCTGCTCTTTTTTTCCCTCTACAGCAAACGTCTTTGCCGGAAATAGCCGATCTACAAGCTCACAACGCCTCGCAGTAGATCTGCTATTTTTGGCTTAAGTTCTCCTCAGAACTTAAAAGCAAAAGAAATCCTATCACACACAGATTTGGCGGCCCCCCTATAGTAACTCTGAGGACCCCCCTAGGGGTCCCGGACCCCCTGTTGAAGACCCCTGGTTTAGATTATGTGCGATGTAGCTATCAGGAGCTTTCACAGATATTCACAACAATAAAGTCTCCCCTGTTTCACATCAGCTACAAATATAATTCCAGTGAGGAAAAAGGCAAGGTAACCAGCGGTTCAAATGACTGGCTCGCAAATAAAGTTCATCCTTTACCTGGAAAATGTGTGCGGGCTCCTCTTTTCAAATGACTGGTGTACCACGGCCCTCAACCCCATTGTGAGAACATGCTTTGAGAAGCATGTCAAACAGCTGATCAATCGCAGCTGGGTGAAGCTGAAAACTGAATTTCCCCCACAAGAAGCTCTAATTGCCAGACCCAAGGGGTCGGCCTACATGAGGCTTTGTCCCTCTTTCGTCCATACATGGGCATGAAAGGGACCTCGGTCCATTTCGTCCATACATGGGCATAAAAGACACAGAATTTCGTCCCCCTTTCGTCCATACATGGGCATAAAAGGGACCTTGGTTATTCTGGGTCTGGCAGAACCAGGTCTCCTGGTCTTGTTTAATAACACCAATCAACCGCCACGGACAAGAGTCAGCTGCAACATAAACCCCTAATATATCCTTAAATACACAGTTAGAGGTCAACAGATTGTCACTATGAGTGCCTATGAGTCCGGGACTAATTTTGTACAGGAAACATTGCCTAACGAGAAAGGGGCGCTCCGCAGAGCGCATGTCTCTGCCAAGCCAGGTGGCCTAACCCAGGGCTGTAAGAGGTAGAATGTGATATTGGAAGGATTGATGTCAACCCAAGAAACATGGATGTTGTCAGACACTTGCACTTGTATATGGTCTCTGTCGGGTGGAAACCTCATGTCCAAAACTACTACTTTTCAGGATTACAATTCAAAGCTTTGAAAAGTAGCAGATCTACAAGTTCAAAACGCGTCGCTTCGCGTCGCATTTCGAGCTTGCAGATCTGCTACTTTTGATAGTTTTGTGTGACGCTGTAGTATGATCAAGTAGGGCATTGTTTTACGAAAAAAACACAAAAAGTTAAAATATGGAGATAAGAGGTTTCTGCCCGACAGCAACAATATAGTTAATATATATAGTGTGGGTAAAATGACTGGGTATGTGTATGTCATGGACACAGTCTTTCATGGCAGGATTGCATTGATTATAGGTTTGTCTGATACTGGAATTGGTTGATTAAAGGCCCTTACACACACCAAGCTGACGTCGGGCCGTCTGGCCATCGATGTATAATGTTGCATTATGTATGTATACTGTAATTATGTGCTATGTGCCGTACAATACATACTACTTCATATCGTTTACATTTTGACTGCATCCTGAATACAGTTTCTTTTTTATTGACAATCTTATACAAAAAATATCAGGTAATCAACCAGCACACATCAACATGAAAGAAATGCACAACACAGAAAAGGGGAAAAAAAGGAGAACAAAAACAACAACAGTACCATAAATCAATAAAATTAACTTGAGGATTTGGGGAAAATAGAATCGTTTTTTCCAAGTTCCAAGCTTAGAGATCTCATCCTGAACACTGGTGCTACTGTAGCAGGAGGTGGTGGTGACACCAGTTACTGGCTTATATGACGACCTCAGGAGGTTAGTTGGGGAAACAACAACTTGTCAGTTCCAGAATGTCTCTCTTCCATGTTGAGAGAGAAAGAGAAGATAAAGAGATGGAGGGGCTGAGTGGACAGACACGTGTGCTGTGTTCAACCCTAACCCTAGGCCAGGAAAGGGCACACAATGTTGATCCAGTGTTGGGGATCTTGGCTTGTACATCAGTTAGTATTTGTTTATGCATATGTCAATCAACCAAAAGTTTCTGAGCACATGGAACCATGGTGGTTGGTTACCTTGCTCAAGAGAACATTTCATAACCAGCTGGAAACGGTTCAGAGATTTCCAAATCACCATTGCAATTATTACAACCCACTGTTTGTTTCAAGTTTATTTAAATCTGTTATGAAAGGTCTTCTCTTTTTCTTTTGAACCCGCTGTTGAAGGCATGCACACAATAGGACAGACTGAACACACAGTGCATTGAAAGCACATCATTTCAATTAGTGGATAGTATTTAATTTCAAATAAAACTGTCACGTTTATGCAGAGCCAACACAAAAGACGATATTTGTAGACTTGCACAATACCTGTGAGAGAAAGAGAGAGGCATGTCTGCAAATCACCATTCATTCATGAACAAATAACAAACTACTAATTACTACCACCAGACATGTCCTAGTGAAGTTCATTCCTGTGATAAAGACCTCTCTATCCATTCATTGCTATGGTGGTTCATGGTTGATTTTATATTGGAGCCGAGAGGCATCAGGATGAACAACTCCTCAAAGTCTTGGTTTCTGGGTCTTGATTCTGTGTCAATAATTAATTATTCAAATATGTTTTGACACAGAATCAAATGTTTTATTTGATTTATTTGTACGTTTATTTGGGAGGGACAGCACATATTAAAGAACACCACACATACATTGCAACACGCTTGTTTTTTTCCGGGTCATGCTATGCCCTATTCCTCTTGTCCTGAAACATCTGCAGGGTTTGTATCAACTGATATGAGACGCCGATACTGTGACCGCGTTTCTCCGTTGTCTCCGTCATCGCCGGGCAGATCGTCTATGATTTCAAAAGTGAAGTCGGAGATGGCTGCCCACTCCACGGATCTGACATGCGCTATCACCTCATCCAGCGTCTCCACCTTTTCTGCAGCCATGATGGCGGCATCTCCTGTGGATGTGTTCCCCGTCTCCTTGTGGTCCCCTGGGGTCCACTGGAGCGCTGTGTGTGGAACATGAACATGTGAGGAACATGTATAGTATGGGCCCCATGCTCATCTACAGTATGTGCTTTTTAACTAAAAATAGAAGCATCTTCAACTCAATCTATATAGTCTACAGCAGGGGTCTTCAACGTTTTTCAGACCAAGGACCCCTTGCCTGAGAGAGAGAGAAAGCAGGGACCCCCTTTATATATTGCATACATTATTTTTTTTTATAGATTTCATAAGCAGCTTCGTAGACTTGTTTCACAACACTATCATGTTGGATTCATGTTAATGTGTATTTCCAGACATTTAACCATGCACTTAAACAATACTTAGTAAACCTGACCTTTCACTCTGTACTTTCTGTACTTTCACTCTTTTTTCCCCCTATACCAAACCACTTTGCCGAAAATAGCAGATCTATAAGCGCACAACGCCTCGCAGCGCGAGCGTTGTGTGCTTGCAGATCTGCTATTTTTGGCTAAAGTTCTCCTCAGAATAGGGATGCTTGGTTGAAGCGTAATGTTTTAATCACACAAAGATTTGGCGGACCCCCTGTAGTAACTCTGAGGACCCCCTAGGGGTCCCGGACCCCCTGTTGAAGACCTCTGGTCTACAGAAAAAGACATAAAGAGTCTAAAAGCCCTGCTAGTGGACCCGAGCTGACCTGCTGAACATTACCCCCAATACTATAGTCAGTTCAAACCGAAGCAGTTTGAACTGACTGCTATTGGCATCCGCATAGTCCTGTGCTCTAGTGGTGATGGGAGTATAGTATATTCACTGAAGGGTTAACATATACTGTAAACAGCAGCAAAGGCCTTAAAGTTAATTAAAATAAAGTACCTTGATAATGACTTTTATGTCACAAGTGTTTGTTTACTATAGACTTGCAATAGCAATGGTCATTGAGTACTGTAAGCCATTGGCTCTCAAAGTGGGGTCCGGGGACCCCCAGGGGTCCTTGGGGTGGTTCCAGGGGGTCCCCAGCAAAAGTAGTTAACCACTTTATCCATTTATAAGCTGGCTATTCAAAAATAGCAGATTTACAAGCTCACAGCGCGTCACTCTGTGCTGCGAGCTAGCTTGTAGATCTGCTGTTTTTGAACATTTTTGAAAAATCTTGAAATTCTGTACAAATCCTCTCATCTGGGGGTCCCTGGCACAAAATATTTTCAGAAAAAAAAAATCAATTTGGGGGTCCTTGACATGAACAAGTTTGAGAACCACTGCTGTATGCTAAATACACACGTTCATTCAGGGGAGGTTCAACTACAATAAGAGTTGTAGTTTGCAAGCTAGTTGCTTTTTAGACAAGTGAACAGAACTTATTTGAATGATAACTTTGTGTTCTTATAGCCTGGTAAACCCTCCCTCTTGAAATCGAATTGAAATGAGATTTCCGGAGGGAGGGTTTACCAGGCTAGTGTTCTTACTGGTTAGAGAGTAAAACCCTTGCTCTTTGGGATTACCTTTCATCTTGGGGTCCTTGAACAGCTTGGCTGTGACATACTTGTCAGCGGCTGTCTTCAGGCTTGACTCGATCTGTTGGTGAGTTTCTTCCAAGAGGCTGTCTTTGAATCTATTTCTGTAAGAGTCCATTGGGCCTGCAGCCAGAGCACACATGTACAGTATGTATGAATATATTTCAGTATATTTAGGAATATTTGTAGATAGATAGATAGATCAATCTTACACTTACCACAGATTGTTGGGCACACATATCTACAGCGGTGAGTGACTGCACTCAGGATGAACACCAGACAAATAATTGAAGTCAGTATCATCAGCCCAATACCCTGTAGTTTGACAATCACAGGACAGTGTTAGTTATCACTTTGCTGCATGGTAGCTTGGAATCCAGACGGAAGTCTGGTTTGACTCATTTTGTGATGGGTTGTTGTCTTAAAATTGGAACGTTGGAACATATTGGAAAAGTGCAATTGGGTAAAACAAAAAAACGAATAAAAAAAACGAATTAAGAGGTTTCCAAGATTATAGGCCTACAGTACGTGTATGTATGTATGTATAGCCAAACTAGTGTTGCCTTTTTGTCATGTATTTGTCATGCATTTGTTTCTCAGCTCATCACAGCATAATTTCACATATTTTAAAATGAACTTGTCTCTAACTAAACAAAACATGATACAAAAGAAACAAATATTTTCATGAAAAAAAAAACATTTTAAAACATTTAAAAAAATATATAGTGGAAATGAACTCATGACTAGTGCATAATAGCTTACCGTAGAGGTGTTCTTCATCTGAAAGATGACATCTTTATCCTCATCACTGAGTTTGCTCTTATCTTTACATGGGAGATGTGACTGTTCTTCGGGCAGGCTGTACGAACAACAGAGGTACCAGTCTCCATCGATCAGCACCACCACCACCCACACCAGCGCTGCAAAGCAAGCCCTGTTCAGCAGCCCGGTGAGCGCCGAGAGGAAGTGACACTTGGACCGGGAGTTCGCGCGGCAGCAGTATCTGGAGGTGAAATCCAAACTCCTCTGGAAACGCTTGTTGATCGCCAGGACTAAGAAAAGGACGAGGACAGCGGGGAGGATCATGACGGTCCAACAGTACCAGAGGTTGTCGGCTTTGTTCGCACAGCTGCATCGGTACTCCGTCCGAATTTGAGAGTGCAAAAGAAAAACAAAACCAATGAGAATGAAAAAGCTGCTCACTCCAGAGAGGTCTGTGACCATTCGTGCCAGTGCTGTATTTCCAATGCTGAGAAAGTTACCCATGGTGTCCACTTGCAGACAATAATGTCAAAGAAAGTAAGGTTTTTAAAACACTGCTGCACACACAAAAAAAAAATCACCTGTAGGCTATTTCATGAAGTCTAGTGACTATATTGTGTGTCAAAATCCCAGAATGAGCCGGCCTGCAAGTGTCTCTGGTTCTACCTCCCCATGTGTGGCTCAACTTCCTCCTCTATACTCAGGATACTTTCTGCAACCTTCTCGTCACTGTTATTTCCTGTTTGTCTATAATCGGGCCACCACAAGCTAAGATAACACACCCTCAACTGCAGGTCCGTTTTCTCTTTGAGAGAAAAACGGCCCTTTATTAAATTATTAAATGCAAATAAGGTGCCACAATTGCATGGTCATTGGTCATACTGTTCATACAGGACAAGATGCATTTAACCATGGGGTATCAAGGATCATGGGTACCCTAAAGGATATGGGGTACCCTGAAATATTTTGTATTTCAACATAGGAACACTTAAAACAAGCCTGTCAAGAGAAGGATACCTGAAACATAGGGTAAATTTGAGGCAAACATAATGGGGCTTGCTGCCATTCCATTTTATCACCCACAGCTAGCGCTTTAATCCCACTAATATCACTGTGGTTTCGATCCTAAGCCATGAAAGGGCACACAACATCGATCCAGCGTTGGGGATATTTGCTCGGACATGACCTCTCTGAGCACTATTAAGGGTAGTTGGTTTCCTTGCTCAATTTGTATGTCATAACTAGTTGGGAAATGGTTCTGAGACTGACTCTCATTTTCTCTTTTACAACGCTGTTGAAGGCATGCAAGACTGCAGTGCACATCATAGGATCGACTGCACAATGTAGGAAAGCACAACAATAGGCTCTATTCACAGCAGCCATATTATGAAGACATTCACAGGTGTTACCAATGATACTAATGAAGGCTCTGTACCATTCTGGTCAAACAGAGTCAGGGTGCTGGTATTGTGCATGTTGGCCCACTGGAAACACTCTGTTACACCAGTGGGTCTACAGTTGGTGTCCAGGGACCCTCATGGGCTTCCAAATGGCCCCTTACAGGTGTGTAACTCTGAGAGTATACAAATGGAACCAAATGGACCTTTACGGGTCCATTTGGTTCCATTTGTACACTCTCAGAGTTATGGGGGTCGTGGAAACTACTGTGCTACACTAAATGGAACAGAGCCTTCATTAGTATCATTGGTAACACCTGGGAAGGAAGTGATAATATGGCTGCTGTGAATAGAGCCTATTCAAATCACCATTCATTCATGAACAAATAACAAACTACTAATTTCTACCAGACATGTCCTAGACCTAGTGAAGTTAATTCCTGTGATAAGGACCTCTCTATCCATTCATTGCTATGGGGGTTCATGGTTGATTTTATATTGGAGCCGGGAGGCATCAGGGTGAACACATGAAATCATTATTTAATCAGCGTTTACTGTTTAAGCCAAACATTCTCAAAGAGGTCTTCTGCTCTTTTGGGCCATTTTGTGGTGCCACAGATTGAAAACCCATTACTTTTCCCCATAGAGATTTCCACAAATATTTATATAAATCATTTTAAGCCTGGAACCAAGCCATCCAGGCTCCTGGTGAATCATGACCATAAAACATTTGATTCAGTGTCAAAAAACTATTTCAGAAAAGCACAAAAAAAAGGGTATTTATTAAATATAGTATATGATATAATTAAATATTCAAATATGTTTTGACACAGAATCAAATGTTTTATTTGATTTATTTGTACGTTTATTTGGGAGGGACAGCACATATTAATTAACACCACACATACAACCCACTGAGCATATTTCGGGCTATTAGACGTCTAAAATACGTCTAAGGGCTAGGCTAAAATAGGGTTATAATTGATATAAAAGTGAAAGTTTTTTCGACGTCTCGGCTTAGCCCAGAAGTTGATTAGCTGTTTTTTAAGCGTCTATTTATAGACCGTCTCTATATTATAGCCGTTGAAATGACGTCTATAATATAGACGTCTATATATAGACGCTTAAAAAACAGATAGGCTAAGCCTAGACGTCTAAAAAAAGTTCACTATTAGACCAATTATAACCCCGTTTTAGACGGAGGTCTAATAGCCGACTATGGCTCACTGGGAATGCAATCTAAATACGCCAGATTTAACAAGAATGCTCATTTCCATCCGTATAGTCCCCAAAGCAACATGCTTGTTTTCTGTATTTTTGGGTCATGCTATGACCTATTCCTCTTGTCCTGATACATCTGCAGGGTTTGTATCAACTGATATGAGGCGTCGATACTGTGACCGCGTTTCTCCGTTGTTGACGACATCGCCGGGCAGATCGTCTATGATTTCAAAAGTGAAGTCGGAGATGGCTGCCCACTCCACGGATCTGACCTGCGCTATCACCTCATCCAGCGTCTCCACCTTTTCTGCAGCCATGATGGCGGCATCTCCTGTGGATGTGTTCCCCACCTCCTTGTGGTCCCCTGGGGTCCACTGGAGCACTGTGTGTGGAACATGTACATGTGAGGAACACATAGTATGGGCCCCATGCTCATGTGAGTGTGGAGTCTACAGTATGTGCCTTTGAACTAAAAATAGAAGCATCTTCAACTCAATCTATATATACTGTAGTCTACAGAAAAAGCCCTGCTAGTGGACCCGAGCTGACGTGCTGCACCTTACCCCCAAACCAAGTTCAAACCAAAGCAGTTTGAACTGACTGCTATTGGCATCCGTATAGCCCTGTGCTCTAGTGGTGATCGGGGTATAGTATATTCACTGAAGGATTAACATATACTGTAAACAGCAGCAAAGGCCTTAAAGTTAAATAAAATAAAGTACCTTGATTATTAGTTTTGTATGTCACAAGTGTTTGTTTACTATAGAGTTGCAAGAGCAATGAGTACTGTAAGCTAAATGCACACATTCATTCAGGGGAGGTTGCATTGTAGTTTAAAAGCTAGTTGCTTTTTAGACAAGTGAACAGAACTTATTTGAATGATGATTTTGTGTTCTTACTGGTTAGAGTGTAATTAACCCTTGCTCCTTGGGATTACCTTTCATCTTGGGGTCCTTGAACAGCTTGGCTGTGACATACTTGTCAGCAGCTGTCTTCAGGCTTGACTTGATCTGTTGGTGAGTTTCTTCCAAGAGGCTGTCTTTGAATTTGTTTCTGTAAGAGTCCATTTGGCCTGCAGCCAGAGCACACATGTACAGAATGTATGAATATATTTCAGTATATTTTAGGAATATTTGTAGATAGATAGATAGATCGATCGATAGATCGATCTTACACTTACCACAGATTGTTGGGCACACATATCTACAGCGGTGAGTGACTGCACTCAGGATGAACACCAGACAAATAATTGAAGTCAGTATCATCAGCCCAATACCCTGTAGTTTGACAATCACAGGACAGTGTTAGTTATCACTTTGCTGCATGGTAGCTTGGAATCCAGACGGACTTGCTACGTTAATTTTTTGGGTCTTTTCACTCAAACCAAAAGGTGAATGTCATATTTTAAAATTAACTTGACTCTAACTAAACAAAACATGATGCAAAAGAAACAAATATTTTCATGAAAGAACATTTTAAAACATATATAGTGGCAATGAACTTATGCCTTGTGACAATGAACCCAGCAATAGGGCTGGTTGTCACAATGTGGCAGAGATACTTGTACTTAATCGACATTATATCTACCATAAGCTATGGATAGAAACCTACTAGTTCTTACTCAAACATTTCAATCCATTCTGTTGTGGATGTTTGTACTGTGATCTATATTTCTTGTACTGATTTTTATTTTATTTTTTGTTGTTGTTGGGGTAGTTACTCACCCATCTGTGTAATGTCAAGCACCAATCATGTATATATATATTGTGTTATCTTTTGGTCCAATGTAAGTATGTGTAATCTATATTTGTATCAGTGTCCTTGTCCTTTTATAACGTGTCTGAGCTGAGCTGTTTGTCTTGTCTTGTCTTGTTTTGTCTTTGTGTAAAAAAAATAAAATCAATAAAAATACTATTGAAAAAAAAAAAACATTTCAATCCATGTTGAAATAACTCTTTTATAATGTTCTGATGCTGAGAAATGCACAAACGTGTGCAAAACATGCGGTCTTCCCCTATATACACTATACAAAATTGAACAAATTAATTAAACTAAAGATGTACCTATATTATATTATATATTGCTAGTACTTTACTAGTGCGTAATAGCTTACCGTAGAGGTGTTCTTCATCTGAAAGATGACATCTTTCTCTTCATCGTTGAGTTTGCTCTTATCTTTACATGGGAGATGTGACTGTTCTTCGGGCAGGCTGTACGAACAACAGAGGTACCAGTCTCCATCGATCAGCACCACCACCACCCACACCAGCGCCGCAAAGCAAGCCCTGTTCAGCAGCGCGATGAGCGCCGAGAGGAAGTGACACTTGGACCGGGAGTTCGCGCGGCAGCAGTATCTGGAGGTGAAATCCAAACTCCTCTGGAAACGCTTGTTGATCGCCAGGACTAAGAAAAGGATGAGGACAGCGGGGAGGATCATGATGGTCCAACAGTACCAGAGGTTGGCGGCTTTGTTCGCACAGCTGCATCGGTACTCCATCCGAATTTGAGAGTGCAAAAGAAAAACAAAACCCATGAGAATGAAAAAGCCGCTCACTCCCGAGAGGTCTGTGACCATTCGTGCCATTGCTGTATTTCCCATGCTGAGAAAGTTACCCATGGTGTCCACTTGCAGACAATAATGTCAAAGAAAGTAAGGTTTTAAAAAACAGCAGCACACAAAAAAAAACACCTGTAGGCTATTTCATGAAGTCTTTTTAGTGTCTATATTGTTTAAAAATCACAGAATGGGCCGGCTTGCAAGTGTCTCTGGTTCTACCTCCCCATGTACGGCTCAACTTCCTTCTTTATTCTCAGGATGCTCTCTGCTACCTTCACGTCACTGTTATTTCCTGTTTGTCTATAATCGGGCCACCACAAGCTAAGATAACACACCCTCAACTGCAGGGTCGTTTTCTCTTCTTGAGACTCGTTTCTGGCAAAATAATGTAAATGCAAATACGGTGCCACAATTGCATAGTCATACTGTACATACAGGACTAATATGAATGTAACCATGGAGTATCAAAGGATCATGGGTACCCTAAAGGATAAGGGGTACCCTAAAATATTTTGTATTTCAACATAGGAACACTTAAAACAAGCCTGTCAAGAGAAGGACACCTGAAACGTAGGGTAAATTTGAGGCAAAGATGATGGGGCTTGCTGCCATTCCATTTTATCACCCACAGCTAGCTCTTTATTCCCACTAATCTCTCTGTGGTTTCGATCCTAAGCCATGAAAGGGCACACAACATCTATCCAGCATTGGGGATATTTGCTCGGACATAACCTCTCTGAGGACTATTAAGGGTTCCATTTCATAACTAGTTGGGAAATGGTTCTGAGACTGAATCTCATTTTCTTTTTTACTCGCCGTTGAAGGCATGCAAGACTGCACATCATAGGATAGACTGCACAATGTAGGAAAGCACAACAATTGAAAATGGTGGATAATATTTTATTTTCAACTGAAACTTGAGCCAACATAAAGATGATAATATGTACACTTCGAAGATGGCAGAGAGAGGCATGTATGCAAACCACACATTTATTCATTCACGAACAAATTACAAACTTCAAATTTTGAGTTTCATACACAGCAATTTCAAGATGATAAAGACCTCTCTACCCATTAATTTCTATGGGGGTGTATGATTGATTTTAAATTAGAGCCAGGAGGTATTAGGAGACAGTATTCAATAATACTCAAAGCTTTTGTTTTGCTCTTCTGCTACAGTATTCAAACATGCAGGGGTGTGTAGTGCCGATACGGTGACGCTTGGTCTTCACCGGGCAGATCATCTATAACTTCAAAAGCGAAGTTGGAGATGGCTGTCCATTGCAAGGATCCGACTTGTGTTACTTGGTTTTCTGTGGTCATGAAGTCAGTACCTAGTAAGGCTGCATGATCCGCCACCTCCTGGCCCCCTGTGGTACACTGAAGCACTGTGTGGGGACAACCATAGACATATAATAAAAGGTAGACACCTCCTCCGACTCTGGGGGCGTCTGTATCGCGGCCGCCATATTTGGAGAGGCACACTGCCTGACTACTGGCCAATCACAGTGCATCTTTTCCGGGACTTGGCAGAATATAGTCGTATAACTAGAACCAGGAGACCTGGTACTGCCAGACCCCTAGTGATTGAAATCTGAATGGCCGGGCTTCGCATGACGTGTGTCCCTTCTATGACGAAAGGGGGACAGACTTTTTTGGCTGGGGCCGGGGGACAAAGTGACATACCATGTATGGAGAAAACAGATACAAAGCCTCATGTAAGCCCGACCCCTTGGGTCTGGCAAAAATATAACGGGATATCTTTATACAGCTAGATTCTGACAAGTACCGGAAAAGACGCGCTGTGATTGGCCAGTAGTCAAGAAGCTTGCCTTCTCCAAATATGACGGCCGCGATACAGCTCGCTCCAATGAACTTCAGCGGCCAATGAGGTATCTAGGTTTCTATACTGTATCTGAGGACAACAACATGTGAGGAACACGTATTCGAGTATGGAGTTTGTACACACCTGCATATCGTTGTGGTCGGGCAGAAACCTCCTATCTCCATACTAACTTTTTGTTTTTTCGTAAATTAAACGGACGAACTTGATCATACTACAGTGTCACCCAAAAGCATCAAAATTAGCAGATCCACAAACTCGTAACTTGTAGATCTGCTGCTTTTGCCATTTTTTAAATTTGAATCCTGAAAAGTAACAGTTTTGGACATATGGATTTTTTCCACCCGACAGAGATGATATGCCAGTGGTGGTTCTCAAACCTCTTAATTTCGAGGACCCCCATAACTCTTAGTATACAAATGGAACCAAATGGACCCCATTTGTATACAGACCTGTAAAGGTTGAGGCCCCTCAACAAACCCTGAGGGTCCCTGGACCCCACCTTGAGAACCACTTACATATGCCTTTGAATTAAAAAGAGAAGCATCTTTAACCCAATCTACAGGCTACATAAACACAAGACGAGAAGACAGAGTCTACTGTAAAAGTCCTGCTATTGGCTCCTAGCTGCCAAGTGTCCCCACTGGTTAGAACAAAGCATTGGTTCTCAAAGTGGGGTCCCAAAAAGTCCAAAAGTGGGGTTCCCCTTGGGGAGATACCAGGGGGTCCCCAGCTAAATTAGTTAATAAGGCGTCACGATCATTTGAACCCCTTTATCCATATTTTATACTTTGGCTATTTTTGAAAAATCTTGAAAATGGGTGCAAAGGCGAACATTTTTAACAAATCTTTGCTTCCGGGGGTCCCTGGCACAACATATTTTCAAGTGGGGGTCCGTGGCCACATGCATATGTTCTCCGGTATTACCTTTCAGTCTGGGGTCGTTGAACAACTTGGCCGTGACATACTGGTCAGCGGCTGTCTCCAGGCCTGACTTGAGGTGTTGGTGAGCTTTTTCTAAGAGGCTGTCTTTGAAAGTGTTTCGGTAAGAGCCTATCGGACCTGCAGCCAGGGGTACACACATGCATTTAGGAACGCTTTAGATAGATGTTGAAGGGTGGGTTAAGTGATATCTTTTGGTTAAAACAACAAACCTTTTTTGTTTTTGTTAAAAAGGTTAAAGCACTATATGCAATAGTACTCATTGCAATAGAATATCCCCATCTCTCCAGCTCTTAAACAAACAGGGAATACATTTTCAGGTGGGTCTGCAATTTCTATCAATCAGGAAATAGTACCCATTTATCAGCTTAAAATTGTATAGTGTCCCAGTTCCAGGTTTGTCTGCTAATTCCTTTGTGTCATCACTTCTAATTTCACTCGTTTATGTGTGTGTTCTCTCTCCTGATTGGATACAATTGGTATCCTGACCTGAAAATGCATTGTCTATTTACCAAAGAGCTGGAGGGCAGAGGAAACCCCTGTTACTGATTAATCATTCCATGGCAATGATAACTAGAATACAGAGGTATTTAACAATTATTTTAACAAAACAAACACACAGAGAGACAAAGACAGAGTGAGAGAGATACAGAGCGAGAGACTTACCACAGAGTGCTGGGCACAGAGATCTACAGCACTGAGAGACTGCACTCAGGATGAACACCAGAAGAACAACTGAGGTGAGTATCAGCAGGCCAATAGTCTGTAGTTTGACACAAAAGAGGACAGTAGTTATGAAACATTTATCATCACTTTTCCGCATGATACCGTACAGTAGCTACTGTACAGGCATACATTTTTCTAATCCTCAGCTCACATTATCATTTCACACATGTTAAAACTAGAAAAGTGCGCTCCTCAGAGTGCAAATCCCCACCAGGCCCGTTTGCCTTGGCTGTCAGTCATGGGGTGCAGCCATCAGGACACAAGGAAGCTGCGGGGGAGATTTGGAGGTTTGTACGACTGTTTGCGTTTGTGGTAGAAGTGGGCAGAACACGTTTAATTGACTGGACATGGGGTTACAGATTATTTAAAAAAAAATCTCAATAAAACTTTCAATCCACGTTCAAATATTTTTTGTTTGATGAGAAATTCAAACAAGTAAACAAAAAGAGAGAATCAAAACAGAATTGTCTTATATAAAAATAATTAACAAACTAAAAGACAAATTTGGAACAATCAATGCAGTATCGATGAAATGCTCCTTTAATGCCAACAATGCAACACTACTGTACTAAGACTTCCAAGTGATTGTCTAGGATTTCTGACAGCTCACCATTGACGTGTTCTTCAACTGAGAGACGACATCTCTCTCGTCATCACGGAGTTGGCTTTTATCTTTACACGGGAGATATGACTGCTCTTTGGGCAGGCTGTACGAACAACAGAGGTACCACTCTCCATGGATCAGCAACACCACAACCCATGCCAGCGCTGCGAAACAAGCCCTGTTCAGCAGTCCCATGAGCGTCGTGAGGAAGTGACACTTAAACAGGGTGTTCTTGCGGAAGCAGTTTGTGGAGGTGAAATGCAAACTCCTCTGGAAACGCTTGTTGATCCCGAGCACGAGGAACAGGAACAGGATGGCGGGGAGGATCATGATGCTCCAACAGTACCAGAGGTTCGCGGCTTTGTTCGCGCAGCTGCACCTGTACTCCATCTGCATTTGCGAGTGCCAAAGGAAAACGATGCCCATGATGACGAAAAAGCCGCTCACTCCGGAGAGGTCCGTGACCACCCGTTTCATCGCTGTGTTTCCTAAGCTGAGAATGCCCCCCATGCTCTCTACCTGCAGACAACAATGACAAAAGGAAAGAAGATTTTAAAACACTGCTGCAGACAAAACCCAAGTCTTTGGGTGGCAGATCAATATGGCAATATGGACTTTATCTGTTTGACCAGTACATGTACCGATTCACTCTCATCCAATAGTACCAATGGTACTGACAATGGACTAATGGCATAGCACTGTAGCTTAGTGGGTAGAGTGGCTGTCTGGTACAGGTTCGCCATCCTGGCCCCGGTCTATGTATCGAACCCACAACTCGTCATAACCATCTCAGCAGCCATCAACTGAGTGAAGCTGAAAGCTGAGTTTACCCTGTGGGATTAATATGGTAATCAAATCTGTGTAAAACATACCAATATACTTGTGACCCCATGCACGGTCACTGCTTTATCAGGACACTCCAAATGACTTGATGCAACTGTCTAACTACATGTACTGGTCCAGGGGTGGGAAACTTTGATGATGGAGAGAGCCACTATATTTCCACACTCACTCCAGAGGGCCATATTGCATATACAGTCGGGCCATTCTATGTCACACAAAAGTAGCCAAAATAGCCGATCTACAAGCTCAAAACGCGTCGCAGTGCGACGTGTTTTGAGCTTGTAGATCTGCTATTTTGGCTATTTTTTCATTGGAATCCTGATTTTTTTTTTGCTATTTTTTAATTGGAATCCTGAAAAGTATGTATTTTTAAAATTTCAAATGCATTTAGTTATACTTATGTTACCTTTATGAACTTAAATACAAAAACATTGGACATAGAAAAGACAATAGAATTTTAATACTAGTCATTAAGCTACTAATATATACATAAGTCATTAAAGCGGGTCATGTTTGCATGTTTGGAATTGTAACAGCTGAAATCAATATCAGGATTCTGATATTAACCTGCGGCCCCCGGGCCGCCAGTTGCCCATGTATGTACTGGTCAAACATAAAGGTCAAGCCTAACAGGTCAAGACTAAGATATATCATAACAGCACTTCATGAAGTATCTTATTGGGCAGGTCTTGTAACACAAAGTGGGTCATACTTTGCTCTCCCCCACTGTGGGTGAGAACACACCATTTGTCCCCATTGTAACAGTACCATTGCTTACAAATTAAAAAATGTTTATTGGCTGTGTTATGGATTAGATAAGTTTAATCTTTTTTGGATGATGCTTACCAAAGTATGCATGTGCTCAAAAGAAAATTGGGGGAAAAACACAAATCACTTCCTGTATTTATACACTGTGACATCATCAGTGATGTCACTGGATCAACCCAAGTACGCGGTGGGGGGTCAGGTAAGTTAGGTAATTGATTGATGTTGTTTGTGATATGATTATGTAAGGCTGATGTAATTGTATATGTGTTCAATGTAAACCATGTGAAAGTGTGTCTATTTTGAAGTTGGTGAGAAGGAATAATCCTGTTTTAAGGCTAATGTCTTAACCTGCAGGAATGCTTTAGGTCCAGTAGAAGTACTCCTGCTGATTCCTAACTACTTTTTCCTTGGGTTGTTTCATTCTCAAGATGTGAAAGAAAGGCAATTTGTTTTTTACTGGTTACCTACAGCCAATGCAACCTTTGCTGCTGTGTGCCAAGCAGGGAGGCATTGGGTAATTTGGTTACTATTTTTATAGTTCAGTCAGACAACTATTGGATTGGATTAGAATATATATTTATTAAGCAAGCTTGAGCATAGATATAGGAAGCATAAAGAAGCATAGTTTGGCGTCAGGTCTCTGAATCCATTCACTCCCTGTAAGAATAACATTTTAATAAATGTTACATGCCAAATGGCATTTACAGGGAGTGAATAAAGACCCCCACGGGGATCTAGAAATAGAACCTACAGGTGGATGCCGGGGAGGCGGTGGGATGAGACAATTCATGGTAGCAGCATACGTAGGTAAGCAAAGGCAGCAGATCCGGCAGGATCTCAGCAACAGCGCAGCAGCAGCGTCGGCACGACAGCCCATTAGAATGCAACTAGAATGCGCAACTAGAATGAACAGGTAGGCAGAGCATTACTTATAACCCACCGACCAGAAGAAAAAATGCATGTGACTAGTCACCTGGTCGGATGGCCCAATCCCTGAGTTGCCTGGCCTGAACTAGCTCCGTAAACTGCGCCTCATTTCTTCATATGACTCAGCCGGGGTTTGAACCCCGGACACTCCACAAGGCCAGGGTTCATCGCCATGCTGGCTTGTGGTGGACATTCTATTTTTGCCATGGACATACAAATGAGTGGAAAAGTATATTACCAGAAACACACAAAGAGCTATAGCCTTAAATGACCTTTACAGGCCTGTAACTCTGAGATTGGTTACACATCAACACAGCATGGAATTGTGGACAAGATCGTATCCAATGACAACAAAATATTCAATGTCTTGGGTCTGAGTCTAAATCTCATCAAATGGTGGTCCGTGGCACAAATGCCAAATAAATAATGGACCTTGATATGAAAAGGGTTGAAAACCACTGAAATAAAAGGATGAATAAAAGATATGACAACATAACACATTGACCGCAATAAACCCATTTCCCACCTCTCAGAGACTGGAGACACCCACTACTGTACTGCATGTTCTCATGGACTGCTTCATCCTCCACCCACTCTGCTTGTCTTACCATACATGGGCATGTACAGTATGCCCATGTATATGGGTTCAACCCATATAGAAGGAAAAGGGCCTGAATAAATACTTCACCCAGACATAATTCTATGAAACCCTGTGAGTGTTACTGCTGAAATCTGAGTGGGCTCCAGACTACCTTTTTAGTGTGTTGATGAAATGTTATGGAGATCTGTCTATGTGTGTGTATGTGTGGGTGCACACATGCATTTAATGTATGTGTGCACTCACACATACACACACAGACCGATCTGCTAAATGTATGGTGCAATGGTGCGACCAATGAAATGTTTTAGTTGCACAGGACAGGTTCTTTGGGTGCATCCGCGCCCAAAATGGGTGCACTCTGGAGCCCAGTATGGACACTCAATGAGAGGGGGGGGGGACCAGGTAAATAAGTAGGACAGAGTGGCTTATTGTTGGCATCAGCTGAGCAATGAGGTCGTTGTGTCAATCACAATCAATGCAATCCTTTCAAATAATAATAAAATAAACACACAGAGACATTTTTCCCTTTGTATTCAATTCACTGACAAGTAAATGGATCCCAACCCTGCATTGTACATAAGTGTTGTTCAGATAGATAAAGGCCGCCTCATGCCTTTGTTGTACTCTGTAATGTTGTCATTTGGGCACTTCAACAAGAGTGGCTAGATCATTAAATAAATAACTGTCCAAACAGTACAAACCAATAACACATCATATGGAAGAATATCGTCAACATAGCAAAAAAAAGAAAAAACACTCCCCACCCCCCACTGTACACACACACAGTAAACAATGCAAGTGCTGCCTTTCATTGTCGCTTACAATCTCCCAAATGCAAGCTTACCGTTGTGACATAAAATGTGCTTGGGACATAATACTGCAAACATGGGACAAGCAGGTGAATGCTAATCGTCGTAAAACAGAAATTTAGCGTTGTTTCTTCCTGCTTTTCAAAGACTACATGGCCTACCGTAGTTTATAAGAGTCTCATCAGGGTTGACGGATCCTGTTAAGATTCCCTTTGCAAAGCTCCAGCAATTCTTGGGTGAAAACGAAAACACAGGAAAATCTCCGGAACAGTAGTCTGCGATACAAAAGCAAAGTAATCTCGAGAAAGCTGAACACTCAACTTTCAAATGTGTTGGCTTACACTACAGCAGTGATACAGTGACAAATGTTAGGCTAAGAAAAAACATTCCAACATTCAACTCACTTCAACTCACCATCAAAACTGCTGAAAACTAGGATTTTCTGCCAATTGAATAATTCTAGGTCCCATTGCAACATCTAGCTCAGTCTGATTTATTGAAGAATGGTCAAAAATAACAATAGGAATACGTCTCAATTTGGTTAGAATTAGAGCCCAACCGATATGTCGGCCATTAATTGACTGTTTTAACGTCATGTCATGGGTACTTATGGAGCCAAAGTCTTATACTCTTTCAAAGGTTTTCAAAAATAGCAGTGAGACGCGTTTATGTTTATTTTTATCTATCAAAAAGTTGAATTTGATAATGTTTTTGCTAAAAAGTGAATTGCTCTTAAACAGAAACTTGAGTTTTTAAAATTGATTTGAAAATGTTGCACTTTTTGTAATTGGCAGTCCAGGACTCTTCGGTCCAGGATCGGTATCAGACCCAAGAATCTGTCAGGCTCTGTAACTGTCCCATTATACTTTTGGTAGTGTACTGTAGATTGCCGATTTCTAAAAGGAATCTACAATCAAATTGCTTGTTACATAAGACACACACAAGACAATAAACTGTATTATCTATAACATATTCTTTTCACATTTCCCTCCCGTCAATCCTTTCAAGTCAACAACTATTTTCCTTCCAAAATTTAAGTCAAGCTTCTTCCAGTGTGTTCGTCTAAACTCGTACAAAATATAATATTGGCGCTCTTTAAACATGACTCTATGACAAAAACTCTATAAAGTGCTCTAACATAAAAAAAATAAAAATCCATAAAGGTGTGCGTCTCAAAGAATGTCACATTACATTGCCTACACGCTGAATTATTAACAATGATTAATAACCACTGTACTGCATATAACAGTGCAAAATAATAATAAAATAAACACTTGTAGAGTATTATAAATAAAGAAAAAATATCTGACAGTGCACACAAGATCTAGGATTCACATCTAGTCTGCTGATGGAGACAACCATGCGTATAATACATTGTCTGACGCAGAGAGGAAATTACAATATATACATATATAACCACGTGATGATTGATGAACCCTCGTGTCCCTATTCTGAGTATGGCATAATAGTTGAAGATTCCACGAAAATAGCAGATCTACAAGCTCACAACACACATCGCAACGAGCTTGAAGATGGGCTATTTTCGGCGAAGAGATTTTGGTATAGAGGGGGAAAAAAGGTAACTAAGTAAAGTACAGACCATTGGGAGGACCCCAGTCAACAAAGTATATAGGGTTTAAGTGGTTTAACCCATTAAAACCGGGAAAGCATCTGTGTCATTTTAGATTTTTGCGTTGGCTGTTCAAAAATAGCAGACATACAAGCACACAGCGCGTCACTTCGTGCCGCGCTGCGAGCTTCTACATCTGCTATTTATTTTTTAAATAGTAGATGCGTTCTCTTCCGGGGGTCCCTGGCACAAAACATCATCAGATTGGGGTCCGCGGCCATATATATACATATCAATTTGGGGGTCCTTGGCATGAAAAAGTTTGAGAACTACTGACTTAGAAAGCATTTGTAGAATCGGCCTCAGGTCTTAAATGGGTAAAAAAAAAATAAGGAAAGAAAATAATGGTTCTGTCCATATGCCCCATTACCCAAGGCTCATCTTGGCTTTTGAGTCCTGACCGTTCAGGCTGATTATCCAACCAATAGCAGGGTTTACAGCGGCGTGCCTCTGTTCATCTGGAATGCGTGTTTCGGAAGACGGCACAACCGTACGGTCGGTTGGTGGTGTGATGAGACGAGAGGACGTTTCCACTGGCCTCTCGTTCTCTTCCAAATCCACTGTGTGAAGCCTCTGGAAAGGGTCTGGACCTATTTGCTCCCTAATGGGATTGACAGAACAAAACCCAGAGTCAACAATGTGTGAGATATAAAAGCCTGACCAATATTTCCGTTTGGCCGATACATTGGACATTGTTTGACTTTTTGGACATCGGTATCTGCAATTAGGCAGCCTATAGTAAACCGATTCTTAACTACTTTAAACCTGGAAACCCTAACCCTGACAGAGACAACTTTTCCAAGACAACACATAGAGGAACAAGAAACCTTAACTGTTAGCTCAATTGTTATAAAGTTATTCAATAGAAATTAAAACATTTTAAATGCCAGATTTTGCTACAACGTCTGCAAACTTGCTCGTTTGAGCACGGGTAGAGAGCCTATTTGAAACAATCAGATTGCTTGGTCGTAACTACCTGTTCTATAAATGTCAATTTGACAGTCAACATGTGAAAAAAGGAATTCACGTTGACATTTGCTTGCCCATTGTGCTTTATTCACAAGGTGCTTAGGATGTGCATTCCTATAGATGGCAGTCACAGAACTGCACCCACGTACTGGTAACATCATCGAATCATAGTCATAGCACCACCTGGAGTTTGCAAGTTATCGTCACTATAGAGTACTGAAGTCCTGACGTCACTCGTTCATCCCCTGGTTCGTAAAGTAATTTTGCTATGGAGAATAACATTGGGTCGTCTTAGAATCGTCTCATATAAGAAATGGGGTCCAAAAATAAACAAACTGTCTCGGCGATATTGTCAGGGAGGAGGCTCTGTATCGTTTATGATCGTCAGTCACTTATATTTGTCCGTTTCTGGCAAAAAATTAACTAATTCGGCGGAAGTAACACTAGCGTTTTCTCACCGTCAGTTGATGCTTCATATCCATATGAGTAAAACCGCCGGCGTCATTTGTTTATTTTTGGAACACAGTTCTTATTTGACGCGATATTAAACACGTCTATGGGAATTCAGAACGGGGTGGGGAAACCGCGACCCTGGTAGGATGTGTAAATTACGTCAGACTTCGGTGCTCTATAATGTATATTTGGCATCATGTTACTCTGTGGAAACGGCACCTTGTGATGATTTGATTGACGAGCTACACAACCAATAGCATTCATTCCCCACGCCCGTTCTGGTCCCAACCAATAGCATTCATTCATTCATTTTCGCCTAGAAACGCGTCCATCCAACAAACAAACGTGAAGCAGACACTGACCTGCGATGTATTTTGCACCGATTAACATCATCATGCTGCCCATGATGTAGAAGCCAAGTGGAGCACTGCTGAAGATGCTGCTCTCTCCTCCTGGGTGACAGAACCACGGCAAGAGACACATTCATTATTTGTTTTTTATACAAAACACAAAAGAATTACAGTAGCCTGAACAGAAATGTACATTTTTACACAGAACACTGCAATGGCAAGTGACCGTCCCTAACGATATTGTATGTATTAGTATTACTGATGAATTGAGTACAATAGACCACAAAGAAAACAAGCCCCCAGGGGCCTTTCGTGTTATCCTTTGACGGTACTACCTGTGATGTTAACAAGCACATTAAGGAAGTATTCAAGCAATAAATCAATCACTCACACACACAACCAGTGTTTGGAATTGGTGCTAAATGTTCCCATAGTGTTTATAACTCTGGTTACTTTGTTACCGCTTTGATTACTGCAAACCTGAGCTTCTCCTTATCAGGTGTCATATGCCGAAATGCCGAAAATAGACAATCTACAAGCTCACAACGTGTCGTGAGCTTGTAGATCGTCTATTTCTGGCAAAGAGGTTTGGTGTAGATTTGGTGTAGATAGGGGTTATCCCCCCCCCCCCCCGTTCAATGAAATATATGGACCAGGTTTTGGGACACCTACCGTTTACGTTACCGACAGGCTCCGTCGTCTCCCAGTTCATGGCCTTCTGGACTGCTTTCTTCCATCGCGCGTAGCGAAACTCACTCTCTACGCAAAACACACACATGCATGTTATTGTTGCTTCAGAATCAGAATCATCTTTATTGTCACATTACAGTAAAACGGAGGGTAAAATTTGTTTTTGTACAAGCTCATTTTTTTGTTGTTTCCAGAAATAAAAAGAAAAGTAAGAGGGGGCTGATAATCTAGAACTTCTAGAAAATCTGGGAACACTTCCGTGTCGCTTTAGATTTCTTTGGCTATTCAAAAATAGCAGATCTACAAGCTCACTGTATGTGACCAGAGACATTAAAATCGAGATTAACGACAGGAAAGCTGCGTTTAAGAACAAGGACTTGGCCAAACTTAAGAGTTTGGACAAGAACCTAAAGAAGAAAATTGGGGAGGCGAAACAGGCTCATAGGAAGCGTTTAGAGGATTCATTTCAAGCAAATAACCCTAAAAGACTCTGGGACACTATGAAAAGTATGACCGGTATGTCTCCTTCCAATAAGCCAATTGTGACGGACAACGAACTGGTGTTTGCAAATGATTTAAACAGCTTTTTCTCTCGCTTTGAGTCTGTAAACGATGGTCTAGATAAAGGTATAGATTTAATTGATGCGTTGGTGCCCTCTAGTGGGGATAGAATCACTGTCAGTGAGGAGGAAACCAGGCGCATATTTCAGCGTTTAAACGCAAAAAAAGCCCCTGGTCCCGACCTAATAAGCCCCCTTATTCTGAAGGATTTTGCCACAGAATTGGCCCCTGTCTGGCAGCCCATTTTTCAGCACATTGTTGATAATCCACATACTATACCACAGGCTTGGTTGACCGCTCACATAAAACCACTGCCAAAAAAGCCAAACCCTAAAGAACACAATGATTATAGACCAATAGCACTCACATCTGTTATCATGAAAGCTCTGGAAAAAATTATGGTTCATCATCTCAACAATGCCATATTTAACTCACAGGACCCATTTCAATTCGCTTACAAGCAGGGTCGTAGTACAGAGGATGCAGTTGTCGCATTGGTTCACGTCATCTCTAAACATCTTGACAAACCAAAATCCTATGCTAGAGGACTTTTCCTAGATTTTTCTTCTGCTTTCAACACAATACAGCCGGACTTGCTCCTCACTAAAATGGTTCAGTTACACATTAATCCTTTTGTTATTCAGTTTTATCTTAAGTTCCTCACTGACAGAATTCAGTATGTAAAGGTAAAACGCGGACAAATGCATATCATTTTGGGTGGTCCTTGACATGAAAAAAGTTTGAGAACCGCTGATATTATAGCAACATATGTACACTGTTAGGATTTAGAAGACATTTGTAGAATCCCCAGAAGCAAAGATTTGAGTTAAAAATATTCGCTTTAAAAAACATATACAAAGATTTGCACAAATTTTCAAAACAAAAATAGCAGAACTACAAGCCCATAGCGCGGCCGCACTATGAGCTTGTAGATTTGCTATTTTTGAATAGCCTAAAATATAAAATAGTGGTTATAGCTAAAAGAAAACCTAAAATGACACGGGTTAATATTGAGGAATATCTAGGTTCTAGTTTTTTTTTATCCAAAGCCATGACACATTCCTTCAATAGAGTTTATATCAATGACATTTTTAGAGACATTCAGTTACATACCGTCACTGTCGGGTGGAAACCATGTGACCTTTGTACCGTACGTCCAAACCGTTACTTAAAAAACAATCTGTGTTCCAATGGATCCAAATGTAGCTGACAACTGGCACATCATACCTTCAGGGTTGATCTGCGGCTCAAACTTCTCGGAGGTGACCTCGCTCAGGTCCTCGGGGTCGAGGCTCCACACGCTGACGCCTTCGGCGGCCCCCGCCGCCATGGCTGCTCCCAGAGCCGTGGTCTCGGGCATGGACGGCTTCACTGAGAACACATGATCATCATCGCCTTCATTATCACCATAATCAATATACAATCAATATACAATACACAATAACTTAGTTTTTCATCCCACAATTTTTTCCTGGGTGCTATTCTCCAGCCTGAGGAGAGCCCCGAACTGAGCTCATGCTTCCTTCAATGCATGAGGAGTGAGCAGGCCGCTTCTTATCACCTGACAGAGGAGAGTTTCCCCGCTAGGACGTAGTGTGTGGAAGGAACAAGTTATTCCACCCAGTTCCTTTCCCCTCCATCAGGCGCCCCGGCTGACCAGGGGGAAGCGGTATAGAGACCAGGAATACTGCATGTTTTTTGTGAGGGTACGGACACGGGGAAAACATGCAAACTCCACACAGAAAGGCCCTTTCGGCCACCCCTCCCTAGGGTATGGGCACTGATGACGCGGAGGAGAGAACACGCCCCCAGCGTCCACAGCGTCCCCGACGGCACTATGATTGTTATATGAACACCTTCATTATCATTTTCATTACCAGCATCTACGTTATCAATGTCTTTATCATCGTGATCATCATCTCTTACCAACAGGGATGCAGAGGATGTCAGCCTGCAGCTGCATCAGCAGCCTGTTGGAAGTCATTCCTCCGTCCACCTGCAGCTGAGTCAGAGGAATTCCACTGTCCTGGTTCATGGCATCCAGAATCTGCACACACACACACACACACAAACACAAAGCCCGGAATAAGAGGTTTTCAGAAGTCAAATTGACCTACCTTCAAGCAGTGGTGTAAAGTACATTTACTCAAGTACAATTTTGAGGCACTTTTACTTTACTGGAGCATTTCCAATTTTCAATAATTCTACCTCACTACATCTCAGAGGCAAATATTGTACTTTCACTCCACTACAATAATTTGAAAACTTTAGTTACTAGTCACTTTGCAGATATAAATTATTATATTATGAAACACACATTAACCACTTTAGCCCAATTTAATGCATAGGCTATGAAAATAGCCGAATGCTCACGTGAGTTTGTAAATCTGCTATTTTCAAACATTTTAGTACTTTTACTTTTGGTACTTTAAGTATATTTTGAGGCCAATACTTTTGTACTTTAACTCAAGTAAGATTTTGAACACAGGCCTTTTACTTGAAACAGTATTTCGTATTGCTACTTTTACTTAGTAAAATATACTTTTTCCACCACTGCCTTCAAGGTGCTCTCCAAGCGCACAGTAACATCCGATTCAGAGGGAACCCCCACATTATAGCCTGTATCTTGTGAGAGTATGTCAACAGTATGTGAAATAGTAAAGATATGCATGTAGAAAGAGACAACTTGCCTCTCGTGTCTGGAAGCAAACGGCTTCTAGTGCTGCAAAGGCTACATGGCTCCTGTTTGTGAACTGAGTTAAACCACATATAATCCTGAGAGAGTGAGAGAGAGAGAGGGAGAGACAAAGCAGACACAGGGATCAAAGCACCGTTTCCCCAAAAATGTTTATGGGACGCGAGTAAATATCTAGATATCTATAACAAACAGTACTGGGTTTGGTGATGTTCTATATTGTCTGAATCAACTTTGTTTGCATTCGTTTATGTGCTAAAAGAGTGACTTTGAGAGCTGTTTCACCGCACAATGAGGAGCATATTTTGAATTAGCAATGTCTAATGAATGGAGCAATTATTTTATTTTTCTTGTCCAGGAGTTACATCATGGCAAAGTAACTACACAACCCAAACCTCTACCAAAGTGGTCTCGCCCTTTAATCTTGCTTTTTATAAAATATCTGAGACCATCAGGGTGAGATGGAGTAGAGAGAATAGAGACCAAGATAGACGGCAATACATATTTAAAAAGGGCGCACATGAATGCACAAGAATTATTTATGCATCCTTTGTAAAACAGCTAACTGGATTATGCCATGCTTCTGAAATAGACAGAGACCTTCTCATGGTGTACTGTATGTGAATGAATGGGATGCAGGCCTTACCCTCTTGCACTGGGTTCCCAGTAGGGGGCGTACAACCCGGAGAACGCCGGAACAAAATAACAGCCGTAGGACGTTCCTACCGATGCAGCCAGTTTCTCTACATGTGGAAGACAAAAAGAAAGAAAGACACAATTGGTGACACAGGTTGACAACTGGTTGTTGGGTCTGTTGTCGGCCACATTAATCCTCATCCCCATTTTGGGCATGTCATGGGCAAATGTACAAAAAGTGTCAAAAATGTTCTACATTTAACCACAACTTTCAAAATATTTAGAAAATAGCCGATCTACAAGCTCACACGCGTCACCTAGCCTAAGTATACAATACGGCTTAAGTGGTTAACAGGCTGTCAGGCATTAGACATAGTTGTAGAGCATTGGTTCTCAAAGTGGGGTCCGGGGACCCCCAGGGGTACTTGAGGGGGTTCCAGGGGGTCCCCAGCTAAATGATGGACAGGAACCAAATGGACCCTTATGGGTCTGTAACTCTGAGAGTGTACAAATGGAACCAAATGGACCCGATTTGTACACTCTCAGAGTTAAATTAACATTGGTTTTACAATGTGAATTGGGGTCCCAGAGGTATAAATGCCATTAAATGGGGGTCCGTAGCTTAATGCATGTCAAACTGGGGGTCCTTGAAATTAAAATGGTTGAGAATCACTGCTAGAGAGCCGTAAAAACCTTCTCTTATTGGGGTCCCTGGCTTATCTTTTCAAATGGGGGTCCGCGGGGTAATAAGTGTCAATTAGGGGGTCCTTGACATGAAAAAGTTTGAGAACCACTGTTGTAGAGTAATGGTCGTGAATAAGTAACATTGTTTGTGCACAACATTAACTTTAGTAGTAGAAGAGACATACCCAGCTCAGGAGAGCTCTGAATGATGCCCAGGTTGTCTTGCAGCCATCGAACCACAGCTCCTGCGATGGCCACAGAGCCCTGGGGAAACAAAGAATAAATGGTGAAAATAGCCGATCTACAAGCTCACGACGACACGTCGCATTGCGACACGTTGTGAGCTTTGAGGAACAATTTAAGAATTGTGAAAAAATATGGAATCATTTTTCTCTTATGGGGGTCCTCATTGGCACAAAATATTTTCAGATTGGGGGGGTCCATGGCCAAATAAATACACATTTCAGGGTTAGGCGTTCCTTGGTATGAAAAAGATTGAGAACCTCCGGGTCAGTCTAATGAAGGCCATATGGATGTCAGGTACCTCCAGTGCATAGCAGGCAGGTTTGTCTCGGCCGAGCTTGTAGGCCACAGTGGTCAACAGTCCATGGTCGGACATCACAGGCTGCAAAGCCCACAAAAAGACACAACAACAAATTAAGTTAAAGTCACTCTAACCCATTCAATCCGGGAACGCATCTCTGTCATTTTAGATTTCTTTGGCTATTCAAAAATAGATATACAAGCTCATAGCGCGGCACTCGGTGCCACGCTATGAGCTTGTTGATCTGCATTTCTTTTTTTTTTATCGTGAACATTTGTGCAAATCTTTGAATATATATTTTTTAAAGCAAACATTTGTAAAATAGTTTGTTCCAGGGACCCCCAAAAGCAAAGATTTGAGTTACAAATGTTCGCTTTAAAAAAAATATGAGCTATGAGCTTGTAGATCTGCTATTTCTGAATAGCCAAAGAAATCTAAAAATGACAGATGCGTCCCGGGATTGAATGGGCTTGAACAAAGAAATGTGAAGTCTGTAAGTAATACCAGCAGGAACTCTACTGTTCCTACATAATGTCCTACATATAAATATTCCTACAGTAATGAGCAAGAAATTATGAAAATCGCACCAAAAAGTAGGTACTTCCAGGCATGTAAGAGCATTATGTAGTAGTACAAGAACTATAACAAATATATTTTTTTTCCTGTTTGTTTCTGTTTGTTGTCTGTGAAAAGCCAGTGTAAAATGCTACATGATAACTTGAGACTAACTTGAGATACAGCAGTGCTGTATAGAGTTATCAATTTCTGCCCGACCTGACCCAAGGTTTTCGGGCGGGGCCCAATATCGATGCTAATTAGTCGGGCCGGGCCGAGCCTCGGGTTCCGTGAAAAAAGGAGAAAAAAAAAGAAAAGAAGATCTATTACCCCCAAAAAAGAAATTTCAACTGCCCCTAGCGGCCTAACGGTAAGGCTGACGAAATAGCAGTGGATGTGTTGGATGCAGCTCAAAGTGAACTTTCCTCAGGTATTCCTAGCCTGTGTTATTAACGCATTGACTGCCTGAATTATTTTCACTGCCAATTATTATTCATGCCAGAGATTTTTCAATGAAAAAAAAAAAAAGTACTCAGGAGCCGAGATACACAATTTTAAAGTTTTAAGTTAACAAGGAAGTGGATGAGAGTCTAGATTTTCGAAAAATCATATCTCCTTGGTCTTTGGGTCAAATAAAAATAAAAAAAAATAAAAACGAGTTAATTCGATCTTGGCAAGCAAGTGATGAAAAGCTAAAAACGAGTTAACTCGTTCTAGGCAGTCAATGTGTTAAAGAGAAACGGGCGACAATGGCCAAAACTTAATCGAAAATTGGGATCGAAAATCGGATAAAGTGGCCGTTTTCAAGATGTTTTGGCCATTATCTCTGGAACGGAAGGTCCAATCTGCTCAGTTCAAAGCGTGTTGGATGCGTGACTTTGAGGACATTAAGCTCAAAATGACACAATTTCGATTTTCGTGGGTTTTCGGGCCTAAAGGTATGGTAATTGTTCGGGCCAGGCCGAGCCTCGGGCCGGCCCAGGCCGGGCTTTAATTTTCAGGCCTGTTGAGAACTCTAGTGCTGTATTGAAGACATGGATGGCAGTAGTGCTGTATGAAGACATGGATGACAGTCAAGGCATCAGCTAACATACCTTAGTTCCAGTGTTTAGAAGCAGAAAGCAGCCAGTTCCATACCTGAAAGCCACAGTAAGCAGAGGTTCATTTGTTTTATACACCACAGAGCACAGTTAACTACGCGAAGCCTGGGCATGTCAGGCTTCGCAGGCGAACATTTGGCAAACCTAAAAGAACATTCAGGGAAAATAGAACGTTCAGCAAAAATAGGCCAACACACGTCAAGAATAGCCGTATGATTTTGGGGGGACCCAGATGATATTGTTTTTTCACTCAACAGTAAACAAACCAACATACAGTATAAGTGTATACAGGGTATCTGCACATTTCTAAAGTGACAATGAAAGGACTTTTAAGCTTAACCTTTTTTATACCTCTAACAGAGGTACAGTATTACTACGTCAAAAGTAACTAACAAACTATACTATTGAAAAAATGACAAACTTTGGGCAAATTGCAATTGCAAGGCGTTGTGAGCTTGTAGATCGGCTATTTTCACACTATGTATCTGTGGAACCGAGTCAAACTAAATGTAATGCCTCAACTCCTACAATTCCAAGTGCTTGTCAGGGTGGGGGGTCCCCACTTCACAAATATGATTATCTTGTGAGGGGGTTACAGCACTAAAATGTTTGGGAACCCATGCCCATGTCAAACGGCAGGGTAAATAATGGTCACATACTGTACGTAGAGTGTAAACTGCAAATAGAGACACGTAAAAAAAAAAAAAGACTTCTTACGTGTTTTTGGCCTGTCCGTCCTGAAAGCACATCTGTCCAACGAGCGCTGCTGATTGGTCCCCGAGACACTGTGTTTGACAAATACAAGCAAATGATTGGATGGAGCAACTGGCGGTCGCTGGCGACGCAGAAAGCAAAAACATGGAGTTGATGTTAATCAGACTTATTAAAAATAAATAAATGTACTTACCCCTGAAATAGGTATACCTGTGAGAGCACCCGATTTCTGTCAAAAGATAAGTTAAACTAAGATTAAGTTGAACAATAGGACTTTTTCTGTATCAACTTAACAGATTTGGACATGTAGCATCTTTTCAGAATGTATTTCTTTTAGCACTATGGGTTCATCCTTTGGTTTGCTTATTTAATTTCCTTGTTTTCTTATGCAGCACAATACAAACTTGAAATTAAACAGACTTTCAGACTTGTTCAAACAAGTCTCAGATGACACAAACAATAGTGATAACGTCATCATATTGTTTTATGTTCATCTCTAAGAATCAACTTTCATGCTTTTTTCCCACGTGATTGTGGACACTGCTTTGGGAACAAGAACAAAAAAAAAAAAAAACTAGGCTGACACCAGATATGTCTCGTGCCACAGAGGAGCGAGACAGAAAACATCAACATGTTCTGGGCACCACAGACAGACAGACAGACAGACAGACAGACAGACAGACAGACAGACAGACAGACAGGTAATGCAACCCCTAAAGTCTTACCGACATAATGGGTGAGACAAAAAGGTTAACTGTACACAATATTGAACCACACAAAAGCCAGAAAGCGAACTACGAATTTTTAGCCATGTGTATGTCAAATAAATCTACTGTAACCTTTTGAACATAAAAGATATTCTAGCGATGTCGACTCAGTGGTGGTGGTGGTGGGGGGGGGGGGCTGTGAACTTGCATAGATCAAATGTCTTCACTCCTCCTCGACTCCCAAACGGAGACAATGACACTGACAGGTCTGGGTCAGTTTAACAATGACACTGACAGCCAGGTCTGGGTCAGTCAGTGCATGGTTTAAAATGTCCACCTCTGTTCAGAACAACATGCACCAGGGTGCAGCTGTGGTGACAATTCATTAAAGGCATAGTATGTAACTTTGCCCTGTGTTTACATGCAGAAACACACTGCCCTCTCGCTGCATTTTGGTGTTTTCAATAAAAAAAAATCAATAATTTTTCCCATAATACCAGCAGTTATCAGCCACTAGAGTAGTGTAGCAGTAGTAGTGTGCTGTATTTTGGCGTTTTCAATATTCGTTTTGGTAGACGGGGACGTTTTTGTTTTACCAAAACAAACAGTGAAAACACAAAAATACACTGAGAGGACAATGTGTTTCTGCAGGTAAACACCACCACACTACGCCAGTGGCTGATGGTTGCTGATAGAGGGAAATGAAAAATGTATACCGTTTTGTTGTGTAAACACAGGGCTATGTTACATAATGTATTATGCCTTGTTAAAACACAAAATGAATAAAGATGCTTTACATAAAAATAAAATTCAAAAGAATCATATGGATCTCGGGGATCCACATGGAAACCACGCGGCCCCAGTGTGGATCTCTGACTTAATGCTGTCGGGCGCAGACGGCTCCTGTCTCCATATTTTAACTTATTATTTTATTATTATTTCGTAAATTAGCGCCCTATTTGATCTATATTTTGATTGACCTATATTGAACAAATAGCAGATCTGCAAGCTCGAAACACAGCACGAAGCGACACGCTTTGAGCTTGTAGACTGCTACTATTGCCATTTTTTTTATTTGAATCCTGAAAAGTAATAGTTTTGGAGGTTTCCACCCGACAGAGACGAAATCTATGACATATGACTTAAACATTTTAGAGCCCCTTTGTGTTCCGTAATAAAAATGCAAAAAAAAAGGTATAAAGACAGACACACAGACAGATCCTCTTATAGTCGGCTAGAATCCTGCAGAGCCACAATGTAACAATACTTATCATTATCATAATAGTAATAAACTTTGCCCAAGAGTGAAGAGATTTTTGGTGTGTCTATGTGGGAGAGATAATCTGCCAGGCAGGCTGTGGAGTGTGGTATAGCCGAGTAGCATGCTGCAAGTCTGAGACAGGCGCAACGTGAGGTGATGATGGCCAATGGCCATCCAGCACATTTCCAATAAGAGGGGGATTTTATACTGGGCACGTGAAAACATGCTATAGCGGCGATTCAAACCTGGGTCTCCCACGTGGGAAGCCAAACATCAACCCAAGGGGAAGCCCTACTCCGCATATGAAAGGCAAACCAACTTTGATACATACTTACATACAGTATATAACAAATGTATACATACATACTACCTACGCATACTAATGGTGGTAAGGGAAAAGGGGACATTTCACATTATGCACACTTAAGCCATCCTAACTATTAGGGCGCTATTAATACAGTGCACGGAGAGCAGTTAGGGGTTAAGCGTCTCGCTCAGAGACACTTCCAACACATCGACCAGGACCAAGGGGCGATCGAGGGACCCTCTGATTCTTAAGACGGCCTCTCTCTCTATCCATTGTGCTGTCTATAGACGAATCCACAGAGCGCTGCGGTGTCAGACTCCTGCAGCGGTGTGCATTCTGACACCGCGGTTATGATTGCGCCAGGGGAGCGCTCTATGGTTTCGTCTATACCCATGCTGTGTATTTGGCTTACAGCACTAATAGCCACTTCCGAGCCAAATATAATTACCAAATGCTGCTGTATAAATAACGGTTGTGGCGATAGAAGCACTCTCATCATTGATGAGAACGTGCAACGTTAACTATACGAAGAGTCTCTGAGGGTTGTAATTCTGGTTTGCTGATCAGTAAGCCGGTCCTTTTAAAACCACTTTAACACTGACATCCGTACTCAGGGCATGTCATAATTAGGCGAACATTCTGCGAAAATAGCCGATCTACAAACTCGCAACGCGTGGTGTACAGGGAAAACCAGAAGCGGACCAAGAATAGACGCCTGGGAGACCCTGGTCAACCAAGTGTATAGGGTTCACAATTCCATCACGCCCCACTTTGCTGTTAGTAAATAGATCATTGGTTCTCAAAGGGGTCCTTGGGGGGGGGGGGGGGGGGGGGGTTCATATAGCGTCACAATCATTTAACCCCTTTAACTTTGGCTATTCAAAAATAGCAGATATACAAGCTCATAGCGCGGCAATGACCTTGTAGATCTGCTATTTTTGAAAAATCCCTGGCACAAAATATGTTTGAGATGTGGGGGGTCCGCAGTCAAATACATGTCATTTTGGGGGTCCTTGACATGAAAAAGTTTGAGAACCACTGAAATAGAAGCCGCAGGGTTTCAGGCTTTTGGAAATGCACTGTTGTGATTGGCTTGTTGCTTTGGCCTCAGAGAAGCGAGTTAGGGCAGGTTAGGCTTGCGTTGGTAAGGAGGAGGGTCACGGGAGGTGGTTATTACTTACCCGGCTAGAACATATTTTCTACCAGTGAGAAAGGAGACAGACATGGTACACACAAAAGTAAAATGCCTACAACGACTCCTCAAACAACCCATCATGCACTTGAAGACGGCTTAGAGCAGTGGTTCTCAACCTGTGGGTCGAGACCCCCGGGGGGGTCACCAAATGATATTTTTTGGGGGGGTCCCCAGATAACAGTTAAGTGCACAATTCAAGGACTTTTTAATATTCAAAAAAAGAAAGAAAGAAAAAAGACCATTACTGCATCAAAAGTAATCAACAAAATATACTATAAAAACTGGTCAAACATTGGCCAAATTGTCAAATAATATAAGAAAGAGGCAAAACAGTTGAAAATAGACGATCTACAAGCTCACAACGCCTTGTGTTGGGAGCTTGTAGATTTTCACAATATTTATCTGTGGAACAGAGTCAAACTAAATGGAATGCCTCTACTCCTACAAGCCAAGTGCTTGTCAGGGTGGGGGGTCCCAAGATCAAATATGATTATTTGGGGGGGGGGGGGGGGGGTCGGAGCCTGAAAAGGTAGAGAACCACTGGTTTAGAGCACACATGGTAACACAAACAAATTCACTGTTATTAGGGGTGTAAGGATACAGTAACTGCATCGATTTGATTTATCGTAATGCAAATAATCGATTGTATCGATAATAAGAACTTGTGCGCTGTATTTAGCTATTTTAAGAAGACAAACAAAACAAAAAGGGGTTTAATTCCTTTTCAATTCATAGCTACACTTAGTCTATCGATAAATGTGTGTATTCTCTGTGTTCATGTCAATGTGTGGGTTTGTCCATATGTGTTCAAAATACAATGTCCATGTATTTGCCAGAGAATCACTGTATTTACTTATTTATATCCATAATAATAAATGTTTCCCTTAAAACACCTGCGCTATCCACAGATTTAATTTCTTTGCTAAATAGTTACTGTATCGATTTTAATTCGATTTTTTCATTGAATCGTATCGTATTGCCATGAATTAACCAATATCGTCCATGTATCGTATCGTCAACCATGTATCGTGATGCGTATCGTATCGTTAAAATCGTTACACCCCTAACTGTTATACTCTGAGCAGCCTGTCTCTCAAGCCAAGGCGTGTTGACTCCCACAACTTTCAAATGATTCCGCCTACCTGTCCATAATTCAGAAAAAAAATCTTGAAAGCGTGAGAACTACTGATTTAGAGGGCATTTGTAGAATCGACCTAAGGGTTAATCGGTTGGAATTAGTACAGTCTCTGGAGCATTTGAAGATTGTGAAAGTGATAGGCTGGCTTGAGAGACTACACAGACATTTTAAGTTTTTCCTCAACAAAACAAGACTCACGTACACAGCAGTATGTCATTACGATGGTGAAATATTTGACTATGATTAAGATCTACTCTACTGTATGCATGTTCACCTCGCTTCTGTCAAGCATGGTGTTTATTTTATTTTCACTAAGACGTAGAGATGATAAGAATCCTTCCATGACATATACACCATTTGCAAAATGTAACTGAAGCATAAATTTAAAACAAAATATATGGTGCTTAAACAGGGACAGTAGGTGACTAGGTTTAACAAAATACAAACACACTAAGAACACGACTACCATCACCTAGAACTTTTGAAACACATTTTGCTTTAACTTCAAAAAGGAAATTGTCGCCAGACTTACCATTAAACCGTATATTTCTGAGGAACTCCTCACTTTTGGCAATATCTCCATTGGAATATCAAAGTATCTGTAGGTCATTGCGAAAGACAAGGAGATATTACAAAACATGACAGTAACACGTTGTTCCACATGTGTGAAAACAAATGGTAACAGTAGTAGTATAAGTATTAGTTATAGTAGTAGTAGTGTAATTGTAGTAACAGCAATAGTAACAGTAGAAGTTGTACAGGTACTATTCCTATGGTGAACATACTTGCACAGGTCTGGGTCCCAGTCCATAGTGTGAATGTTGAAGAGCATGGTTCTGCTGGCGTTTGTTACATCAGTGCAGTGAACTCCACTGGACTTCCCACCTGTCAGGCACTGCAGAATCACAGTCACAATCCTCTTTATTTTCAGATGTCAGCACCATAGTCAGCACCATACTACTAGCACCATATTCAGCTTGAATAGTCAGCTGAATAGTCAGCACATTAGTCAGCTACATAGTCAATACCATAGTCAGCACCATATTCAGCTGAATAGTCAGCACCATAGTCAGAGGTTCTGAGGTCAGAAGTTTACATGTGTAAAGAAGTGGGTGAATGAAAATGTATGAAAATGTCTCAACATGGAAATAATTCTGATTATCTCAAATAATTTCAACCAGGCCATTATGTAATAGCTGTCACAGGCCTACATACATACATACTGTACATCATACTTGTAGCTCTACATACATGTAGTCACAGAGCATTGCCACTTGAGCAACTGTGGAGTTCAGTGCCTTGCTCAAGGGCGCTTGTGGCAGTAGCATTGCCGAGTCTTACCCAGATGAGCCAGGAGTCGATGGTACCAAACATGGCGCGTTGAGACCGGATCGCCTCCTGGACCTCTTCCACGTTGTCCATTAGCCAACGCAGCTTCACAGCGCTGAAGTATGTGCTGATGGGAAGACCTGTCTTATGCTGCAGGGAAAGAACACCAGATTTATTTTAAATAATTATAAAAAATATCATTATAATTATAAATGTAGCAATCATAGATTAAAGCAAAATAAAATCTTGCGACAACTATTTTTGTCAGGCCAGGTTCTACTCTGCGAGTTTAGTGAAACAGCATGAAAGGCGTTCCCCACACTAGAGCTCTGGTTGCTAAACAATTAGCACAATACGTAGAATTATGCTTATAATAATTCTACATATTGCCTGTGCCATGTTTAGTCATCGCAGGAAGTTGCAGCAGTACTGACACCTGTGGTCGGGTGTTGAGTGAGAAAACATGGCACAGGCTGACTGAATCAGCGATGTAATCGTTTGTTTCAACACGTCGCTTACATTTTCTTTTCCAACAAAATTGCAGAAATCTGTTTGTGTCGAGGATACTTTTTGGATAAGATATGCGGGAAAAGGTAAAATGCTCACATGTATTCTTGTCCCCCTTCGTTTCATTAAATGTTTACAGTACATTATGTTATCAAAAGTTGCTTCAAAAAGCACTATGTAGTTTCGGGTATCAGTGGCCACTTAAAATACAAATACACAAATAAGATGGCAGCCTTTGCCTTCATTACCCAAGATTCTCTGCATCCCTGCTCAGTCACACAAGTGACGTGACACTCTATCCTTGACTGTTTTGTCTGAATGGCCGTGGCTTTGGAGGAACTAGCAGTGAATGACGCTTTGGTAAGCTCCATGCCCGTGCCTGTCTGCTCGTGCACAATTTGGTTTTACACAGACACACGTGGGGGGGGAAACAAACTCAGACCAACGACCACCTGCGGACCCCCCCTGTGCGACACTGGAGCTTGAAAGTCCGGATGAAACTCATTGTCCCCCCCTATACATAGTGATACAGTCAAGCCGCTAGCAGGGACCCCCTTGAGTCTATACATTTATGGAAATATGTTTGTTATTGCTTAAAAAAAATTACTTTATAATTTTATGCGACATAATATGCTATATAGTTGTTAAAAGGTTAAATAGAGCTGCTTTAAAGTTCATTATTGTTATACTATTACAGATTATTCAAGCCCCTTCACTGAATCTCAGGAAGTGAAACATGATAGCGACTGACCTTGAGGTGGTTCATATTTCTACCGGGGGTTTTGCTGATGAGTCGCTCCACCGTCGACTGGGTCCGCATGTCCAACCACACTGAAAGAAAAATCAAAATATTTATTGCAAAAGAGACGCAACTTTGTGTTTGTGAGTGAATGAGTGATGCTGTTTTACCACTTCTGTTTTATTTCATCATCATTATTGTATTCTTCTTTGCTTGGGGCAGCCCGTATCAAATGTCTCGTCTTTTTCGATATGTCACCCCATGGAGACTTGAATTCATGGATATTTTTTTGTTTTTGTCGCATTCCTAAGACAATAATTTGATGACCGGCAGCGGTGCCGGTAGGAGACAGAAAGGAGACTCTTTGGCCCCATTTACACTGGCAACCAAATCCAGCCTGAATCTAGCCTGAATCAGATCTATGCCATATCCAGATTGGAATCCGATCTGTTTTATGTAGTCTGAACAGAGACAGGTCACATAGAATCCGATTTTTACAAATCCGACCTGAGCCACATTCAAAGGTTGTTTAAAATCTGATTTCTAAAGATGCGTCTCAGTCTGAAGGCAGTAACCTGATCTAACCACCCAAGCCGCATATCAAACTGTCCAAAGCGTCACTTGCAGTGCGACCCGAGCACCACTGACGTCATTACAGAGTGTGAGAATTGGATTTAGATTTACGAGAGCACAAGGGGTGTAATGAAAACAAAACAATAGTGCATATTGGCCTAGGTTTTACAGAAGAAATGGCGAGCGGCATTCAGCGGACAGACGATATTCAATGTCTCCTAGCACTTTGGGGGGATGCCTCAGTACAAGTGAAACTTGTAGGAATGTATAGGAACAAGGCAATATATGAAGACATATCTCGCGGCATGGCAGAAAATGGGTTCACAAGGTCCTATCTGCAGTGTCAGAGGAAAATAAAGAATTTGAGGAACACATAAAGAGATAAAAGTCATGACGTCAGGACGCCTACGTCGTTACCACGGTAACAACGCAGGGCGGCTTTGGGTTGACGTTGTTTAAATCAGTCTGAACACACAGATCTGTGATCTGGTCACTTGCAAATGCGGTGTGAACAGTCGGGTCAAAAAATCGGATTTGAGAAATAAATCGGATTTGACTGGATGTGACTGCAGTCTAAACGGGGCCTTTGTGTCTCCTACCGGAACAGCTGCTGGTCATCAACTTTCATTTGTTTGGGTGAACTATCCCTTTAACACTGTGCATGTGATGAAACTGAATATATCAGGCCATTCTGGACAGGGGTGAAAAACAATAGCATGTTGGTATCTCATATGGACACTCATAGGCACTTTACCGATAGCGTTGTAGAGAGGTTCTCCTGTCACTTTGTCCCAAACCAAAGTGGTCTCTCTCTGGTTCGTCACTCCAATAGCTAGAGAAGAGAAAAAAATGAGACTGGGTCAGCGCTGCTGTTTGGAGAATGTGCTTCTTAAATGAATAAAATTGTTTAAAAAGGAAGCTTGACGTGAATAGAAACACATACACATATTCACCAATTAAAACCTGTAGTGTATACTTTGTTAACCCATTAAGACCTGAGGCGGATTCTACAACTGCCTTCTGAATCTCAAACGTTTTCGTGACCCAGGGGGTCCATGGCCAAATAGATCCTTTTGGGTGTGGGTGGCCCTTGACATGAAAAAGTTTGAGAACCACTGATTATAGCAACATAAGTTCTCTTTTAAAACTGTTAGGATTTAAAAGACTTCTGTAGAATCCCCCAGAAACAAAGATTTGAGTTACAAATGTTCGCTTTAACACATCGGGTGCCAAACACGGTAAAAAACGTGTTTTCAAAGAGTAGCGCTTAGGTGCCAAACGCGGTAATAAAACGTGTTATCAGTCTTTTTGTTTTTTTCCACAAGGGGGGGGGGGCTAGCGCAGCTCTGGAATCACCCACGGTGACTCTGAGAAGGAAGGGACAGCTGGATCACCGTGCCAAAAAAACATGGCTCCCCGTCCGCTCCCGTTCTATCTCCTTGATAAAATCCTCTGTATCTCCTTAACTTTTTACATTGGGGAAAACGAGTCATTTTCGATGGGTGATTACTCCGCAATGGCGACTCGCGTGAGATTTGTTTTTGTTCCAGGCGTTAGACGTAATCCGTTTTAATAAAACGCTGGCACCCGTTGTGTTAAAAATAAAATGTGTTCAAATATTTTCACAATTTTTCAAAAAAATTGCAGATTTACAAGCTCATGGAGTGCCACGCTATGAGCTTGTATATCTGCTATTTTTGAATAGCCAAACTGCCAAAGTATAAGATAACGGTTAAAATCTAAAAATGACAGATGCTTTCCCGTCATGGTTAAAATTTAAGGTCCAAATACTGTACCTTTGATGTTGGAGATGTCAATGTTGAGCTGGGTGAGTTTCTCACACGTTCTCTCCATGCATTCGTACACAGAGTTGAGAATCTCTTTGGGGTCCTCCTCCACCCATCTGAGAAAAGCAGAGACGACAGATCACACCATTTAAGTGAATCAATGTTTTCACTCCATCCCTAATGTAAAATCACCATACTTCTTATTTTCTTTCGTCATTTAATATGTTGCCTGACATTCTATCCATGTATTGTCACAGCTTACCCTTCTTTGGGGAAGCTCTGTTTGATCTCCACTTGATGATGGCTGAGCAGTTCTGCTGTTTTGGAGTTGAACACCTTCAAAAGATGGAAAAAAGGCACATGGTTTAAGTGTAACTGTTTAACCCATTCAAACCGGGAACGGATCTGTTTAACCACTTTTATACTCTTCAAAAATAGCAGATATACAAGCTCATAGGCATAGCGTGGCACAGAGTTCCACGCTATGAAGTTGTAGATCAGCATTTTTTTCATTTACAGAGTGTTTTACAGATTTACAGAGTGTACAAATGGAACCAAAGCATCTTCAACATTTGTGCAAATATTTGAATATATATTTTTAAATGGAACATTTTAGACTCAAATCTTTGCTTCTGGGGGTCCCTATTACAAAATATTTTGAGATGGGGGTCTGCGGCCAAATACTGTAAATGGTGCATTTATATATAGCACTTTTATCCAAAGTGCTTTACATAGATTGTGCATTACATTCACCCATTCACACACACATTCATACACCGATGGTGGAGGAAACCATGCAAGGCACCAACCTGCTCATCGGGAGCAATTACGGGTTCAGCGTCTTGCTCAAGGATATTTGCATCAAAATCAGTTTAACAACTTTAACTATTGGAAAATAGCTGAACTACAAGTTCGTATAACCACATATATTTTGTATATCTGCTATTTCAAAATACATTTTTGAATTATTTGGAATATTCTTTAAACATTTTAAGAACTTAAATAAATATTGCATGGGGTTCCTGGCACAACATATTTTCAGATGGAGGTCTGCGTTCAAATAAATATTTAAATGTATTAGACAAAAATATTAGACAAAAAGCAGTTGCTGGGTAAACTGCATAGGCTTGCTGGCTAAAACAGCTGTAAAAATATGATAGTAGAAATAACATTAGATTCACTGAAATAAAGGTTACCAAGTATCAGGTGCCAATGTAATCCTAGCTAAATGTAACTGATAAATTAAGCCTGTGACAGGTATAATTTATCAGTTAAAGATAGCCAAAAGCTACCCATACATAATGTACATTTTTTACGATTGTAAGAGCAGACAGTACAACAATACAAAGTACACTCGTCCACATTTAAGTCACCTCATGGGACCCTGCCAGTAACATTGTAATGCTGATCACGCACACACCTTGTACACACATAGTATTGTAGTCATGTTCATCACACACACTTAATTGAGTTTTTCAGGAGCATTATTGCCATGAGAAAACATGTTTTACATTGCCAAAGCAAGTGTCAAATGAACACACACACACACACACACACACACACACACACACACACACACACACACACACACACACACACACACACACACACACACACACACACACACACACACACACACACACACACACACACACACACACACACACACACACACACACACACACACACCTTGTGTGACCCTGATAGCATTGTAGTAATGTTGATCACACACAGACACACACCTCGTGTGTGTGTGACCCTGACAGTCAGCCAGTATGTATAAAGCCTGATTGTATACTTTAGCTGCACGCTGATGTTGCATGCCGTAAATAGCACATATACAAGCTCACAAGAGCTTGTAGATCTGCCAAGACTGTCATATATTTATGACCAATGACCGCCTTGATCCAAGGCTAACCTGAGTCTTAAAGCGGTAGTTAGTTCACCCCCCAAAACATTACTTATTTTCGATCACTTACGCACACACCATGAATTCAAGGCTTCATGGGGTGCGTAATTGATAGAAAATAAGTCATTTTTTGGGGGGGTGAACTACTCCTTTAACATGGGTGAGTAGTAGTAGTTAGTTGTGTATTACAGTGGTTCTCAAAGTGGGGTCCAGGGACCAATGTGAGTTCCTTGAGGGGGTTCCAAATGGACCCTTGCAGGTCTGCAACTCTGAAGAGGGTACAAATGGAACCAAATGGACCCGTACAGGTCTGTAACTCTGAAGAGTGTACAAATGGAACCAAATGGACCCATACAGGTCTGTAACTCTGAGTGTACAAATGGAACAAAATGGACCCTTAAAAAGGGCTGTAACTCTGAGAATGTACAAATGGAACCAAATGGACCCTGGTCGGGTCCATTTGGTTCCATTTGTACATTCTCAGAGTTATGGGACTCCTTGAAATTAAAATGGTTTGAGAGACACTGGACTGTCTCCTACCAGGAATCTGGTGGAGCTGCATGGTTCCCTGGTCTAGTAGTTCATAACATGTCTGCGGTGGACTTTTATGAAACAAAGACGTTGCAGAAAGAGGATAATTCAAGCTTTCCGTACAGCTGCAATGTTGGTGATTTTAACGTTGTTTAATACGATCAGATCAGATGGGACTTTTCTGTTTGTCTGCATGGGCTGTCAAGGATTGGTATTTCAACTCTAGATTCCAGATATTAAAAATAGGATCTAGAGTTGCTTGCGGCTACTAGTGTGGTAGTAGTTAGTTAGTAGTGTCTCCAACCAGGAATCTAGTGGAGCAGGTTCCCTGGTCTAGTAGTAGAGTTAGTAGTATTGTCTCATACCAGTAATGTATTGGTTCCCTGGTCTAGTTAGCAGCAGTGGTTAGTAGTTGAAGTAGTAGTAGTAGTAGTAGTAGTAGTTAGTGTGTAAAGTCTCCTACCAGGAATCTAGTGGAGCTGGTTCCCTGGTCAAGTAGTAGTTAGCAGCAGCAGTAGTAGTAGTAGTAGTAGTAGTACTAGTAGTTCGTTTGTAAAGTCTCCTACCAGAATCTAGTGGAGCTGGTTCCCTGGTCTAGTAGTAGTTAGTTAGTAGTAGTAGTTAGTTAGTAGCATGTTGTCTCTTACCAGGAATCTAGTGGAGCTGGTTCCCTGGTCTAGTAGTAGTTAGCAGTAGTTAGTTAGTATAGTGTCTCTTACCAGGAATCTAGTGGAGCTGGTTCCCTGGTCTAGTAGTAGTTAGTTAGTAGTAGTAGTTAGTTAGTAGCATGTTGTCTCTTACCAGGAATCTAGTGGAGCTGGTTCCCTGGTCTAGTAGTAGTTAGCAGTAGTTAGTTAGTATAGTGTCTCTTACCAGGAATCTAGTGGAGCTGGTTCCCTGGTCTAGTAGTAGTTAGTTAGTAGTAGTAGTTAGTTAGTAGCATGTTGTCTCTTACCAGGAATCTAGTGGAGCTGGTTCCCTGGTCTAGTAGTAGTTAGTAGTAGTTAGTTAGTAGTATGAGTAGTTAGTTAGTAGCATGTTGTCTCTTACCAGGAATCTAGTGGAGCTGGTTCCCTGGTCGATGGCAGCGACCAGCGGTCCCATCAGAACTCTGTTGGAGGACGCGGCCATGGTGAGGTTCATGTGCGGTGGTCAGCGGGTCAGCGGCTCCGCCGGGCGCTCAGTCCGTCGCTGCTAAAGCTGCTCAATGACACGCACGTGCAATACACACACATGCAGACCTGACACACGCACACGCACCGGTGTGTGTATGTCACGTACTAGGGCGGCTGGCAAATCTCTGGATTTAGGTCGCGGACATTGTGCGTCAGCAGTGACGCATTTGGCTGTTACTGATGACGTATACAGCCAGCAGAAGGATAGCCCTGGTCCAGAACGCTCTGCCAGGCGCGCTGCTCTGCTCATAGACACTGCCGTGCCAGGTCTCCGTCTTTAGTAAAAAATAAACACAACTGCTTCGCTACTCACCAGTGGCGTTCCCAGAAATTACATTTAGGGCAGGCGAGATTTTTTTCTCTACCTACCCCCCCCCCTCGGGGAAACTCGGGGAAAATGGGGGAAATCTCAGGGCACACAAGTTAACAACAACAATAAAAACAATATGCAAGTATAATCAATGAATCAATCAATTATTCAGCGGTGGTGGCTCAAGCTGCTCTCAGACTCAGAGCCCCTTTTATGCCAGGTGAGTAGGCCTACGGGTGATGGCCCAGACCCCCACACCTGGCACTCCTGGCACCCCATGAAGATAAAGGCAACATTTGCATCACTATAGGCGACGTCGCTCTGCTGAATGGATACGGTAGTGATTGCCTGCCCGCGTGAAGGTCCGACGGCCACTACTCTCTTTGGATTTTTTTCACTGCCAGTTTTTCAGTCTTTTACTTTATTTTCTAGGGGAGGCTAGATTTTAGTTGGGCAGGCGGCCGCCTGCCCTGCCTCTATGGTGGGTACGCCACTGCTACTCACCGAAACAAAGGCTGTTTTGTGTTGTTGAAAGTCTATTCTCCAGGGTGGGAAGCCTCTCCGCACCACACCTTCTCTGTATAATACACTTTTTGGGCATAAAATAAAATGTGTCCGCGAGATGGAAATTATTGTATTTGCTCCACTGCGCCCTCTACAGATCTGATCAATGGTAATTTATATTGACCAGATCTGTAGAGAGCGCACTGGAGGAAATAAAATAATACAAGTTAAAGTAAAATAAACTAAAATCACAACTTTTCATTAATGAAAAATATTCCAACATTTTCCAAAAGTATTTCATAAAGAAAACCTGAAAATTAATTTCCATCAATAAATCTAAAAACGCGTTGTAAGCTTGTAGATCTGCTATTTTCACTAGTTTGGGTCAGAGATAAACGTCTAATTTCTCTTTTGGGTCTGACAAAAGACACTTGTGTTCAAGGCCAGTCCACACCAATGCAACTACTTGCAACTCCTTGCAACATGCAACTACTTGCAACATGCAACTTAAAGAGTACTTTTACTTTTGGTACTTTAAGTACATTTTGATTTGATAGCAATACTTTTGCACTTATCCTCAAGTACATTTTGAATTCCGGACTTTTACTTGTAACAGAGTACATCTACAGTATTGATACTTTTACTTAAGTAAATAAATTGAGTACTTTTTCCACCACTGCCATTCAGCCACGGCCGCTCCCAGTTCAAAGGGTATGTTCATCCGAAGATGTGGATCCACCCATCATGTTCAGAGACAGAAGTGTCTCTGCTGTTGCATCATTTCTAAGATTAGCTGAATTAAGGTGTGAATGTATATTGTGTACATAAAAGGGTGTAACCTGTGACTGAGCAAATGCATGATGCACAATGTGGTTTCAGCACAATATGTAAATGATTCAAACCACCTGCAAAACAGCTACAACAAGTTTTATGGGTGGACAGCTGCCAACAGCCACACATTATTACATTTGGGGGTTAAAGGGATTCACCCCCAAAATGACTTTATTTCTATCGATTAGTCACCCCACGGAGACCTGAATTCATGGTTTGTATTTTTGTTTTCGACATATTCCTAAGCCAATAATTTGATGACGAGCGGACCGGTAGGCAGCGGTTTCGGTAGGAGACACAAAGGAGACTCTTTTTGTCTCCTACCGGAACCGCTGCCAGTCATCAAATTATTGGCTTAGGAATGTGACAAAAACTAAAAAATATCCATGAACTCAAGTCTCCATGGGGTGACTAATCGATAGAAAAAAAGTAATTTTGGGGGTGAACTATATCCCTTTAAGGGTATCCCAAAAGAGCATAATGCTGTACATTGTTAATTGGTCATATCTGATGGTTATACATCAAAGAACACCTTAGAAAACTAATCTATAGACATTCATTATATGAAAATTACATTTTTAGAAGCAGATATTCTGTGTTTGACACTGAGATGTGACGGACCCAGATTTTGAAGTGACCTTGACCTGAATTGACCTGGTTGGTATACAATGATATACTTTTAACATGTTATCTGGATGTGCCTGGGAATCACATACAACTTTGGTGAAAGATTGCTATTGCAATTTCTCCTGCAGGTCAAACCACATATTGACTAGATTATCACATCTTTTCAGAGAGTTGGTGGGCCTGCAGTGCAGCTTATCGAACTGGCTTGAGCACAGGGCACCAACCTGGGGGGGGGGGGCACCAAACGCTCCCGGGGGGCACCGAACCGGGTCCAAGCACCGGGCACCACGAAGGGTTAATCCGCCCCTGTGGGCCAGCATTAGTTTGTTTTGCCACTAGCCAAAGATGATAAACAGGCAGTCAGAACTTTAATAGGAAATGCATTTAGACTTCATACCATTCATATAGGAGTACCGTCCATCAGCGTGAAGCCAAATGTATACTTTGTCACTGCTGCATGCCGAAAGTAACGCTTCACATCGTGTCATTTTATATTTTAGCGTTGGCTAGCTATTCAAAAATAGCAGATCTACAAGCTCACAGCACGTCACTTCGTGCCGCGCTGTCAGCTTGTTCATCTGCTATTTTTGAACATTTTCGAAAAATGTTGAATAATTTTGAATCAAGAAAAGGTTTGAGAACAACTCATTTAGAAGGCATTTGTAGAATCGGCCTCAGGTCTTCATGGGTTAATCAGTTATTACTTGAGGTGAGCCACTCGGTTGTGTCACCTATCCTAATCAAGTCGTGACATCATGACATCCCAAACCCAGTTGTGATATCTGATACCCAGCCCCTTCATACCCTCTGTCTGCACTGATCTGACCACACCCATGTTTATATAAATGTATTTTATTTTATTTTTTTAATGTATTTAATTTTCTTCATTTTCCCAAAAGAATATTAAAAATAAATGAAAAAAGTTATGGAAAAAACACGGCCCCCTCACGTATTAGGAGGGCAGGGTGAGTCACCAGAACCAAGGACGGGTGTTTTTGAAGAATCTAACATGTTAATAATGGAGTTTGAAGTTATAATGGGTTTGTATAGGAAGGGGGCGTGTCTGATAAAATTAATATCAAATATCTAAATACTGAATCAAGCAACTTAAAAACGGTCTGGGGGGCTCACAAAAGCCTGAGTAGACGATAGAATGACCAAAAGTTTTTTTGAAAGTGAAATATCCCTTTAAAATCCTTGTCAAATAATTGATTTAAAAATACCACTGTTGGTCTATAAAGCTTTGAATGGTTTAGGCCAGGGCCTAAATACATTTCTGATGATTCTACAAAATCATGAACCATCCAGACTTCTCATCTGGGAAAGGTCTGCTGTCTGTCCCTAAAACCAAAAATAAACGTCGGTAAGCAGCATTTATTTTTTAATGCACACGTATCTGGAACAAACTCCCAGAAAACTGCAGGTCTGCTGCCACTCTTATTTCTTTTAAAACACAACTAAAGACCTTTCTGTTTGCCGCTGCTTTTGATTGAGTTACTTTTCTTTTCTTTTGTTTTTTTGTTTTACTTCTTTCGTTTTATGCCTCCTAATGTCATTGTATAACTGTGGTGCATTTGCTTGATGTTCTGTGCAATGCAAATTGAGTTGCCTTGTTGTTGAAATGTGCTATATAAATACAACTGCCTTGCCTTGCTTTGCCTTACACGTCAACTAAAAATCAGGGTAAAAAGTGACTGCTTTAAATGCCTGCAACACTGCAAAGTGCTTGGTTTCTTTCCTCAACATACTGTACACTGAGACTTGTTCTACCTGCTTTCACGATTAGATTGCAGGCCTAGGCTTTGATAATATGCGGAACATAATGTCAAAAACATACAGTACCTCTAATGTGGGAAAACCCCAAGCTATACAGGCTCTTGAGGAGTGGTTGGCACTCAAGTAAATTCTTAAGTTTTTAACTCGACAACATTCTGGTATGAGTTCCTGTTTGGTATAAGTTCCAAACGTGTGTCCTCACCAGTGTTATAGTTATAGAGTGGCAGTAATAAATGTTGTGAAGTCAAAAGGACCATATTTGTCTTTGGAATGTAATACAGTATGTAGTGGAGTGAAAGTCATATACGTATTCAAAAATACAAATACAAGTAACGTGCAGACACTCCAAAAATGTACTTAAGTACAGTACAAAAAAAATGCACTTTGTTACTATACCCATCACTGTCTATAACCACCTGTTCACCACTCAGGTCTAGACTTTTGACTTCCATTTGACTTCACATGGTATGGTGAAGCAATGATCTGGGGTGAGAGGGACTGGTTTTTCTAGTTGGAAAATACAATCATTTTCGTTCTGTAATCTAATCTGACTGACACACTTGCAGAGGACTGGACCGTTGCCATGAATTCTGGTACCCATGCAAATATAATGCTGCCGTGCCCTTTAAAACATACCTATAGCCTAATGTGTGCTGCCTTGAGGCCTGTCATTCATTATCACGTCACACTGCTTTCTTCTGGTTGGGACTGACACCTGTCCAGTGAATTGACAGTAAATTTAATTTCTCTGTATACACATGTATTTCTTTTTCATGACTCAACAAGAGACAAATCTTGTCTTGAGTCACAATATTCATAAAAAAAATCCTGTCCTATATAATAAGTTTGTTTCTTATTATCATACTGTAGCCTACAATATTTTTGGGTGCATGATGCAGCAAAACTTGTGTGACAGAAAACTGACTGAGTGTATTGCTTGTATTATTGTTATTATTTTCTCTTTGAGATTGTATATCATGCGTAGGACTATAACATTTGCAACTCATTTGCATTATGGTCTGACTGACTGCAATTGTAATGCAAATATTGGGTGGTTTGCAACGTGTGTTCATGAGAAATGTCTTTGTACTCTTGTCTCCTGTTTCTTGATGTAGCAGTTCTATCTCGACTTGGCGGTTTACCACAAGCCTACTGTAACTGTCAGTGGTGGAAAGTAACTAAGTACATTTACTCAAGTAGGCTACTGTACGCAAGTACAATTGTGAGATATTTTTTTCTTTACTGGAGTATTTACTATTTTCAATATGTTTACTTCAGAGGCAAATATTTTACTTTTTACTCCACTACAATCATTTGAAAATTTGTGTTACTAGTTACTTTGAAGATTTGTTATTACAAAAAAAAGGGACATTAATGATAATGTACATTTTGATACCAATACGTTTGTACTTTTAGAATGTCTAATTATTTCTACATTGCAGTGTTGATACTTTTACTTAAGTAGAACACGTGAGTACTTTTTCCACCATTGGTAACTGCCATCCAGGACCAGAATGTTGTGTGCAGGCAGTGTCTGAACATATAACCTAGCCTGGCTATAATACCTATCTATGTTTTGGGAATGTATTTTTAAACGTCATTGTGTCGGTTATCTGTTACATTTTCAAAAAAGATTAGGCTATTTTTATAGCTGTTTGACGTTTGTGATAAGAAATGGAGAGCAGTCAGTGTGTAGCCAAGCCTTCATAGGTCTACTGTATGGTGAAGACAATTTCAGAAATTGTAATGGAATGCCACACGTTTGGTTTAGTTGATTAACCCCTGCAGGGAAATGTGGATGGATTCAATTCTGGATCAGCAGTTAGTAGGCTATAGCAGTGGTTCTCAAAGGCTGGTCCAACCAGGGGCCCCCAGGGTTCCACGAGCGGGTTCCAGGGGAACCCATGCAAAATGATAATCAGTTTAAGCCCTATTTTATTGTTCAGCTATTCATAAATAGCTGCTCTACAAGCTCACAATGCATCACAATGCGACACATCGTGAGCTTATACAGTACATCTGCTAGCTATAATATAATATAAATGTTGAATCTTCACAAATGTTGAGAAATCTTCTCTTTTGGGGTCCCTGGTACAAAATATGTTCATGGGGTCCACAGCCAAATATCAATTTGGGGATCCTCAAAACATTTTTTTCCCCCGGAACTACAGGGATATATGACAATACCTAATAGACATTGCCATTCCATTTCAAACCTAATTTATACTCCAATGCAAGAGGCTGTATCACTTGCCGCAGCACCTGTCTGCCGCCGGCGCGTAATTACGCACCATCTGACCATTGGACGTTGTGCAAAGCTGCCGAGCAACGGCCTGCATTGCATTTAATTGTCATAATAGGTCAGTGGTTCTCAAACTTGTCAAGGACCCCCAAAATGAAATGTATTTGGCCGCGGACGCCCATCTCAAAATATTTTGTTTCAGGGACCCCCAGAAGCAAAGCTTTGGGTTAAAAACGCATTAAAAACATTTTGATTTGCACACATTTTCACAATTTTTCAAAAATAACTAGACTAATAGCTTTCTTTGGCTATTTTTTAATAGTTTCCCTATACTCTTCCATTGAGACAATAAGTGTCAAGGACACCTGTTGGTTGATCATTAACATGCCTGAAGCATAATATGCTATTCTGAGCATGTTATCATCCGCCCTGGATAAGAGTGGAGACTGCGGCTTTAAAGAGTGCTGGACATTTTGGTCTCTCATGGCAATTTTATGTCGGTAGGACATCATCAAAGTTACGTATTGCAGCTTCAACAACTTTAAGAGTAGCCTTTGCCTTTAACCAGGATGGAAGCTGCATGCAGTGTGTTCGTCCCACCCACCTCATGTCAGCTATTAGTGTGTGTGTCATGTTTTGGTTCCTTGTTCACACTCACTCAGGCATGGAGGACAGGGTGAACGTTGGTCCGTGAATAACACGTTATGAACAGTAATATTATTATCCTACTCTCTAACGGGTGAATGACAGCAGGTGTGTTGTGAAGGAAAACAAAACCCTAGATGTTTGACTAGACATGATAAATCCAAGTAGGACTAATGGGAGAGTGCAGCAGCGAGACGCAAACAGAGGTGAACATGTTTTCGGACTCGGTAGGTTTTTTTTGTATTATTTATGTTTATAGTATAGTAATAATTTATGCTCTGTCGTATGACGGTGCAATTAGTTGGCTGTTTTCGGACAGTGTTCATAGAAGTAAAGCCAACTGTTCTTACTTCCTACTTCCTCGTAACCCAAAGATAAGATACAGTAGCCTACTTAAAAAGAAATATATACTGTACGCATAGGCATATATTATTCATTTAAACTTTAACCAGGTAAAATTCTCCTTTTCCATTTGACAGAGAAAAAAACATACAAAGACTTCATGATCCAGAAAATATGGAGGAGCAAAATATGTTTTTGCTTATAGGCTATTTTAGTGTCAGTTGGAATTTATTTAAATTTTCTTCCCCAAAATAACAAATGCCTGCTTTGGAATCTGATTAGGAATTTTATTTATTTATTTATAATTTTTCATATTAAAGGAATTGCAGAACTGTGGTGTTGTTTTGTTTAACAACATGGCAGGTCATGAATCATTAACATGACAGAAAGTTGGACAGCATACCAGGAAAGAGCTCTTAACCAAAACCAACATTTCAGTCTCTTGACAGCACCACTGTCAGCCACACTCAAAGTGAAATAAATACATAATTAGCAGATCTAAAATAGTTGATATACAGGGTGTGTGTTGTGAGACCTTGTGCTGTGAGCTTGTAGGTTCTGCTATTTTCACTATTTGACATACAACAGTAAATCCGGTTTCAAGTGCTTAAACAGTGCCTGTGGTGCAGATTACATTTCGACAGCACACCAAGTGTTCCATTTAAAAGGTTTTGTTCACAAATGTTTTGTAAGTTACAATACAATCATATCAGCAGCCAGCTGTACATAGGGAGAGGTCTGTTTGATGAAGGATTACATTAGCTAATCTGTTCCATTTTCCTTTTGCTGGATGTGGGCCACACAGGCAGTCCTAGAGCACCAGGATACATGCAACCAGGAATTACGAGGAAGACTGTGAAAGAACTCATCATGATGAAACGCCAGGCCATGCAGAAGCAGCAGGTATTTCAACAGGTACATTACAAATCCACCGGATTCCATTTTCTGGCATGGGTGCCTGCCATGGTGCAACCATTTAGTGCACTGACCATTATGTTCTTTGAGAGTATTACTATTAAGTTTGAATCCGACTTTCATTGTCTGCCCTCTGTTTCTGTTTCTCTCTGAAAAGCATAAAATGCCTAAACAAACTTTAAAGATTAACTGACATGTTTCAATCTCATAGAGATAAATACAAAGAGGTTTTTCTTTTACTGACATTTCAGAGGTATTGGATATACTTAATTTAATTTAGTTAACAACTTTTCTAATAAATTGCCAATTAGCCTACAGTACACTTGAATTACAAGTTAGGAGTTTATTAATGCCTAAATTGTAGATGGTAAGGCAAAGCAAGGCAAGGCAGTTTTATTTGTATACTGTAGCACATTTCAACAACAAGGCAACTCAATGTGCTTTACACAGAACACCAAGGAAACACAATTATAAAATTACATTAGGATGTATGAAACAAAATATTTAAAAATGCATAGATACAGTTACAGTGCAGAAGAGAAAAGAAAAGAGAAAAAATAAAAATAACGTCCTAAAATGTAACATTTTTGTGGTCCAGAAAATGTTGTCATTGAACGTTTGTGGAGAAATGTACAGTGATAACATTTCCTCTGGTGATTGCATTGATCAAAAACAGCGGCAAACAGAAATGTCTTTAGTTGTGTTTTAAATCTCTATCTCTCTTTCAGAAATGCAACCCCCCTCAGAAAAAGCCTCGCGTACGTCAACCTGACTTTGAACCCATTAGCCTTGCAATACTTAAAGAAGTCACTGCAAACGAGACCATACGTGCTCAGTCAAGCACGCCACCTCCCACAACGCCTGGTGCCACAAATCTGTTCCCCCCTGGGCCGAAGAATTACCCTGTGCCCCTTCCACAGCAACATGTACGATGTTCAGCACCAACCAGTGCCCTGTCTCCACTCGCTGATGGCCTATCAAAACAACATGTAAAATGTATAGCACCAGCCAGTGCCCTGTCTTCACTCGCTGATGGCTTATCAAAACAACATGTAAAATGTTCAGCAGCAGCCAGTGCCCTGTCTTCCCTCATTGATGGCCTTCCACAACAACATGTAAAATGTTCAGCACCAGCCAGTGCCCTGTCTTCCCTCATTGATAGCCTTCCGCAACAACATGTACGATGTTCAGCACCAGCCAGTGCCCCGTCTTCACTCGCTGATGGCCTTCCAGAACAACGTGTACAGTGTTCAGCACTGGCCAGTGCCCTGTCCTCGCTAATTGATGGACAATCAAAACAACACGTGCGATGTTCGGCACCAACAAGTGCCCTGTCTCCACTCGCTGATGGCAAGATGACGTTCTTCCAATGGCAAATACTCCAGGAAGCCCAGAAAATGGATAGAATGGACCCTGAGGTCCTGATGACGCAGGATGAAGACGGAGACACGTATGTATGCTGATCAGTTTGTCTGGTCCTTAACCAGTTAACCACATGAACCCTAGCGCGTCCGTATTCTAGGGTTGGACATTCAGCGAAAATAGCAGATCTACCAACTCACAACGCGTCACAATGCGGCACTTTGTGAGCTTGTAGATCATCTATTTTCGGAAAAGAGATAAGTCATTAAAACGTTACCAAGCTTACCAGAATAACTGAGTCAATGTTGGCACTTCATATTGAACTGAAGTAAAATTATAAAGTAGGCCTAAAGCTTAATTTATACTCCACACGATGGTGTCACTTCCCAACAAGAAGTTCTTGTCGGCAGTGAGTAACCCATAAATCCTATACATATAAAAGTATAAATTAGGCTTAACTGTTTTTCTTCCACCTCCAGGTTTCTTCACATCGCAGTGGCGCAGGGAAAGAGGGCCCTGGCCCATGTGCTGGCCAGTAAAATGGCCACCACGGGCTTCCTGGATGTGAAAGAGAATAAAGGCCAGGTATTCGCCACTATCTATCATTCATTCTCCATTAAAGCAGCACTAAGTAACTTTTTAACAACTATAGCATATTATGTCCCACACAATTATAACGTTACATGTTTAAGCAATAGCAATCATCCGTCCATAAATGTATAGACTCAGGGGGGACCCTGCTAGGGGCTTGACTGTATTACTATGCATAGGGGAGACAATGCGTTTCATCCTGGCATTTACCAAGGCACCAACTGCCAGTCAAATTGAAGACTGGCCAATCACAGCATGTCCTCGCAGTACATGCTTGCAGAGAATCTTGTCTAATGAAGTCAAAGACGTTGGCTGCCATGTTATTTGTGTCCAAAGTGACCACTGATACTGATACCCCAATAATAATGAATAAACTACTGCTGTTTTTATAAATTGTGAACCCTAATGTCTTCCATATATTGAAATAATACTATAATTTTAAAATAAACATTACACTGACTGGTCTGTCCCCTTTTGCACATGTTTCAACTTTCAACAATTGTCAGTCAGTCGGTCAGTCACATCCACTATTACAGGCCGTCCCACCTAGTGGTCCCGTAATAACATACTAGGTCAAGGCCCAAGGGTTCCCAAACCTTTCAGGCTACGACCCCCAAAAATAATCATATTTGAACTGTGGACCCCCCACCCTGACAAGCACTTGGAATTGTAGGCATTACATTTAGTTTCGGTTCCACAGATAAATATTGTGAAAATAGCCGAACTACATGGAGCTTGTAGATCGGCTACTTTCAAAAATGCTTGCTTCTTTCTCGCATAGGCTAATATTTGACAATTTGGCCAACTTGGTATTAACAAGGTTTCACAGTCATTAAATTGTAACTTTAAAAATGTGCAGATATGCTGTATACACTTATACTGCATGTTGGTTTGTTAACTGTTGAGTGGGCAATGTTTCACATTTCACTAATCATCTGGGGACCCCCCAAAAATAATTTTGGGACCCCCAGTTTGGGAGCCACTGTACTAGGTAATAAATTATTTCACTACATGTGTAGGTTTTACATTCACACCCTGATTCTCTGGTCCCCTGTTAGAGGTATTTTCAAACATGGTTGCATTACCTTTGGCTGCTCTGTAAAATGATTGCTGATTTTGTACACAGACGGCACTTCAGCTGGCAGCTGCAACCAACCAACACTTGATTGCCCAGGACCTGCTGTTCCACGGGGCCCAGCTCAACACTGCAGACTGCTGGGGACGCTCGCCTCTGCATGTGTGTGCCGAGAAAGGCCATGACCTCACTCTGCAGGTATACCGTAGGCTCATTTCTCTTAACCACATAAAGACCTGAGGCCGAATCTACAAATGCCTTCTAAAAATCAGTAGTTCTCAAACTTTTTCATGCCAAGGAGGAGTGCCCCCCCAGAAGAGAAGATTTGTGTTAAAAAACTATTCTAAATTATTAGAATAGTTGCAGACAAGTAGCAGACAATTAGCCAATGCTAAAATCTAAAATGACTCTGTAAGCCTGGCGTCCCTAAAAAGGTCCCCCAAAAAAGTCAAAAATTGCAGATCTACAAGCTCAAGCTTATAGATCTTCTATTTTTGAGGTTTTTTTTTAATAGGGGTTACGTTGTTAAAGCATATTACGGCGTCATATTCTGTGTCAGTGCGATTGGTGTCGATCCACAAGATCTACTCTGTCTGATTGTACTTACTAGGGAATATCTAGTAAGATGCCAAATATCCATCTATTCGTTAACTAACTTGTACATATCGATGACTAGATCATCCACAGAGTCCTCAATGGGAGCTGGCAGCCGACTGATGTTGAGCGGGTCAATTATGACGGCAAGTGGTTCTTTTTTAAACCTTTACATGTGCAATAGAATACAAAAACATACACCAGGAGGTTCGTCAGACTCATTGTAAGTCGCTCTGGATAATAAGCGTCCCAAAGCGTAAATGGCTTGTGTCTTTTCCCCGAATAAGGCCTGACTCCGCTCCATACGGCCACGCTTTGTCACAATGCTGTGATCAAAGAGCTGAGATGTCTGCCAGCTCCTCCCTCACACAGGGCAGAGGAGCTCAGACTGAGGAGCAAGATGTATGGAGGCTGCATCAGAACTCTGCTGCTAATGGGAGCATGCTGTGGGACACAGGTAAGCTGTATGGAGGGTGCCAGTGGTTCTCTTCCATATTATAGGAGTAGTTCACCCAAAATATTACTCATTTGATGACCGGTGGAGTCTCCTACTGTAGCTGTAGGAGACTCAACTGCAGGTTAATTGGGTCTCCTACTGGAGAATCCACCGGTCATCAAAGTATTGGCTCAGGAATGCGACAAAAACAAAAATATCTCCATGAATTCAAAGCTTCACGGGGTGTGTAATTGATCATGTAATTTTTTGGGTGAACTACTCCTTTACCTCTCATAACTCAGAGAGCGTACAAATAGACCAATCTGTTGGTCCATTTGGTTCCATGGTTTTAAATGCATCACAATAAAATGTGCAGCATTTTCCGAAGCTGAAGAATTTTTGTGGTCCTGACTTTGTGGCTGGTGGTTGCTCACATAGACATTGCCCATGACACAACAAAGTTCTGTGAAAGTGAATAACTTCATTATTAATTTAAGTAGTGAGTAAAGCCACACAGTCTCGTAAATCATGTTTTGGGGTGAGCGTTCGGCACAACTGCCAATCAAAGTGACTGTACTGGCCAATCACAGCGCTTCTTCTCCGGGACATAGCAAAACACGTAACAGCATAATATCTGTTTAGATATTGGCCAGGCTTTTCGGATCAATATAAAGAGGAACATGACATGAGCCTATATGTTATTTAGTCCGGACTTGTCCTTTAAGTGACTCATAAAGAAGAGAAGCCACCATGAACCCTCTCTGAGACATAAAAATTGACCTCTGACCTCTGTGTGTCGTGTTGTACAGGATCTTAAAAGTGGGCGTACCTCGCTGCACATGGCGTCTGAGGAGACCAACATGGACCTCTTGCACATTTTCCTGGACCAGCCTTCTTCACTGTCTGTTGTAAACATTAAGGTGGGTCTGTTGTTGAGCAAGATTTGTTTTTCTTCAAAAAGGTTCAAAAATAGCAGATGTACAAGCTCGCAGCATGATACAAACTGAGCTTGTATATCTGCTATTTTTGAGAACCACTGTTCTAAACCAATGTTCTATTAAAATCCTAAGAGTTTTATGAAAAACGTATGTTGCTAAATACCGTATACTGTATAGCTAAAATCTAAAATGACACAGATAATTTCCCGGTTTCAACGGGTTAACCCTGGTGTCCTTATTTTTGGGTATGTCATTATAGGTGAAGATTTCCCCCCAAAAAGTAAAAAATACCAGATCTACAAGCTCGAGGTTATAGATCTTCTATTTTTGAGATTTTTTTAATATAGGGCTTAAATGGTTAATAAGCATATTCTGTGTCAGTGCGAAGGTGTATCAGTGTTAATGTTATTTATTGTACTTACTAGGGAATGTCTAGTAAGATGGCAAATAGAGACAGGTGAACACAAGAAGGCAAAACATGTCACACACAATCAGTCAGAAAGACTATTGCGGAGGAATTTATTATGGGAGGTGGCGCAGTGTTAAGCGATGAATGCACCAACACAAATACACTGACATACAGGACTAGCATACGGTGCAATGGCGGAGGAGAGAACAGTGAAGTGACGTCATATTATATTAGACTAAACACTCTTACATTGTGCAAACGGTTTTGATGTGTTCTGTAGATGTTCAACGGGAACACGGCGCTGCACATCGCCAGTTCTCTGCAGAATCGCAGCTCTCAGGTGGAAGCTGTGAGGCTGCTCTTGAGACGAGGCGCTGATCCCAGCACCAAAAACAATGAGAATGAGCTTCCTGCTCAGCTGGTGCCCCCTGGACCAGTAGGTGATAAGGTACATCACTGTCACTACCACCACCATCACCATACTATACAGTATTACTGTCTAATATACAGTACTGCACTATTCAGTAATATCCTGAATATTACATTGTATACATGTTCAGAATATGATGACCGATTAATCGTACATCCCTAGTTGTGTATAGTTTTCAAACTGATGGTATGTGTTGTCTATCTACTACAGGTGAGGCAGATCCTGAAAGGAAAAGATGTCCGTTCTTGATTCGAGTTCAAAACCACTGTCAGTCAGACAGTCCAGGCTATGAAGAGAGAATTTGCCGGTATAAGGCAGATGAAGAGTCGTTTCAATGAAACATGCTCAAATGTTCGCTACAAAGTAGTGAGTCGTTATTTTCGTTTTTCTTGAGTGGAAGATCAGTGGAGAAGCTTGTATCTTTATCTTTGATTCTTTGAATGTCCTTTTGTTTTTTTTTACATGACCATGTTGTGGAAATGTTATTTACTGTAAAAACCTCACAAATTTAAATACTGAGTTTGAATGTTAGTCAAAAAGTAATCAAAGTTGACTTTGATATGATTTATTGTTTATATTAAGTAGTAAGGTATTCCACAGGGCACGGTATGATTGTCTAGGTTATTGAAATGTTTGATAGAGGTAATTCTAGGCATAATGTGAGAAATACTATAATCTACTATAATCATAATACATTTACTGTATGCTGTTGGTGAGCAGCAATTTTGTTCAATTTAACTGCATTTAAAAGGTGACAATACGTGTGACAGACACAAATAAAGACAGACATTTTTAAATAGGAATGTCATTAGTAATGTGTATTTATGCATGGTCACTCAATGCTAAATGCTGAGTCCATGTTTAAAGCGTTTGAGAAATGCAATAATATGGTCTATGATGACACCAAGTGAAATTAAATTGTACTGCATCTGAAACAAACAGCCTCAGCCTAGCTTGGTACCATGTGTTCACCTTCTGTGGCCATAGAGATTGTGGCAATCACTTACACATTTTACTGTACTATCTATTTTCCATTTTAATGAAACGCTGAACTCACAAAGTGTCCAATATTGTATAGATACACACACACACACACACACACACACACACACACACACACACACACACACACACACACACACACACACACACACACACACACATATATAGCACCATTCGTCTGTATTTGTAAGATGTACAATAATCTGTGAGAAATAATGTAATGATAATATCATTACTGCAGATAGGAGCTTCAGTTCATTTTATATGATAGAAGTAGCCTAACTGAAAACATTCTGGATAAAGTTATAAACCTCCATGCTTAGTTGATATGATTATGATTATGCCTATGTACGAAATGTACCCACACCAGTCTATAATGTTCGGTATAGTGGATATGATTGTATACCCAGCTATCAGAGGAATGGTGAGTGGTCATCGGCCCACCAAAGACCAAATCGGCATCCCACTGTAGGGAGAAATGACCACTGATAGTGGTCCAGTGGCGGGTCGATCGCTGTAGGCACGCTGCAACCAAAGTACTGTTGTTAGTGGTCCTTGGTGTCATGAGGTTCAAATGGGTTCATGCTGCAACTCCCCCACCCCACGCTATAACAATGTTATTCTAATGGATGTAATAAAGGAGAACAGATACATTAACTTTTATTCATTATTTTATTTAAAGTAATTTAATAACAAAATCAAAAAAGTAAATGCACGCTTAAGTGTCTTTGTAAATCATTAAGCCTACTCCAAACAAGATCAAAGAGATTCTTAATATTACATCCCATTATACAATTGTGTGGGTTTTGTCTCCTTAATGGAGGCAGCAGCTTATACTCTAATGACTCATAGGGAGGCTTCACATTGTGTCACACTCCAAAAATAGCCACTACTTCAAGCTAACGATGCAATCGTGAGCATGTAGATTTATAAATCAGAAAAAACTGTTGTAAGATTATGGGTGCGTTCGGAAATACAGCACTGAGTGCACTGGCCAATACAAACTTATAGGCGAGTGCGCTCCGGTGAGCAATTTCCGAACACACCCTATATCAAAATTAACATTTGTTTAATTGGAAAAAGTTACAGAGGATGAATTTTAAAGAGGAACGATTCAATGGTGCCTGTCATCACATAAAATACAATTTCACACTAGGCTATTTTCACACAATGACATTGATTAGAAAACCACGATGTGGTTAGGGTCAGTAGATTGATTATTTACTTCCAAAGAGCACCAACCATATCTGTCACACCATCTATGACTTTTAGTGGAGACTTTGCGACCTCCACAACTCCTCCCGCTATTTCTGCTCCTGCTACACCTACAATAACTCCTGGAATATCAGAAGCCTCTAGTTCACCTCTCCTTTCACGATCCTCTACGTATTCTTTGCCACCTTTGACTATGCCTACAGGAACATCCACAACTGCCTTAACCAGCCCAAGTGCTGCACCAGTTACTAAAGCTACAGGTGTCATTAATATCTTTCCCATAATATTGAATGGGTTATTGTTCTTTGCCTCCCTCTCCCTCTCCTCTTGCCTTTCCTTCTCTTCCTCCCTTCTCCTCTCTTCTCTCTCTTCAGATCTCTTCCTATCTGCCTCTCGTTTCCTCTCGTCCTCTCTCTTTTCTTCCTCTCGTTCCTTCTTCTCATCTCTCTTTTCTGCCTCTCGTTTCTTCTCCCACTCCTTCTTCTCCTCCTCTCTACTCTTTCTTTCCTCTTCACGTCTGCTCTCCTCCTCAAGCCTCCGTCTGTTTTCTTCCTCACGCCTCTGTTTCTCTTGTCTCTCCAACTCTTTTCTCATGGCCTCCTCTTTCTTCCTCTGTTCCTCCTGCCTTTTCCTTTCCTCCTCCTGTCGTTTCACATCTTCCTCCTTTCTCTTTCTCTCCTCCACCTCTCTCCTCTTTCTCTCCTCCTCAAGCCTCTGTCTGTTTTCCTCTATAAGCCTCTTCCTCTCTTCCTCTTGTTTCTTCTCCCACTCCTTCTTCTCCTCCTCTCTACTCTTTCTTTCCTCTTCACGCCTCTTCCTTTCTTGTTCTTCAGACCTTTTCCTGTCCTCCTCTATTCTCCTCTCGTACTCCCTCCTGTCCTCTTCTCTCCTCTTTCTCTCCTCCTCAGCCCTCTTTCTGTTTTCTTCCTCAAACCTCTTCCTGTCTTCCTCACGCCTCTGTTTCTCTTGTCTCTCCAACTCCTTTTTCATGGCCTCCACTTTCTTTCTCTGTTCCTCCTGCCTTTTCCTTTCCTCCTCCTGTCGTTTCATCTCTTCCTCCCTCCTCTTTCTCTCCTCCTCCTCTTGAATCTTTCTCTGGGCCTCTAAGTACATCTTATCTGTGTAATGCTGTCCACCATTGGCCTTTACCATCTTATCAATCTTGGCTAGCAGACGGGTCACCTGTGCCCGGTCTTTCTTTTTGTTGTCAAAAGCATGGAACCTTCCCTCACACTCAATAATTAGCTGATTAAGCTCTGGGCTTTTCTCTATATAATCGTCCATCGATCCGTCTATGGCGTCTTCACCAGTGAACAAAACCAATGCGTACTTCAAAGCCTGCTTGGAGAAGTTCTTCTGAATCCATTTCATGGTCATCTGTTCCTCTTGGGTGAACCTTGTGCCCAGCCTGATCACCAGCAGGAAGACGTGGGGACCGGGTACGGTCATGTACACGCACTTCACAATCTCCTCCTTCATCTCCTCATTGGTCAGCGATGTGTCAAAGAGCCCGGGTGTGTCGACCACCACCACCTTTCTTCCCGACACTTTGGTTTCACATTTCCTGCACTGGCTGGTCACTGATACAGGTGAGGATTCCTCAACGAACTCCTCTGTGCCCAGGATGGTGTTCCCAGAGGCACTCTTGCCCACGCCGGTCTTGCCCAGAAGCACAATACGCACATCAGATCCAGCTGCTGACACAAATGATATGAAGATATATGATCTATAGCTGCTGCTGCTGAATGAACTAAAATAATATGACAAGCAGTTTGTGCTCAAAGCAAAAAATATCTAAAAAGAACAACTCACCCATTGTGTTCCGTCACCGTGTACTTTTGTTTTCCACCTTGTGTATGTTGCGTGTATTCTTTTACCTGAAGAAACACAGTGGTAAAATTATTTTAATGAATGAATGAATACATCAATACATATACTGTACTGTACTGTGTGTGTGTGTGTGTGTGTGTGTGTGTGTGTGTGTGTGTGTGTGTGTGTGTGTGTGTGTGTGTGTGTGTGTGTGTGTGTGTGTGTGTGTGTGTCACGCACGCACGCACGCACGCACGCACGCACGCACGCACGCACACACACACACGTACGGTACATAGGCCTACATACATATATGCATATATTTACATAAACATCACAACAAAATAACACTGCTCTGTACAACTGTAATATTTTTTCTGTCTTTTTTTAGATAAATTAAATGAACAAAGAGTTGCACGATATAATCTGTAGCGTATCGAAATCGGCCAATATTGGCCGAACAATGCCATATCTGTATCAAACCGATCTCAAAATAAACCTGATTATTTTCACCGATATTGATGACGCTGCAGTGCTGATGCAATAATAATATTACCATCAATGGCTTTTGTACTCGCAGAGCAGCCAGTCTGCCTGTCTCTGTCTCTTTTAGAAAGTCAGCCGTGCCTTACCATATACAACCCTAACCCATATACACACACGCTGCCTTTATCTCACAGAACAGCAAGCTGTTGCATGTGTTGGTGAGAGAGAAGCTTATAGTAGTCAAAAAGCCAATTAAGACAGTGATAAACTAAACAATGATTGTATTTATGGTAAGCTTAGTTTGTGTATCACACACAGTGGTGGCTCCAGGGAATTGTGATTGGGAGAGCTAAGGCAGGCTGCATTGTTTAGAGCAGAGGCGATGAATATAGGCAACAGACAATAATGAATAACACTTATAACAAACAAGATTCAATGATCTAAGTTTCATATGCCACATAACATAAATATGCATTAGCCTACTAAATGTTTTGTGTTATACAACAATTCAAATAATTCTGTAATAAGCAGATGGCTTATTATAGCATACAAATATGATGGCATAGTTTAGTTTGTTACTTAAAAGTCAGTCAATTGTCTTTCATATATATATTTAATCAATGTATTTATTCCATAAAAAAAAAATCATCACAGTAGGGTTAGTGGGGAGGGGGGCTTACCATCAACTTTCACCAGCAATACAACAATTTAAAATGAAAAGATTCAGCAATTAGCTCAATATAAACATAATATATAATAATGTAATATATCGGTATTGGCCAATATGACCCTGCAAATAATCGGATCGGATAAGGTCCATAATTTCATAATCGTGCATCTAGATATACCAGAGTAATGAAAACAGGAATAGCACACCAGAATAATGATATTTTTCACCAACCTGAATGAGACCATACAGCTAGGCTATTAGTCCTTCTGTCGTCCAGCTTCCAGGACATTTGACTCTTAGTCCAGCAGCCTGCCACGCTATATAAGCAAGCTTTCACATACTTTCACTTTCAGTTGTGTCGGTGGTCTTTTCTTGTAAATGGTCTGATCTACTGGAACACACACACACGCACGCACGCACGCACGCACGCACACACACACACACACACACACACACACACACACACACACACACACACACACACACACACACACACTCACACACACACACACACACACACACACACACACACACACACACACACACACACACACACACACTTGAAATATATTTATGTCCACATAAACAGAAGTACAAGAACGTCTTGTACAAAGGACATAAACAATGCAGTCAGACAATAGGAAAACAGACAGTGCCTAGACGGCAGAACATTGCTACATAATACAATATAGTTGACATGCTTGTCAGACACAGGAGACATAAATCATGGATAAAGGAAACAACGCGTCCTCCAAATTGAGCGGCTTCCTATTGCTGATACTGAGCAGTAGCCTACTTTGCTAACTGTTTGGCCCTCCTTTTGGAGAGGCCGGCCATTTGAAGGCCCTCACAACCAACTTGTACACATGGCTACCAAAGATAAAAAATTAAAAGCTTACTTCGGTAGTCTATAGCTGAGATGGTCTGCTCTAGCTTATGATATTTTAGCACTTTGGTTGGAGAGGTCGGCTGAAAATAAAACTACAGCCGACCTTGAGAATGAACACCTCCCTAAGGTTTCTAACAACAATGAGATCAGGGGTCTTAGCTGTAATGTTAGAGAACACAGAACCGTCATTACACAAGCTAAACATGTTCGGCTTCACAGTGGTATGCTCACAGCATGATGGAGGTCCTGAAAATGGAAGAGCACACACACACGCACGCACACACACACACACACACACACACACACACACACACACACACACACACACACACACACACACACACACACACACACACACACACACACACACACACACACACACACACACTTTAAAGGATGTTGAAAGCAACGTGGGCATGGCAGCTACTTCACTCGGTGCGATTGTGCCTGCAAATCACTTTTAATGTAAAAGTTCCTCATCACACTAAAATGTTTAAGAATCTAAAGGAGATACTGGAGCAGCTCGGACATTTAAGCGTCTTGTATTAGTAAGGTGGTAGGACAAGAGTGACTGACGTTTCCATGTGAATTACATCTTCCTCAGAGTTAAGGCAGCAGTTGCACATAGCATTAGAAGTGGTATAGGAGAATCAGCAGCTGTAGAATAATTAACAATACAGTAGCAGTAATAGTAGCACTAGCAGCAGTAGGAGTGGTTGTAGTGCAACAGCAGTAGTATCAGGACTAGAAGTAGTAGGCGGGGGACGCTGGGGGCGTGTCTCCTCCTCCGCGTCATCAGCGCCCATACCCTAAGGTGGGGTTGGGGAAAGGGCCCACTCTGTGTGGAGTTTGCATGTTCTCCCCGTGTCTCTCAGGGTAGTTAATACCCTCAAAAAAACATGTAGTAATCCTGGTCACTATAACTCCTGCCCCATGACAGCCGGGGCGCCTGATGGAGGGGAAGGGAACTGGTTGGAATAACGTGTTCCTTCCACGCGCTACGTCCAACCAGGGAAACTCCCCACTGTCAGGTGACAAGAAGGTCAGTTGGCTCTCATGCATTGAAGGAGGCATGAGCTTGGCCCTGGCTTCCCTAGGCTGGTGAGGGGAGTGTAGTGCTTAGGATCACTTAGCAAATTGGCACTGGGTGAAAAATAAGGGTTACAAAATCGTGGGATAAAAATTAAGAAAAAAAAGAAGTAGTAGGCATACAGTAGTAGCAGTAGCAGCAGCAAAAGCCATAGTAGTGGGATGGATTGAAAGAATAACGGATAGAGGTAGGCATGGATAAATGCAGAGACGAAGGGAGCAAGCAGGACCTCAAGGTGAACTGTGGTCACTGGTCAGGCCCTTAGACCCAGTGTGGAGGGCCTCAATGCACAGGGCAATGAGGAGGAAACAGAACCAAGTTGGGAGTGGGACATTGACATAACACACACCTAAGGCACCGTGTCCACTGAGGCTTTTTGTCCCGGCTGAAAACGCGGCGCTCCCAAACTATAAACAATTAAAAACATGCTCTGCGCTCAGGAAAAAACGTCTTGGTGGACACGTGGCCTAAGTGTTTACTTTGTCCACCACTCCCACTCCCACAGATAACATTGGTCTCATAGTAACAGAAGGCAGATAGTTGCATACTTTCACTTTCATTTGTGTCAGGGGGTCATTTCTTAGAAACGGCCTGATCTGCTGGAGCACGGGATTGTACACATTCTCTCTCTCTCTCTCTCTCTCTCTCTCTCTCTCTCTCTCTCTCTCTCTCTCTCTCTCTCTCTCTCACTCACTCTAGCACACATGAGGTCGAGCCGAGTCAAATTCGTCAATAAATAACACTGCATATAATGATTAATGGACGTTATATTTAACTTAAAATATCATAATAGTATGAATATTACTATTTAATGAAATAATAATTATTATTATTACCCTTATTATTATGGGGCCAGGCTTCCAGCATGGACCCATATTGTTATTGGCATTATTATGGGGCCAGGCTTCCAGCATGGACCCATATTGTTATTCGCATTATTCCATTTCTTCTTCTTCTTCTTCTTCTTCTTCTTCTTCTTCTTCTGCCACTTTTGGCAGTTCTGGCTGAACCGTGCAGTCGCTTTTTATGAAACTCGGCCATATGATAGATGGTCATGAAAAACGATCAAAAAATAAATCTCACAATCTTTCGTCAAAAGGTGGCGCTATAGCACTCAGTTGAAAATGACAACTTTGAACAGGTACAACTCATGCCCTGTTTCACCTACAGCCATGAAACTTCGATGCACACATGCGTCTCCTCATGCTGAACAACTTTCACACTCTCACTTTTGACCTCTGACCTTTAGATCTCCCACCATTTTGAATTATATGAAAAACAGTTAAAACCTATCTCCTCCTGGGATTTTTGAGTAATCTTTACGAAACTTTTTACACATGAACTTTGGACCTATACCAAAAAACGTTTGCAAAATATCTTCCATAAGTGAAAAAATGAAGCTTTAATGAGCCAATGAATATTGCAGTTTTATGACAATTATTCATCTGCCCCTAACACATACATGCAGACTTACCATTCTTTGAAACTTTGCAGAAATGTAAAGGGCCATTCCAAATATCACTGAAACCAATCTTACTCCAATTGGTCAAACGGGGGCGCTATAGCAATTTTTTGAAAATTGAAACTTTAAACAGGCAAAAGTCATGCCTCGTTTGGCCGACAGCCATTAGACCTGCTTACACATGTGCCTTGACTAATGAGGAACACATCTATCACGTTGACCAGTAAGCACCGCCCTTAGATTGTCCGCAATCTTGAGCAGTTTGAAAAACACTTAAACCCAGGATTTTTCAGCTATTTGCGTGAAACTGTATGATCTCCTTTTTCACAGGTTCTTGTCTGTTGGTGGCTTCTCGCTTAAATGTGTGCCCCACAACCTGAAGGTCACCAGTTCAAGCCTCACTTGGTGCAGACTTCATCTAAGTTGCATTTCACACAACATGACTATCAATGAATACATCTGCAATTGTTAAAGATAACATGAAATACTTAATTGAGTGTTTTTTACATACAGCTGATCTACAATCTCACAACTTTTCAGATAGCAATGAGAGTATCTTTTTTCAATGTATAACATACTTCATTGTGAAAATAGCCAATGTACAATCTGACAACTTTTAATGGTTTGTGAGCTTGTAGATCGGCTACTTTCACTAATTTTGGTTCTGAGGAGATGTACAATTTCTTCATTGGTAAATGGTTTGTGAACGAGTGATCTTAGTGTTAGTGAAACAGGGGCTTGGGTCATGACAGAAGGCAAGAGTTTGTGATCCTCAACAGACAATATCAGCCTGGACAAAGATATAGCACTATAGGTAGTGTTGCAGCTACCTAAGAGTGCTTCATGACCGTAAGGTTGCCGGTTCAAGCCTCACTTGATGCAGACTCATTTAAGTTGAAATGCAAAAAACATGACTCAATCTATTCCGTTTCCATGGCGCTCTCTCTCTCTCTTCAATCTATTCCATTTCCATGTCTTTCTCTTCAATCTATTCCGTTTCCATGTCTCTGTCTCTTCAATCTATTCCATTTGTCTCTCTCTATGTCTCTTCAATCTATTCCGTATCTATCTATCTATCTCTCTATATCTCTCTCTCTCTCTCTCTCTCTCTCTCTCTCTCTCTCTCTCTCTCTCTCTCTCTCTCTCTCTCTCTCTCTCTCTCTCTCTCTCTCTCTCTCTCTCTCTCTCTCTCTCTCTGTCTCTCTCTCTCTCTCTCTCTCTGAGGGGTGGCCATAGCTGAGTGGTTAGTGAGCCCGCCTAGGGAGCCAGAGACTCTGCTTGCCCCAGGTACGATTCCAGGCCAGGTCAACAAATGTGTCGATGAAATGAAATTTGTCCCTGAGCAAGACTCTTAACCCCTAATTGCTCACAGGCACTCATTGGAAACAAGACCGCAAGGACTTTCATGAACTGACCTGTTAAAGGAATTATCATTTCTCTTTCTCTCTCCTGGCCCCATATTATCGCTGCTTGCAGCTATATTTCCATTTCTTCTTCTTCTTCTGCCGTTTTTGCCAGTTCTGGCTGAACCGTTTAGTCGCTTTTTATGAAACTCGGCCATATGATAGATGGTCATGAAAAACGATCAAAAAATAAATCTCACAATCTTTCGTCAAAAGGTGGCGCTATAGCACTCAGTTGAAAATGACAACTTTGAACAGGTACAACTCATGCCCTGTTTCACCTACAGCCATGAAACTTCGATGCACACATGCGTCTCCTCATGCTGAACAACTTTCACACTCTGACTTTTGACCTCTGACCTTTAGATCTCCCACCATTTTGAATTATATGAAAAACAGTTAAAACCTATCTCCTCCTGGGATTTTTGAGTAATCTGCACGAAACTTTTTACACATGAACTTTGGACCTATACCAAAAAACGTTTGCAAAATATCTTCCATAAGTGAAAAAATGAAGCTTTAATGAGCCAATGAATATTGCAGTTTTATGACAATTATTCATCTGCCCCTAACACATACATGCAGACTTACCATTCTTTGAAACTTTGCAGAAATGTAAAGGGCCATTCCAAATATCACTGAAACCAATCTTACTCCAATTGGTCAAACGGGGGCGCTATAGCAATTTTTTGAAAATTGAAACTTTAAACAGGCAAAAGTCATGCCTCGTTTGGCCGACAGCCATTAGACCTGCTTACACATGTGCCTTGACTAATGAGGAACACATCTATCACGTTGACCAGTAAGCACCGCCCTTAGATTGTCCGCAATCTTGAGCAGTTTGAAAAACACTTAAACCCAGGATTTTTCAGCTATTTGCGTGAAACTGTATGATCTGTGTGATCTCCTTTTTCACAGGTTCTTGTCTGTTGGTGGCTTCTCGCTTAAATGTGTGCCCCACAACCTGAAGGTCACCAGTTCAAGCCTCACTTGGTGCAGACTTCATCTAAGTTGCATTTCACACAACATGACTATCAATGAATACATCTGCAATTGTTAAAGATAACATGAAATACTTAATTGAGTGTTTTTTACATACAGCTGATCTACAATCTCACAACTTTTCAGATAGCAATGAGAGTATGTTTTTTCAATGTATAACATACTTCATTGTGAAAATAGCCGATGTACAATCTGACAACTTTTAATGGTTTGTGAGCTTGTAGATCGGCTACTTTCACTAGTTTTGCTTCTAAGGAGATGTACAATTTCTTCATTGGTAAATGGTTTGTGAACGAGTGATCTTAGTGTTAGTGAAACAGGGGCTTGGGTCATGACAGAAGGCAAGCGTTTGTCATCCTCAACAGACAACATCAGCCTGGACAAAGCTATAGCACTATAGGTAGTGTTGCAGCTACCTATGAGTGCCTCACGACTGCAAGGTTGCTGGTTCAAGCCTCACTTGATGCACACTCATTTAAGTTGAATTGCAAAAAACATGACTCAATCTATTCCGTTTCCATGGCTCTCTCTTCAATCTATTCCGTTTCCATGCCTTTCTCTTCAATCTATTCCGTTTCCATCTCGCTCGCTCTCTCTCTCTCTCTCTCTCTCTCTCTCTCTCTCTCTCTCTCTCTCTCTCTCTCTCTCTCTCTCTCTCTCTCTCTCTCTCTCTCTCTCTCTCTCTCTCTCTCTCTCTCTCTCTCTCTCTCTCTCAGGGGCGGCCATAGCTGAGTGGTTAGGGAGCCAGAGGCTCTGGTTGCCCCAGGTACGATTCCAGGCCAGGTCAGCAAATGTGTCGATGAAATTTGTCATCGACACAAGCAAGACTCTTAACCCCTAATTGCTCACAGGCCCTCATTGGAAACAAGACCGCAAGGACTTTCATGAACTGACCTGTTAAAGGAATTATCATTTCTCTTTCTCTCTCCTGGCCCCATATTATCGCTGCTTGCAGCTATATTTATTATTATTATTATTATTATTATAGTTGTTGTTATTAAACCACATCAGCATTCGCTGTAAGTGATGGGGACCTCTGCTGTTGTTAGACAACATTTGGGAAGAAACACAATATTTACTAAAGAATGCACTTTTGGATAAAATATATTTCATATATAAACTAGACGCGTCGCAATTGGCAATTGCAAAGTGTGGTTGCGCCGACGCCGGTCGGGACTCGAGCAATACGCCGGGAGGAATACCGTCGGAGACTGCGCCAATTACATCGTCACGTCACTCCTGAGATCGCTTGCGTTTCATTTTGAGAGGATTGATCCCCCCAAAATAAGGTTTTTGCATCAAACGGTTACATTTTGAGCATTCGTGGCGCCCCCTATGGATCAAAGTAGAAATGCTTTTGGGGATTGGTTTAGTATACCACCCTCGACATGTGATTCAAATTTGGGATTGACCGGACGTTTCGTTCGTGATTTATGCCATTTTTTGTCAAACGGGCCCCTCCCGCTAACTTTGGAAGCCATTTACGGACGGACGGTACGGACTATCAAAATTCCGCTTGGATAGGTTTATCGCATGGGTCCATAGATCACGTGTACCGATTTGTGTGAGATTTGGAAAAAAATTGAAGGAAAAGGAGCAAAAAGTGTGTTTTGAAGAAAATTCAAAATGGCGGAAAATCTATCGTGACGCAAATGGGCGTGGCCTATATGGGGAGATGCGTCGTGACCCAAGGAATCCAGGGGAAAAGAAATTTTGATTTTACGACCTACGGTTCAAGAGTTATAAGCCAAAAGGTAAAGTGGGCTGTTATAGCGCCACCATGTGGCCGACTGGTGTGATTATTTTCTTAATAATTTTGCAAAAAACTATTAACCCTCCCCTCCAAGTCTTGTAACTGTAGCCCTTACGGTTTCCGAGAAAGAAATACTTGAATGGGATTATTTGCAATTCCCATTAAAGTGGATGGGGAAATTTAATGCACTAATAAATCAATATCAAAAAATCTATCTAGACGCAAATGGGCGTGGCCTATATGGAAAGTTGCGTAATGACCCAAGGAATCTAGGGGAAAAGAAATTTTGATTTTACGATCTACGGTTCAAGAGTTATAGGCCAAAACGTAAAGGGGGCTGTTATAGCGCCACCATGAGGCCGACTGGTGTAATTATTTTTTCAATAATTTCGGACAATATTATGAACCTCTCCTCTAAATGTGGTAACTCTAGCTCTTACGGTTTTTGAGAAAAAAATACTTGAATGTGATTTTTTTCACTTTTACATTAAAGTGGATGGGGAAATTTAATGCACTAATAAATCAATATCAATTAAACTATTTAACCAATCTCTTAGCAAAATACAAGCGCACGATTCCCGATTTAGACGGTCATTTTGATATATGGCACAACATTAGGGGATAAAAACTGTGGGAGGAGATGCGGTTTGAAAAAAAGTTTATCTATAAATAAATAAAGTGTATAGAGTACTAATAGTCTGGTTGCCCTGTTGGGCAACCACACTAATTAAAAGAACGAGCGGCGGTGGCTCAGGAGGTAGGGCGGTTGCTTGGGAATGAAGGTTCTTGGTTCAGCGCCCGGCTCCCCCTGTGTGAATCTGTCCTTGAGCAAGGCACTGAACCTCTGACTGCCCCCGATGAGCAGCTTGGTGCCTTGCATGGTAGTAAAGGTGTCAGTGATGGCAGCCTGCAGTATGGAGCTGAGAAGCTGAGGAAGTGAGAGGGAAGATGAGGCTATAGGGACCAAAGTGAAACCTGCAAACAATGGATGTTAACCGATTGAGACCGGGAATGCATCTGTGTCATTTTAGATTTATTTGGGTATTAAAAAATAGCAGATATACAAGCTCATAGAGCTATAAGCTTTAGATCTGCTATTTTTGAAAATTTGTGAAACAAATCTTAGAATATATATTTTTAAAGTGAACATTTGTACCTGTCAAATGTCTCAATAAATGTCTTCGCTATATCAGTGGTGCTCAAACCATTTCTTGTCAAGGACCCCCAAAATGATATGTTTTTGGCCGTCGATCCCCATAAAAATATGCTGTTCCCCAGGGATCCCCCAGAAGTAAAGATTTTAGTTAAAAATGTTGTTTCAAAAAATAATATTCAAAGATTCGCATAAATGTTCAAGATTTTTCAAAAATAGCAGATCTACAAGCTCAGCTCGTAGCGTGGCACTCGGTGCCAGGGGAGAGGAGACTGATGGCTTGGAGGCCGAGGTGTGTCAGGCAGCAGTAGCAGTTGTAGCATTAGCAGTAGCAGTAGAAGTAGGAGTAGTAGTAGCAGAATCAGGATCAAGTAGTAAAACAGTAGCAGTAATAGTAGCACTAGCAGCAGTAGGAGTGGTTGTAGCAGTATCAGGACTAGAAGTAGCAGGTGGGATGGATGGAACGAATAATGGGTGGAGGTAGGCATGGATAAATGGAGAGACGGAGGGAGCAAGCAGAAGCTCAAGGTGAACTGTGGTCAGGCCCATAGGCCCAGTGTGGAGGGCCTCAATGCACAGGGCAATGAGGAGGAAACAGACGTGTTACTGTGCGGCGCGTTCTATTCTCTGGTTACCTGTAAGAGGTATTTTCAAACTATTTACATTATCTCTCCTCGCTGCTCTGTAATTGATTTGTGCACGAGGCGGCACTTCAGCTGCGACCAACCAACACTTGATTGTCCAGGATCTGTTGTTCCACGGGGCCCAGCTCAACACTGCTGGGGAGTTGGCGGCCGACTGATGTTGAGCGGGTCAATTATGACGGCATGTGGTTAATTTGTAAACCTTTACATGTGCAACAAATAAAGAGAACAATAAAACACACACACACACACACACACACACACACACACCTGGAGGTTCAAACACTGGCCGCGCCTACAGCTCTTGAACTATATCTACACTATATCTATGAACGATTACGAAAGTTGGACCATGAACTTGATTGTGACCTTGATCTCTGACCTTTGCATGAAAATCTACTCCTCCATTCTCAAATTATTTAGTTCACACACAGACAGACAGACACTGACACAGGACTGTTTACAATACTGCATTCATGTACCATAAAAAGCTATTTAATGAATGAAAAGAAAAGTCATAGCCGCAGTGAAATGTCACAATAATTAACCACATACCCTTGTAACCTAAATGCTACATCCTATATTTTGGCAGTAAACACAATGTGTATTGTGTTCTTCTTTGTGTACTTTGCAATTTTCTCATATTATGTCTTACTTGCTACTACTTGTTATGCAAGTTATTGTAAACAAACTTAATGTAAATCGGTCAGGATTATAAGCGTCCTAAAGTGTAAATAACATGTGACGACGTCTTTTCCCCGAATAAGGCCTGACTCCGCTCCATACGGCCGTGCTTTGTCACAATGCTGTGATCAAAGAGCTGAGATGTCTGCCAGCTCCTCCCTCACACAGGGCAGAGGAGCTCAGACTGAGGAGCAAGATGTATGGAGGCTGCATCAGAACTCTGCTGCTCATGGGAGCATGCTGTGGGACACAGGTAAGCTGTATGGAGGGTGCCAGTGGTTAGTTTACTACCAATTTTCAACCAAACGTTTCGGTCACTGGGACCTTCATCAGGGTAAGGTATGAATGTCTAGGTTATTTAAATGTTAAATAGCAGTAAACCTAGTGTTACTGTCAGAAATACTTTGTGATTGTATAAAATGATCTGATATTACAATATATGCTACTTGTGACCTATTTGTCAATATTTTGTCAACATTAATTGCATTTAAAAGGTGATGACAATTATAAGTGTGACACGGATCTTATTATAAATAAAAACAGAAAATGTAAAATTAATCTCATCAATAATGTCTATTGATCCATGGTCACTCAATGCAAAAAATATGGCCATGTTTAAAGAGTTTGAGAAATGCAATAATATGGTGTATGATGCCTCCAAGTGGATTTAAATTGTACTGCATCTGAACCAAACAATCAGCCTTGGTAGAATTTTGTTAACCTTCCTGTGACTGTACAGTATATTAGGCAAAGAGATTCCAGAACAAGAGACGAAAGTCCTTACATTTTTTTAAATCACCACTAAAGGGCGCAGTGGTAGCTCTGCCACCATCTTGGAGTGCACAGGACACTTCTTTTCCAGTGAGTTGCACATGTATAACTAATGTAATATAATATAATATAATATAAAATATATAACTGGAAAGGCTCTGTTCTAAATTAATCAAAAAAGTTAAATCGTGTGTGAGCAACATTTTCAGGCACATGATCACCCAACTAAGTGCCAGACAGTGAAAACCACCATTGCTGTTACATATTATCATAAACTGCTAAACAGATCAAGAAAGCATAGAACTATCTAAATATAAAAAGTATGTGTCAGTGATTTAGCATGAATAATACATTTAGCATTTGTCTAATGTTATTGTAGTTTATCTGTTTGACATTAGTCTGGCATTTTGTGGAGTGATTTACAGTAGGTATCATGTGTTTCTGTTTGTAATGCTCCATTGGAAAGCACTTTGGGGCAACTGTTGTTTATACATTAATAAAAATGATGACTGGACTTGATTTTAAGTTCTGACTGTAATGTCTGGGGAGAAAGGTCTCATGTACATCAAACTATAATGGTTAACAATAGCAACAATATTCTGCCTGATCAGTTGGCATACTGTGGCTTACAGCATTGTGATATGCAGTCTCACATATACATTTATATTGATGCAGTCGCTTAGTCCTTTCTAACAGTTTGTCATTGTTATCAAGTCAAATGTAATTAGAAAGCACATACAAAGTAAAGTACCGCACAGAGCAGGATCAGTAGCTACAAGTATAGGATATTTTACAGCAGTGCATGTTATATAGAATACAATGTATGTGCCCCACTTCTGTCTGCATGTGACTTAAACATGTGCCAGTGCGTGTGACTTAACCATGTGCCAGGCAGCAGCCATGAGATCATCCCATGTATACATACAATTGTATTCTGCAGGTTATTAGATTAGATCTAAACAGTATATCAACGGACTACGAGTTGTCTTCGGGAGACGGCCGCACCCTCGAGGTCCTCCACGTTTCGACGGACAAGATCTCAAGTTTTGACCTGACTGTCTCCTTCTTGAATGTAACAATGATGGAAGCCAAATAAAACTAAGAACTACTCATCAACTTTGATCCTCTGATTCCGAGTTCATCTTTTTCTACAAGCTGTTGAAAATAACCAATACAAGAAACATACAGAAACCATCATCAACGTGGACGTAATGCCATTTATTTCTATTTGGTACATTATATAATTAAGAACCCATGAGTTTCAAGATTCGTTTTTTTCATGAATCAAAATCTGAATGAATGTTAGGCTACTGTAAGATGCACATGCATGCGCACACAAGCCACGCACGTGTACATACTGACATTCTGAATTAATGTTAATGTAACACCTCATACAAACACGCACATAAACATGCGCAGTCGCACACGCACGTGCACACATCACCCTGAAATTCTGAATGAATGTTACTAATTTCTGCTATGATCCATACATAAATTTGATAAATAAATGAGTAAATAATTATAGTAGTATTATAATAGTTTTTTTTGCTGTTCAACACAGACCAGTCCTGTAGAAGCATTAAATATGATAGTAGAACAGAATAAAATCAAGTTTTTGTTTGTACAGCATTACCTTTTAATGTTTTTTTAAGCAGCCAATATAAGAATAGCAAACGGTATTGCATCCGACAACGCAGCAGCTATGTACCATTGCTAATGAGAGCGACAGACAAGTTGGACATAGAAGTACTTGCTGCTTGCTCGACAAGAAGCATTGATAGAACACAGCTTGACGCGCTTGACTGCGCGTGCGTGTCAAACTAGTCAGCAAAAAAAAAAGGCGCTGCAAGTCGGCAGAGTTAACCCCAGAATCTTAACTCTGATGTCCTAAGCCTGAGTAAGACAATAGTGAAGACAACATCAGAAATCTAGTTCCACACACCCAACAGAAAGCCAGAGGTTCTGTCACTTCTAATCTTTCAAGATTTAGTCTGAGTAAACTCAGTGGATTAAGTCTCTGATTCTCAAAGTCCAACTCAAAGCTGTATGATATGCAGGGGGAGGATGTTCCAAATCCTTGCCGCATAGCTACAAAGGCAGCATCACAACGTGAACTCTGACCTTCGCATCTGAAATTGCTGTTTAACGATTTTTGCGATTGATTAAATCCATTGTTTGCATGGTTTTCAGCTCATTTATGGGAAATGCAACAACTTTCTGTGTAGGTTTAGCGCTTCTGTGACAATGCCTTAACACAATTTCTGGTCCATAGCGTTAGAAGGAGTTCTCCTTAACGCTTTGGTACTTTCGAGCAGTTGCCCGCAGGCTGCACAGCCTCTAATCTTAAGTCAAAATTTAAAATACACTTTCGCTACTCACCAAAACAAAGACGGTTTTAAGATGTTGAAAGCCTACTTTCCTTAGTGGGAACACTCGGAGACCCACACCTCATGTCTGAAATACACATTTTGGCCAGAAAAGAAAATATTTTGCCTGAAGGACAAATCTGGTCAATAGAAAGATTCCATTGACCTGTGAAATTCCTTCCAGTGAAATATTTTCTTTTCTGGTCAAAGAGTGCATTCTAGACGTGAGGTGGGGGGCTCAGAGTGTTCCCACTAAGGAAAGTAGACTTTCAACAAAAAGATTCATGAAGATCATATTCTCAAGTTATTTCTCGAACGAACGGACAGGACTAATAAAAAAAAATTACACACAAAGAAATAACTATTTCTTGAAAGGGTTGCTTAAATTCACAGGTTCCATGAAAACTGTCCTCCCACTGCATGGAAAATAGAATTAAGAGTGTTTTTTGAAACACCGAATGACAATGCGGAATGTGTCGGATCAAAATAATAAAACCATGGAAATAGCTAACCCTATAGCCCCAATTGCAATTATTGCATATAACAATGAATGATCATTATTCATAACACATACATGCATTACATTTACAAAGACAGTGAACTATTGCATCGTCATATGAACTCTGCGGAGTAGAGTCTGAGAATATCTAAATCATCTTAACTGTGTAAAATGTTTCTTAAGTAGTTACCAAAATCATGGCACCATGCTAAATGAGAAACATCTCCAGAGAGGCTCCAATAATCCAGCAATCCAAACTATTCCCAATGGTATATTCAAAGATAGCTACCAAAATTATAGAGGGTCTGCACAATTTAGTGGATATTTGAGCTCGATAACATCTCCATTTTTCTTTTTAAGTTGCCCATGATGGTCGATATAATGCTCGACCAGTTCAGACAGTGAGGCAAACTCCTTCCCATCATCATCATCATCAAGATCAAGAAGATAGTACTCTCCTGTGTTCTGGATCTTAATGTGTGTGACTGCTCCATTACTTCTGTAAACAACAAGCAACCATTTAGAGAAATTACACATTGTGAAAGATTATAATTGCAATTATTTATTATATTTTTTAGACTTTGGCCATTTAAAAAAAGCCGATCTACAAGCTCACAACGCATTGCGATGTGACGCGTTGTGAGCTTGTAGATCTGCTATTTTCAAATGATTTTAATACGTGTTATGCACATGATACCATGTGAAACGGGACATTCTGCAAAGAGTACTTTTACTTTTGGTACTTTAAGTATATTTTGATGCCAATGTTTTTGTACTTTTATTCAAGTAAATTTTGATTACCAGACTTTTACTTGTAACAGAGTGTTTCTACATTGCATTATTGTTACTTTTACTTAAGTAAAGAAATGTTGTACTTTTTCCACCCCTGACAGACAGAGACATTATCAACACTCACCGTACAGATAAAGTAAAGAGCCCAGGTTTACTCTTACTGGACCACACCAAGAAGCTTCCACCCACTCCACAAGTCAACAAGAGGTTCTCTGCTTCTGCACATGTGATGTTGGGATAGTACCACCTAACAGGAACTCTGCTGAAGTTAGTGAGACATGTGTTTATAATAGACAAATGTGTTATAAGTGGGACATAGCTGTTAATGCTGATCAGTGTTTCAATCGAGCCTCACACAAGGATTAGTAGGCCTACACTACACACTAAATCAGTGGTTCTCTAAGTGGGGTCCCAGCAAAATGTGATAATATATCATATCAAAATCAGTTTAATCACTTTAAAACGATATAAATCGGTTATTTGAACATAACCTATGTACAAGCTCACGTAGTGAGGTTATACGCCTGCTAATTTAAAAAACTCTGAAACATTTTAATAACATCAATCGTGTACTAGTCCCTAGTGCACACAATCGTTTCAGATGGGGGTATGCGGGCAAATACAGATCAACTTGGGGGTCCTACAAAGTTTGAGAACCACTGAATTATGCAATTCATGTGGAATGGAATCCACAGCCACTTCCAGTCAAAGCACTCTACTCACACCAGTACAGAAGCACCCTGCTTTATACTGACAACACATGATTTGAAATGGAAACATAGTGTGCAATAGGAAGTGAAAATGTAACTGAAACACACCAAGTCATAAGTCAGTAATAACATTACAGTGACAATGTGTAAATATTAAGATTCAACACGAGTGTTTTACCAACATGTACAGCAGTTGTGTCTATCCAACGCAATCATATTACTATAACTATAACTACTATAAGTGGCTATTACTGTCATGTAAAGTAACTGTTTATCAAAGGTATAAGTATATTGCTGTTGTGATGTATAGTAGCTGTGTCTCTCAAAGGTAGTGATGTTACTCTAAGATAAATACTAGGGGTGTAAGGGGATGTTCATTTTACCTCACTGCATTGGTGTAACTCTCATGTTCTCTAGACAGAGTGGTTTTAGAGGGAGGCCCCCCCTCCTCTCTCTCCACAGACACACTCATAGTAGAGCAGAGACCTTTGCACAAACACATACAACATGCTGTTAGTTGGTCTCATGGAAGCTTCAGCCCTATATACATTTCGGCCATTTGAAAATAGCCAATCTACAAGCTCACAATGCGTCGCATCGACGCATTGTGAGCTTGTAGATTTGCTATTTTCAAAAGATTTGATACATTTTATACATTTGAAAACTTGCATTCTGCATAATGAGTACTTTCAACTTTTGGTACTTTAAGTATATTTTGATACAAATACTTTTGTACTTTTACTCAAGTTCATTTTGCTTGTAACAGAGTATTTCTACATTGCATTGATACTTTTACTTGTGAGTACTTTTTCCACCACTGCTGTTATGAAATGCATTCATATTACAGTATACGATAGAGCCTAATAGTTACCACATAAACTACTCATGAAACATATTCCCTGCAAGGATCTTGATGAATTCAGAATCCAGATAAAATCATTAATATTTTACCTTCCTCTGTAAACTGCTTGTTCATCTTCAACAATCGACTGTATGCATCGGAGTGTGCTGTCACTGACTTCCTCAAACTCAACGAAACATCAAAGTCTGAAAAGCATCTGTGAGGTGAAAGTGGTTTAAACAGAAAGTAATTGTCAGGCATAGAAATAAAGTGTTGCCTTTGCTTGTTGCACAATCATCTTTAAAAGTAATGGATAGCATTGTAACAGTAATATATGGTCAATGAATGTCACTCAATTAATGCTTCTTCCATTGCAATCTGACCTAGGCTGCACTGCATTAGCAACGAGTTTTACTGCAGGCAACATAAGTCTGATCAAAACTCAACCTGGCATAGGATTGAATAATTGACTACTTATTTGACTTGATACAATGTTCAGCCCCTCCCCAACCTGAGAACAGGTTGCTGAAACTTTTATTAAGACATGAAAGCAAAAATGACGCTTTGGCAAAGGTTTGGGTTGTGTAGTTACTACAGTAGTTACCTTGCCATGTGTAACTCTAAATATTGGTGAGATATCTTCAATCTTCTCTGTTGATACGAAATTGGTGTTTTGGCACAAAAAAAGAATGCAAACACACGCATGCACGCGCATACGCGCACACGCACACACACACACACACACACACACACACACACCAACTGGTGACTGCAGAGGAATCCCATGCAAGGCATCAACATTCATTGTCTTGCTCAATGACACTTCGACACCAACACCAGAGGAGCCAGGGATTGAGCCAAAGAAAAATGTCAACTTCTTGTTAATTTTACTATTTGAAGATCAAAATCTTCAATTGGCTCTACCTTTGTGTGTGACTTGATTTATTCTTATTTGTTTTATACAAAGTATATTGGCTATTGCAATAATTGTGCTCTATAAATTAATATTAAACCTCAATGATTGTATTCTGACTGAGGGAATTTTTACTAACTGTAGACACTGCGTAGAAATACACACTCAGGTATTTATTTCATTATTTTTGTTAACATTTATTTTTGAGTGATTTCAAAGTCTAGAGTCTAGAGTCAACATCAGAATATGGTTCTTCGTAGCAGTGTATTGATACAGTAGATGTGGATTTCTAGAGTGATTCTGAAAAGGTATACACTATACACTCTATACCAAGGGGATAACAGTTTGTTTACCTGAGTAGTGCATGCCAGTTACTGTATACATACTGTATGTACCTGACGGGAACAGGTTCAGAATCAGTAAACAGAGGAGCTGACAGCCGACATAAGCAAGTATGGTGTATTCACATTTAAAAACAAACAATAGCCATACGATTGACTCATTAATTAACTTTGATGTTTAGCTATTTTCTGTCCTACTTTCAGGTTAGCACTGTGTTGCTTCCAGTCATTATGTAATAGTGAAAACCCCCTGCTGAAACAACCTCACTCCACCATTTCCTTTTAGGGTCTGATCACTCAGGGCGCGTTGTGGCAGCTAGGGTCTTTTTTGTGAGTGCCATCAATGAGAGTGAAACTATATATTGTTGCAGAAAAGGAGTTCTACCGTGCATCAATCATCAATATAGTGCGTGTCCGTGGCAAGACTTAGCCTTGTATGTGGCAAATGTTTACCCAATTTCTGAATATCAGTTCAGCTCAGTTTTCTTCAGAATATGTATGACACTGATTTACTATGACACTACGGCACAGTAGGAGTCCACTAGGACAGTCACTTTGTAACGCTTCATCTTCAACGACCCCCATAACTCTGAGAGTGCACAAATGGAACCAAAGGGTTCCATTTGTGCACTCTCAGAGTAAAGGTCATTTAAGGCTATAGCTTTTTATGGTAACATTATTGTCCGCTCATTTGTATGTCCATGGCAAAAACAATATTTTGCCAAAAATGTCCACCACAAGCCAGCATGGTGATGATCTCTAATCAAACAGTTTAGGCATATGGCAGGTCCAGCGCATCACAGGAGCAGGACACATCAGCAAAAAAAGAGAAATAAAGCACAGGAGCATCTGGGACGATTTAAAGGCCTTTTGTGATTGACAAGATGCCAAGCGTCAATAAAAGGCATCCGAGATGCTCCACTGCTATATTCCTCCTGTTTGAAGCTATTGCTGCTTTCGCGCCCGGGACGCCCTAAGCTGAAAAACATTCAACTCAAATCAATTCAGTTTTTTTTTTACTATTGTGCAACTTAAGACACTTTTGGTCATTTGTATGTGTTGTCAACTCTTCCGGGATTAGTTGAATTAGTTCGAATGGCCTTCTGTGGTACAGTAGTAGCAAAACAAATGAACAAACAGTAGATAGTTATCTGGAATAGCAAACTCTCTCTGTTAAAGATCTATGTGCATACTTCTGAGTTACAGGCTACCTCAACAAGAAGAGAAACTGCTATGTGGGTTTCATAAAAAGTCTGGGGCTCTGCTTCTCAGGAAATCAGAGAGGAAGAAGCCTCGAAACGGCTTGGACTCCTCTGACTTTACACGCTTAAAGGAATACTTCACCCAAAAAATGACTTGACTCCTAGGCTAATAATCCAACATTTGACTTATAGGAGACCAATCTTAACAAGAGCAATACTATATTTGAAACATTCTCTTTGAACCTGGGTCATCAGTAGGCCTCTCAGTGAGTAGCTGCGTAAGTAGTTGTTTTGAAGTTTATATTATTATTTTATATAGTTTTGCTTTGGTCTCCTACGGTCCACACCAGCACGTCAGCAAATATTGGATTAATGGATCAGGAATGATTCATGGGGTGAGTAATTGATATAAAATAAGTCATTTTTGGTAAAGCATTGTTATGCTAAAGTCACTTTTTAAGCTAAGCAATAACTTTAGCTACCCGTTCTAGTTCCAAACTGTCTGTCTTTGCACAGACTGACAATTGTACAGGTAATTTCAACTATTTCCACTCTCACAAGGCTATCCCCGGTCAGGTTCTAGCGCACCCAGATGTTCACTCTGTTAGCTCTTGTCTGTATACTGTATGTAGACACTAGGGTTTTTGGTGAAACAATTGGCCAAGGCCAACAGATTGGACAATGTGAAAGAGCAGACTAACACAGTGGTTCTCAGTATCGGGTCCTAGGACCACCAGGGAGTCCAATTGGACCCTAATGGGTCTGTAACTCTGAGAGTGCACAAATGGAACCTGATTTGTCCTTAAAGGAATTTAAAAAGGCTACTGAGGCATCAGGTAGCAAATCTTACTGAGTCAGGGTTTGAAAAGAGTCCAGTGTCCAGGCAGAATTAACAGGTTTGCAGTGTTTTATTCCATTTCAGCTTTTACAGGAAAAAAAAAGCTTGTGATGTTATCTTCTGCTTCTGATCTGACCCTGATACTGGTTTAAAAAACAAACAAACATGTGCACCTTCCCTGTGCCAAACTGAATCTGATTCTGTGCCTGTCTGATGACTGTTAAATACTTTCATCTGTGCACCCCAATTGCCCAATACCTTCAAAATAAAAGCATTTAGCTGGAACTCAAAATTAACTGAAATAATAATGCATACAGTTGTAATCAAACTAATTCTACAAAACAAAACAAATAAATGAATTTGAATACATAATACATACAGTAACAGTGAATAACTCCAACATAATTTGATTTGATTGATTGGTTCAAAAGCATTGCTTTTAAAGTGTAGATTGGGGTCCCAAAGTTAAAAAACAAACAAACAAAAAAAACAACGTTCTATTTATGCATTCTAAGAGTCACAGACCTGTAAGGCCCCTGGTGGGCCCTGGATCAGACGCTGATAAACAGTGGACCAACACAATCTGCAGGCTTTAAGTGCAGAGACAACTTCTCTATAACAGATGACAGATAGATACCTGTAGATTCCTACTATTACTCTTACCTGTATCACTCCAGTGTTTCATATAGGCTACTGCTGTTGCTGTTATGACACCTAAATATGTCCCCACGGGGATCGATATTATCTTACTGTCAAATCACTCAAAAAAGGCAAAATCATAGGGTAAAATGCAGGAAGCGCAATGCATCACTAGAGGGAGCACTATGTGTAATTTTCAGTTCAACATGGGACAGTAATGTGACATTGAGATTAGAGTAGATTGATTATTTACTTCCAAAGAGCACCAACCATATCCGTCACACCATCGAAGACTTTGTTTCTCTTGTCTCTCCAACTCCTTTCTCATGGCCTCCTCTTTCTTCGTCTGTACCTCCTGCCTTTTCCTCCACCTGTTGTTGTTTCATCTCTTCCTCCCTCCTCTTTCTCTCCTCCTCCTCTTGAATCTTTTTCTGGGCCTCTAAGTACATCTTATCTGTAATTCTGTCCACCATCGGCCTTTACCATCTTATCAATCTTGGTTAGCAGACGGGTCACCTGTGCCCGGTCTTTCTTTTTGTTGTCAAAAGCATGGAACCTTCCCTCACACTAATTACATGATAAAGCATGCCTTTGCCTCTTCCCTTTTCCTCTCTTCCTCTTTCTCTTGTTTCCTCTCCTGTTTCCTCTCCTCCTCTCTCTTTTCTTCCTCTCGTTTCTTCTCCCATTCCTCCCTCTCCTGTCTCCTCTCTCTATTCACTTCGTCTCTCTTCCTTTCTTGTTCTTCATACTTCTTCCTTTCCTCCTCTGCTCTCCTCGCCAACACACAGTTGAATGCCTGTTGCATCTGTCTGCATCTTTCCTCATACCTCTCCCTTTCATGCTCGATTCTCTCTCTCTCTTGCAACCACTCCTTCCTCTCCTCCTCTCTACTCTTTCTTTCCTCTGCACATCTCTCCCTTTCTTGTTCTTCAGACCTTTTCCTCTCCTCCTCAAGCATCCGTCTCTTTTCTTTCTCAAACCTCTTCCTGTCTTCCTCACGCCTCTGTTTCTCTTGTCTCTCCAACTCCATTTTCATGGCCTCCACTTTCTCCCTCTGTTCCTCCTGCCTTTTCCTTTCCTCCTCCTGTCGTTTCATCTCTTTCTCCCTCCTCTTTCTCTCCTCCTCCTCTTGAATCTTTCTCTGGGCCTCTAAGTACATCTTATCTGTGTAATGCTGTCCACCATTGGCCTTTACCATCTTATCAATCTTGGCTAGCAGACGGGTCACCTGTGCCCGGTCTTTCTTTTTGTTGTCAAAAGCATGGAACCTTCCCTCACACTCAATAATTAGCTGATTAAGCTCTGGGCTTTTCTCTATATAATCCTCCACAGGTATGTCTATGGCGTCTTCACCAGTGAACAGAACCAACGCGTACTTCAAAGCCTGCTTGGAGAAGTTCTCCTGAATCCATTTCATGGTCATCTGTTCCTCTTGGGTGAACCTCGTGCCCAGTCTGATCACCAGCAGGAAGACGTGGGGACCAGGTACGGTCATGTACACACACTTCACAATCTCCTCCTTCATTTCCTCATTGGTCAGCGATGTGTCAAAGAGCCCGGGTGTGTCGACCACCACCACCTTTCTTCCCAACACTTTGGTTTCAAATTTCCTGCACTGGCTGGTCACTGATACAGGTGAGGATTCCTCGACGAACTCCTCTGTGCCCAGGATGGTGTTTCCAGAGGCACTCTTGCCCACGCCGGTCTTGCCCAGAAGCACAATACGCACTTCAGATCCAGCTGCTGACACAAATGATATGAAGATATATGAACTATAGCTGCTGCTGCTGAATGAACACAACTAAAATAATATGACAAGCAAGCAGTTTGTGCTCAAAGCAAATATTTAGGTGGTGATGGGAATGGATGGGAATTTCATTCCACTTTAAATTCTTTGTATGATTTCGAATATAAAAAACTTAAGTGTTATCTGTTTAGTTAACTATCAAAATTGACCAACCAAAAAATATCTAAAAAGCACCGGCTTCGAATGCTATCAATGCATTGAATGGGAGATTATCACGTTTTATCAGACCATTGAATGGGCGAGTAGGTGACGAGTAGGCGATACACAGACCTACCCGCGATTTGTCAGACCATTCATTGGGCGTAATCAGGAGCTACTGACCTACTTTGGAGGCGGAGCAGTCCCCACAACAATATTTACGATTCTGTGCCTATCGGTACATAACTCCAACGGCGCCGAGTAGGCTCAGGCGAGCGTCGCACCGCTCAGGACGGCAACTCGGTCGCTTTAGCTCCCTCGGTGGTCCTTCGCGGGGCTCCAGCTCGCCTGAGACTGCGCGCCTCCGTCATGGTCCGAAACCAAAACAACCAAAACCAAAACTGAACTATTTAAGTCATCTCCGTTGGTAGGTCAGTATGTCTTGATAACACACAATGAATGGTCTGATAAATCGCGGGTAGGTAAGTAGGTCGCCTACTTCGCCCATTCAATGGTCTAATAAAAGGTGATAATGTCCCATTCAATGCATTGATAGCATCCGAATCAGGTGCTAAAAAGAACAACTCACCCATTGTGTTCCGTCACCGTGTACCTTTGTTTTCCACCTTGTGTATGTTGCGTGTATTCTTTTATCTGAAGAAACACAGTGGTAAAATGATTTGAATGAATGCATACATCAATACAAATACTGTGTGTGTGTGTGTGTGTGTGTGTGTGTGTGTGTGTGTGTGTGTGTGTGTGTGTGTGTGTGTGTGTGTGTGTGTGTGTGTGTGTGTGTGTGTCACGCACGCACGCACGCACACGTATGGTACATACATACATATGGATATATTTACATAAACATCACAACAAAATAACACTGCTCTGTACAACTTTTTTAGATAAATTAAATGAAGAGTTATAATCTGTTAGCGTATCGAAATCGGCCAATATTGGCCGAACAATGCCATATCTGTATCAAACCGATCTAAAAAACAAACCCGATTATTTTCACCGATATCGATGACTGCAGTGCTGATGCAATAATAATACCGTCAATGGCTTTTGTACTTGCAGTCTGCCTGTCTCGGTCTCTTTAAGAGAGTCAGCCCTGCCTTACCATAGCCCTCCTCAGTCCTCACACACACGCTGCCTTTATCTCACAGAACAGCAGGCTGTTGCATGTGTTGGTGAGAGAGAAGCTTATAGTAGTCAAAAAGCCAATTAAGACAGTGATAAACTAAACAATGATTGTATTTATGGTAAGCTTGGAACTCAATAAACACCATATAAGGTTTCCCCATTCAAGCTGTCAAATGAATGACAAACACAGAGTGTATAAAATCATAGTACATACTGATCTTTATTTAATAAAATCTATGAGGTTAGAAGAGCAAAATATAGCAGGACAAATAGACAATTACTGATCAACATTAGGAACCTGGGCAGTCCAGCGAACCCTAGCCCAACCAGGGCTAAGCGAACCCTGTCCAGTTGGGTCACACCATTCTGCACATAGTATTCATCTAGGCTACGGATGTAATAACTGATGCTCTGTCAGGATAAAACTGTGCTCAGATGGGAAGCAGCCAGATTAAACAAAATACAATAACTAAAAAAACACAAAACCATATAAACTAATAGGGACAATAAACCATGGGGCAGCGGCAGACAACGCCTTGGAAACCTGTGTTACATATCAATGTCAATAATACATCACAATTATTCATTAGATTTAGAATGTTGCCATGGCGTGTGCCTATCTACTACTATGGTCCACTGATCATGCCACAGCAGCTCTCAGCTCACAGCCTGTGCCAAGCCCTACATAAACAAATGCAATTTAAAATACAAGTATAAAATCGATGAACGTTACAAAATTGCTGCACATATAAATGTTTGCCTACCAATGTTCCTCCCCAGCTCAGCGTGACGGCAGGTGATTTCAACACTCATTACCGCACCGCTTAGCTTCCTACCCGATAGTTTTATACTAATCATTAGGCATTGGTTGCAGCTGTGAACTGACGCCGGTACACACCGGCTGGGAGGTCCCACAGGTTACACATATGTGTATCACACACAGTGTAGGAAATTGTGATTGGGAAAGCTTAGGCAGGCTGCATTGTTTAGAGCAGAGGCTATATACTGTAGGCAACAGACAATAATGAATAACACTTATAACAAACAAGATTCAATGATCTAAGTTTCATATGCCACATAACATAAATATACATTAGCCTACTAAATGTTTTGTGTTATACAACAATTCAAATAATTCTGTAATAAGCAGATGGCTTATTATAGCATACAAATATGATGTCATAGTTTAGTTTGTTACTTAAAAGTCAGTCAATTGTCTTTCATATATATATTAAATCAATGTATTTAATCCATAAATATTTTTCATCACAGTAGGGTTAGTGGGGAGGGGGGCTTACCATCAACTTTCACCAGCAATACAACATTTTTAAATTAAAAGATTCAGCAATTAGCTCAATATAAATATGATATATAATAATGTAATATATCGGTATTGGAATTGGTATCGGCCAATATGACCCTGCAAATAATCGGAGATCGGATATCGTCCATAATTTCGTAATCGTGCATCTAGATATACCAGAGTAATGAAAACAGGAATAGCACACTAGAATAATGATATTTTTCACCAACCTGAATGAGACCATACAGTTAGGCTATTAGTCCTTCTGTCGTCCAGCTTCCAGGACATTTGACTCTTAGTCCAGCAGCCAGCCAGGCTATTTAAGCAAGCTTTCTGGTCTTTTCTTGTAAATGGCCTGATCTACTGGAGCACACACACACACACACACACACACACACACACACACACACACACACACACACACACACACACACACACACACACACACACACACACACACACACACACACACACACAGGCTTTCTGCTCTTCCTTGGACCTATGTGGATTACACCAGGGGCAAGTGACTTCGGAGAGGCCGGCCATTTGAAGGCCCTCACAACCAACTTGTAAGTTGTACACATGGCTACCAAAGATAAAAAATGAAAAGTTTACTTCTGTAGTCTATAGCTGAGAGATGGTCTGCTCTAGCTTATGATATTTTAGCACTTTGGTTGGAGAGGTCGGCTGAAAATAAAACTACAGCCGACCTCGAGAATGAACACCTCCCTAAGGTTTCCAACAACAATGAGATCAGGGGTCTTAGCTGTAATGTTAGAGAACACAGAATCGTCATTACACAAGCTAAACATGTTCGGCTTCACGGTGGTAATATCAAGTCAACTATTCTGTCATGCCTACTTCTGTAGGGACCCTTGTATACATGGCAACCATTTAAGATGTGGGACATGGTTTTGTTCATGACCATAATGTAGTACACACACACACACGCACGCACGCACGCACGCACGCACACACACACACACACACACACACACACATTTTACGCGTCTTGTATTAGTAAGGTGGTAGGACAAGAATGACTGACGTTTCCATGTGAATTACATCTTCCTCAGAGTTAGGCAGCAGTTGCACATAGTAGCATTAGAAGTGGTAGGAGAATCAGCAGCTGTAGAATAATTAACAATACAGTAGCCTATAGTAGCAGTAATAGCACTAGCAGCAGTAGGAGTGGTTGTAGTGCAACAGCAGTAGTATCAGGACTAGAAGTAGTAGGCATAGTAGCAGTAGCAGCAAAAGCCATAGTAGTGGGATGGATTGAAAGAATAATGGATAGAGGTAGGCATGGATAAATGCAGAGACGGAGGGAGCAAGCAGGACCTCAAGGTGAACTGTGGTCACTGGTCAGGCCCTTAGACCCAGTGTGGAGGGCCTCAATGTCAATGCACAGGGCAATGAGGAGGAAACAGAACCAAGTTGGGAGTGGGACATTCACATTAACACACCTAAGGCACCGTGTCCACTGAGACTTTTTGTCCCGGCTGAAAACGCGGCGCTCCCAAATATAAACAATTAAAAACATGCTCTGCGCTCAGGAAAAAACATCTTGGTGGACATGTGGCCTAAGTGTTTACTTTGTCCACCACTCCCACTCCCACAGATAACATTGGTCTCATAGTAACAGAAGGCAGATAGTTGCATACTTTCACTTTCATTTGTGTCAGGGGGTCATTTCTTAGAAATGGCCTGATCTGCTGGAGCACGGGATTGTACACATGCTCTCTCTCTCTCTCTCTCTCTCTCTCTCTCTCTCTCTCTCTCTCTCTCTCTCTCTCTCTCTCTCACTCACTCTAGCACACATGAGGTCGAGCCGAGTCAAATTCGTCAATAAATAACACTGTATATAATGATTACATAATGGACGTTATATTTAACTTAAAATATCATAATAGTATGAATATTACTATTTAATGTAATAATAATAATAATAAAAATTATTATTATTATAGTTGTTGTTATTAAACCACATCAGCATTCGCTGTAAGTGATGGGGGCCTCTGCTGTTGTTAGACAACATTTGGGAAGAAACACAATATTTACTAAAGAATGCATTCACACACTTTTGGATAAAATATATTTCATATATAAATTAAAAGAACGAGAGGCAGTGGCTCAGGAGGTAGGGCGGTTGCTTGGGAATTAAGGTCATGGTTCAGCGCCCGGCTCCCCCTGTGTGAATCTGTCCTTGAGCAAGGCACTGAACCTCTGACTGCCCCCGATGAGCAGCTTGGTGCCTTGCATGGTAGTAAAGGTGTCAGTGATGGCAGCCTGCAGTATGGAGCTGAGAAGCAGAGGAAGTGAGAGGCTATAGGGACCAAAGTGCAAACAATGGATGTTAACCGATTAAGACCGGGAATGCATCTGTGTCATTTTAGATTTCTTTGGGTATTCAAAAATAGCAGATATACAAGCTCATAGAGCTATAAGCTTTAGATCTGCTATTTTTGAAAATTTGTGAAACAAATCTTTGAATATATATTTTTAAAGTTAACATTTGTACCTGTCAAATGTCTCAATAAATGTCTTCATTTTTTGCGAAAAAATACTTTCGCTATATCAGTGGTGCTCAAACCTTTTCTTGTCAAGGACCCCCAAAATGATATGTTTTTGGCCGATTTGAGTTAAAAATGTTGTTTCAAAAAAGAATATTCAAAGATTCGCATAAATGTTCAAGATTTTTTTTAAATAGCAGATCTACAAGCTCGTAGCGTGGCACTCGGTGCCGCACTACGAGCTCGTTGATCAGCTATTTTTGAATAGCCAGAGTATAAAAATAATAGTTATAGCTCAAATCTAAAATGACACAGACAGATGCGTTCCCGGATTGACTGAATGGGTTAAGACGTATAGTATGACAGTAAAGGCAATGAAGAGCAGGACTGCAAGCACCAGGCGAGATGAGACTGATGGCCTGGAGGCCGGGCTGTGTCAGGCAGCAGTAGCAGTTGTAGCATTAGCAGTAGGAGTAGGAGTAGTACTCATACAGAATTAGCAGCAAGTAGTAAAACAGTTACTAGCACTAGCAGCAGTAGGAGTGGTTGTAGTGCAACAGCAGTAGTATTATGCCTAGTAGCAGTAGCAGCAAAAGCCGTAGTAGTGGGATGTATGGAACAAATAATGGATGGAGGAAGGCCTGGATAAATGGAGAGACGGAGGGAGCAAGCAGGACCTCAAGGTGAACTGTGGTCAGGCCCATAGGCCCAGTGTGGAGGGCCTCAATGCACAGGGCAATGAGGAGGAAACAGACGTGTTACGCTGCGGCGCGTTCTATTCTTTGATTACCTGTTAAAGGTATACTGTATGAATACCAGCATTATTCATCATCGGTAGCACTGACCCAGTGATTTAAAGTCTTCTCTATACAACTGTAATATGTTCTTGTTTGTATCTATCTATCTATCTATCTATCTATCTATCCATCCCCCCCAAACGTACTTGCATTGTTGAGATGAACAATGCCAAAGAACAACACTTTTTCAGCATTCATAAGACAGTTACACAGGCCACTTTCACATTTGACATGCTAAACCTTTTTACAGTTGGGTGTGGATTCAGTAGCCTATTTTGTCTCTGTTTGATGCTAAAAGTATAAGTTGACTTTTGATATGATGTATTGTTTATATTAAGTAAGGAATTCACGGTGTAAGGTATGAATGTCTAGGTTATTGAAATGTTTAATAGCAGTTATCCTACAGCTTACTGTGAGAAATACTATGTGATTGCTTAAAATAATCACAATACATTTACTGTATGATGTTGGTGAGCTGCAATTGCCAAAATTAACTGCACTTAAAAGGTGACAATAACTTTAATATGCATACACATCTTGTTGAAAATGAAACATTAAAGTATGAATAGGAATGTAATTATGAATGTCTATTTTATTGATGCATGATCACCCAATGCTAAATATGGGTCCATGTTTAAAGCGTTTCAGAAATGCAATAATATGGTCTATAATGCCACCAAGTGGATTTAATTTGTACTGCATCTGAACCAAACCAAACAGAATCAGCTTTGGTACCGGGACTCCCTCTTTCCTTGGTGTTTTTCACCTTGATTGCGTCTAAACCCTAACATTTAACCTCACTAAAACTATGCCTAGCCCTAACTCTAACCTTAACCTCACAAACACTATGCCTAACCCTAACCTTAAAGGAGTAGTTCACCCCAAAAAATACTTTTTTTTTTTTATCAATTACGCACCCCATGAAGCCTTGAATTCATGTAATTGTTTTATTTTTTTTTGCATTCCTGAGCCAATAATTTGATGACCGGCAGACTCTCTGGTAGGAGACTCAATGGAGACTCTTTGAGTCTCCATTGAGTCTCGGTCATCAAATTATGTAATTGATAGAAAATAGGTCATTTTTGGGGTGAACTACTCCTTTAACCCTAACCCTAAACTCACAGAAATAATGCCTAAACCTAACCTCAAAACCCTGTCCGCCTGGGTGAAACACCGGGATCAAAGACACTCTCCCCCTTGGTAACATGTGTTCACCTTCCTGTCATATAGAGTCAGACAATAGAGAAGATAACCATAAAGATATCCAAAATCAGAGAGCAGAAATCTATTTCCACATGTAATAGATATTTTAGAATGCCAATGTGTTCTAAATCTTTTATTACTTGTATTTGGCCTCTGGAGTGTTAGCTTCACAGCAGGGGTCTTGTCACAACTCCTGTTCCTGTCATTCAACAACTATTCCAATGTCAATTTCCGCCCTATTCTCTTCTAGCTGGTTCAGCAATACAACATACAAGTATATGTGACTTAACCAGTCAGCATTATTATATATTGTACTGTCACTAATATAGCCTGTTTATATTCATCTCCATTTAAGGATAGCATCTCTGGGTATAAGAGGTGTCCATGTCAAGATGACTCTTGGGGGAGGCGGTTGCCCTGCTGGGGCCCGAGGTCTGGCCAGGAGGCCAGAGCTTTGATGCTGTAAATGCTGTTTCTCTGCCTGAATCTTCCTAATAAATTGTCAACACTTCACCCTGACTGGATATTCATATTTTCCATAATACATAAACTCAACAAAAAGCCAGAGGTTCTGTCACTTCTAATCTTTCAAGATTAAGTAAACTCAGTGGTTTAAGTCTCTTATTCTCATCTCTCTTCATTTCAAAGACCCACAATTTGATAAGTGATAACACCATGGACCCCTGTTATATTTTGTCTCTAGGACTCAAATTAATCACTTCTGCGTTTGGTGCAAATGCTACTGCTGTTATGACACCTGAATATCCCCACAGGGATCGATAAAGATTACATTTTATTTTATTGTCAAAGACAAAATGCAGTAAGTTAAATGCATCACAAGAAGGAGCAATACGAAATAATAATTTCAGTTCAACGAGGGACAGTAATGAGACATTGAGATTAAGTGAATCACTGTACACAATACACATTATACTGTACTATATATTTTCCTTGAAAATGTCAATGTTAATGAAATGCTGAACTCACAATATTTTATATGAGCAATGGATAACAACAACAAATTCTTTAAAAAAAAAACTTTTGTTTATTGGATTTCTAGTATACCTAAACACATACCATTGCATTGCCCCATATAACAATTTTTCTAAATAGACATGCTATTCCTACATGAAAGTACTGAAGTTATGAGCTTGATATCACTTGATAGCAACAATTATCTGTATTTGTAAGATGTACAATAAACTTTGAGAAATAACAATATTACAGCAGATAGGATCTTCACTTCTGTTTATACGAAAGAAGTGGCCTAACTGAAAACAAGCCCAAAAAAATAAAAACACAACCCTTAACTACCAATATTTAGCAAAAATAAGCCCAAAGTTGTTTATAATAAGCAGACATGGCAACACTGGTTGTTAGTGGTCCTTGGTGGCATGGTTCACATGGGTTCATGCTGCAACTCCCCCACCCCACACTATAATACAATGTTATTCTAATGAATGTAAAAAAGGAGAACCTGACATATTTAAAGTAATTTAATAACAAAATCAAAAAAGTAAATGCACCCTTAAGTGTCTTTGTAAATCATTAAGCCTACTCCAAACAAGATACAAGAGTCTTAATATTACATCCCATTATACAATTGTAAAAGAGTGAAATGATTGGGTTTTGGCTCCTTAATAGAGGCAGCAGCTTACTCTAATGGCTTAGTTATTCATGGAGGGAGGCTTCATTGTATCACACACTCTTCACGCTTTCTCCTCTCTTCCTCCTGTCTCCTCAGCTCTGCTGCTGAAAATAACCCTAACCCTACCCCGAATATAGTAGCTGTTGTTGAGCTGTTGTCGTTCCTCCTTGCCTCCCTCTCCCTCTCCCTCTCCCTCCTCATGCACTCTTGTTTCTCTTCCTCTCGTTTCCTCTCCTCCTCTCTCTTTCCGTTATCTTCTCTCTTCTCCCACACCTTCAGCCCAGCTGTTGCTACCTTCTCAAAAATAGCCAATGGGTTCTCTTGCGTTTTCGTCCTATCTTCCTCTCGTTTCCTCTCCTCCTCTCTCTTTTCGTCATCTTTTCTGCTCTCCCACGCATTCAGCCCAACTGCTGCTACCTTCCCCCAAATAGCCAATGGGTTCTCCGCATTCTTCCCCCTCTCCTCTTGCCTTTTCTTTTCTTCCTCCCTTCTCCTCCATTCTTGTTCCTCATATCTCTTCCTATCTTCCTCTCGTTGCCTCTCCTCCTTTCTCTTTTCTTCCTCTCGTCTTCTCTCCCACTCCTTCCTCTCCTCCTCTCTACTCAGTCTTTCCTCTTCACGTCTCCTCCTTTCTTGTTCTTCCTCCCTTCTCCTCCATTCTTGTTCCTCATATCTCTTCCTATCTTCCTCTCGTTTCCTCTCCTCCTCTATCTTTTCTTCCTCTCGTCTCCTCTCCCACTCCTTCCTCTCCTCCTCTCTACTCAGTATTTCCTCTTCACGTCTCCTCCTTTCTTGTTCTTCAGACCTTTTCATGTCCTCCTCTCTTCTCCTCTCGTACTCCCTCCTGTCCTCCGCTCCCCTCTTTCTCTCCCCCTCAAGCCGTCTGTATTCTTCCCCAAACATCTCCCTGTCTTCTTCGCACCTTGGTCTCTCATGTCTCTCCCCCTTTCTCTGGGCCTCTAAGTACATCTTATCTGTGTAATGCTGTCCACCATTGGCCTTTACCATCTTATCAATCTTAGCTAGCAGACTGGTCACCTGTGCCCGGTCGTCTATCTTTCTGTTGTCAAAAGCGTGGTACCTTCCCTCACACTCGCTAATTAGCTGTTTAAGTGCTGGGCTTTTCTCTATATAATCCTCCACCGGTATTTTGATGGTGTCTACATAAGTGAACAGAACCAATGTGTACTTCGAAGCCAGCTTGGAGAATTTCTCCTGAATCCACTTCGTGATCATCTGTTCCTCTGTGGTGAACCTCGTGCCCAGTCTGATCACCAGCAGGAAGACGTGGGGACCGGGTACGGTCATGTACACGCACTTCACAATCTCCTCCTTCAGCTCCTCGTTGGTCAGCGATGTGTCAAAGAGCCCGGGCGTGTCGACCACCATCACCTTTCTTCCCGACACTTTGGTTTCAAATTTCCTGCACTGCCTGGTCACCGATTCAGGTGAGGAATCCTCGACAAACTCCTCTGTGCCCAGGATGGTGTTCCCAGAGGCACTCTTGCCCACGCTGGTCTTACCCAGCAGTACAATACGCACATCAGATCCAGCTGCTGACACAAATGATATAAAGATATATGAACTACAACTGCTGCTCCTGAATGAACACAACTAAAACTAGAAAAAGTGCTCCTCGGAGCACAGGTCTCCGCCAGGTCAGGTAGGCTATTGTGGCCTCCTGGTGGCGCTATAATAGGCCAACGTGAAAAGGGTGCCATTTCTTCTTAGGCCTTGCACGACAATCGGACACTGACTGCATTCATGATTTGAGAAATGTTGTTAAAAACATGTGTTTCGCTAAATTAGACCTGTTGGTGGCGCTATAACAGGCCAATGTTAAAAGGTTGGCATTTGTTCCTCAACATAGTGTGAATGTGCGTGCAAAGTTTGAGCGCAATTGGACGGTGCGTTCATGATTTGCAGAATTTTGTTCAAAACAAGCCAATAATGCAAACTTTAGATGTCAATCTTAGCCAATCAGTATGGAATATGAAAAATCAAACACATCCGTCGTGATCCCATGACTATAGAGATCATGTGTACCGATTTGCGTGAAATTTGGATAAAATTGGAAGGAGTAGTATAAAAAAATGTGTTTTACACAAGTCGGCCTCCTGGTGGCGCTATAAAAGGCAGATGTGAAAAATGAAGGTCAAAGGTTTTTCCTTGACCTATAGGGAGTGTGCATACAAAGTTTTACACAGATCGGTGCAATTATAGGTAAAAACACGAATCGGCCTGTTATAGCGCCACCATGAGGCTGATTTGAAAATTTTCAAATGTTAGTTCTTCCTCGGCCTAATGGGAATGTGCGTGCAAAATTTCAAGGAAATTGCATTCTGTATTCATGATTTGAGGCATTTTGTTCAAAACGGTGCACTCCTGCAAACTTTGGAAGGCATTTTTAGCCAATCAGGATGGAATATGAGAAATCTGAAAGACCTGTTTCGTTTAATGACTATAGAGATACTGTGTACCGATTTGTGGGATTTTTGGACAAAATCTGTAGGAGTACTGTCAAAAAATGTGTTTTGCACAAATCGGCCTCCTGGTGGCGCTATAACAGGCCCCTGTGAGAAATTTGGGGCAGAGGTTCTGCTCTGGTATCCAGGGACTGTGTGTGCACAGTTTGGCTGCGAGCAAGCCAACAGTGCCGGAGATTAGCTGTACACAGACAGATCGAATGACGGACACACGGACGGACGGACGGACGGACGGACGGACGGACGGACGGACGGACAGGGGGTAAAACATATTCTCTCGCCATGCCTTTCGGCCTGGCGGAGACAATAATGACAGTAGTTTGTGCTCAAAGTAAAACTTTAGGCGGCGTTGGGAATGGAGGTGGGAGAGTGAACATGTTCCATTCCATTTAATTATTTGTTTTTCTAAACACAAACTTTTGCAATCATGTGTTACCTTTTTAGTTAATTAACAAAATTGACAACCAAGTTCACAAAAACATCTAAAACTTGAGTGAATTGCCGCTGACACATCATTTGTCATTAGTTTTTCACTTGAGCTGAATGATTGAAGGACATAATGAAAAGATTTTACACCTGCTGTAATACACCACCACTAGCCTATTAGAAGAATAAAGGAACACTCACCCATTGTGTTCCGTGTAGCTTTGTGTTCCACCTTATGTTGGTGTGCTGTGTACCTTAATCTTCTTTTACCTGTTGAAAAAACACAATGGTAAAATGATTTGAATGAATGAATGAATAAATCAATAAAAATACACACACACACACACACACACACACACACACACACACACACACACACACACACACACACACACACACACACACACACACACACACACACACACACACACACACACACACACACAGACAGACGGGGCATGTCGTGGTGAAGAAGAAGAAGAAGAAGACAATATTGGCCCACCCTAATGTAAACCAATAGTAGGATTGAAATGAGTTATATTCCTATGGTTGCCACTCCTTTCTCTTTCCAGAAATGTGTCTCAGTCTCACCCTGCAACCATGGACGCGTGGCTTGCTTTTATTTTACACAACATCTCAAATACCTACTTCATATTTATGAAAAGCAAACGGAATCAATCAAATCAAATACTTAAAGTTGACATTTTATCGAGTGGCAATTGCTATAACCTCCTCTAGCCCATCCTTTTGATAACCTTGCTGTGTATACTTAGATGCTGTATGCTTTGATATGCTGTTTTTTGTTTTATTGTTGTTTAACAGTTTTTTTTTTAAATCAGTGTGATCTAGTATGAGAGTGATGACACTAGACTCCCATTGTAAGAATGGAATGCGTATAAGTGCTCTGTCTATCTCAATGAGATAGTTCCTATGTTTGGAACTACAGCCCATAGCAGCCCGCTTTGCAGCGAGATCAAATCGTGACGGAACTCTCTCTCTCCATGGGTCTGCTTTTGATCATTTTCTTTTGCTTTAATTCGTTTTCCTTCTGCTCTGTTTGCTTGTTTTTAACTTGTTCTTGTTCAGCACTTTGGTTCGACCTCGGCCGTTCAACATTTTGGTTCAGCCTGCTAAGCGCATTTAAAAACAGCATTGCTGCCAAAACATTTACATTCATATGGAATACTGGCAATCCAACAGCACGAGAACAAAAAGCACAAAAAACTAAAGCGCCTACACCTGTTTTGTGGCACCATAGAATTCAGTCAACATGTGTTAACCTATTAACCCATTAACACCTGAGGCAGATTCTAAACCGGTGGTTCTTTCAAGATTTTTTTTTATTTTAAATAGCAGATGTACAAGCTCCCAGCTCTTTTTTACTTGAACAAATTGAACGAAATGTGAGATATACCAGAGTATTCACATAATAGAAAGACAGACTATAATAATAATATTTTTCACCAACCTGAATGAGACCATACAGTAGTAGAACACAATCAGTGCCTGTTCCCTCTGTCGTCCAGCTTCTAGGACAGTTATCTCTTAGTCCAGCAGCCTGGAGACTTATATAGGAGAAGCAAATGATTTTCAGTTTCAATATGACAATATACAGTGCCAACAGATCTATTACATAAGGGGTGGCTCTAGTATAAATGTTCCTTAATTTTGTTCAGAACAATCTTTATTAGTATGTACTTTGGTCGCTACAACAACCATGTGTCTGCAGATTCTGATCCAGATAATGGGTGTCATTGTAAATGTGCGTACCATAAGCCCTGAAGCTCGCATGGGCAGCCTGAGGCCCTGGCTCTCGCAGGTTCGATTCCAGGCGTGTGGTGTGGCTATTCTGATGGCAGACCCCTGACCAGTGTTAGTGCCAGTCTGCATGTTATGTTTGTGATGTCCACCGCCCGCCCGCCTACACGCAATTTTAATATGATATTTGGATCCGTCGATCCATCTGACTTCACACCAGGCACCGCACCCGCAGGTCCTCAGTGATACACACGGCTAGTTTGATCCTGGGTGCCACACAGGGACACCATTGTTCCAATCTGTAATTGCTGAAGCCCACCCCCTCTGTGTTCCTATATTGGCTGAGCTTTAAACAGAAGCAATTCGTTCCCCACTCTGATAATTTCTTTGCCCCTACCTCCCGAACGCAAGGTCGCACAGGTATGACAGTGGACCTGGGTGCCACGGGCGCACTGTTGCTCCAATCCTCACTAAACTTGACACAAACACTGTTCAGGGGTCTGCCATGACAATAGTCACACCAGGGGCCATGTCAGGGTCCCTGGGGGGCCACAAGCACAAACCGCTGCTCCAATCATCACCAAACATGGCACAAATGTTGTTCAGGGATCTGCCATGACAATAGTCACACCAACAAAATAAATAATTGCACACATGTGGGGCACTACAGCAGTGTTACAGCAGTTTCTAACATTTAAAATGTCCATAACTCTAGTATTTTTTGAAAATCTAGTAGACATGTAGATATACACATATATTGAGATTCCTGATATCATCAATATGCCTTCATAATACTGATGTCATGACTGGCCTCCAAGATTTTGTTGCTGATGCGCCAACACAATAATATTATGCCTATTCCAGTGATATTTAACTGCCGGCCTGCCGACCAAATATAATAATGTCAACTGTATTCCTATTACTACTAACATTATCATAGCCTTTCTATGATGTCATGATATCATATTGATGACATCAAGGAGCTCCATGGGCATACAAATATACGGATATCTCCATATATGGGAATTAAATAAATTAATTGGAACACAGACAGACAGACAAACAGACAGACAGACAGACGGTTCTCGAGTTATACAAGGGAAAGCTACTGTAATATTATTACGGGGCCAGAGCTCTGCTCTGGACACGTATTGTTATTGGCAGTATTCTGTCACTTCTTCTTCTTCTGCCACTTTTCGCAGTTCTGGCTGAACCGCGCTGTCGCTTTTTACGAAACTCGGCCATATGGTAGATGGTCATGAAAAACGATCAAAAAATAATTCTCACAATCTTTCGTCCAAAGGTGGCGCTATAGCACTCAATTGAAAATGCCAACTTTGACCAGGTACAACTCATGCCCTGTTTGACCTACAGCCATGAAACTTGGATACACATATGCGTCTCCTCATGCTGAACAACTTTCACCCTCTGACTTTTGACCTCTGACCTTTAGATCTCCCACCATTTTGAATTATATGAAAAACAGTCATTGGCTCCTAACTTCTGCATTTTTTCACTTATGGAAAATCCGTTGGAATTTTTTGTAGGCAGTGGTCCAAGGTTCAAGTGCTAAGCGTTTCGTGCAGATTGCTCAAAAATCCCAGGAGGAGATAGATTTTAACTATTACAGTTTAAAGAAAAATATTCATCTGTGCCTAAAACATACATGCAGACTCACATTTCTTTGAAACTTTGCAGAAATGTACAGGGTCATTCCAAATATCACTGAAACCAATCTTACTCCAATTGGCCAAAAGGGGGCGCTATAGCAATTTTTTGAAAAGGCAGACTTTAAACAGGCATAAGTCATGCCTCGTTTGGCCGAAAGTCGTGAAACTTGCTTACACGTGTGCCTTGACTCATGAGGAACACACGTATCGATTTGACCATTAAGCTCCGCCCTTAGATTTTCCGCAATTTTGAGCAGTTTGAAAAATACTTGTTTTTGCCAGTTCTGGCTTAACCGTGCATACGCTTTTTACGAAACTCGGCCATATGGTAGATGCTCATGAAAAACTACCAAGAAATAATTCTCACACTCATTCGTCAAAGGGTGGCGCTATAGCACTCAATTGAAAGTGCCAACTTTGAACAGGTACAACTCATGCCCTGTTTAACCTACAACCATGAAACTTCGATACACACATGCGTCTCTTCATTCCCGACAACTTTCGTGGTCTGACTTTTGACCTCTGACCTTTAGATCTCCCACCATTTTGAATTATATGAAAAACAGTCATTGGCTCCTAACTTCTGCATTTTTTCACTTATGGAAAATCCGTCGGAAATTTTTGTAGGCAGAGGTCCAAAGTTCAAGTGGTAAACGTTTCGTGCAGATTGCTCAAAAATCCCAGGAGGAGATAGATTTTAACTATTACAGTTTTATGAAAATTATTCATCTGTGCCTAAAACATACATGCAGACTCACATTTCTTTGAAACTTTGCAGAAATGTACAGGGTCATTCCAAATATCACTGAAACCAATCTTACTCCAATTGGCCAAAAGGGGGCGCTATAGCAATTTTTTGAAAAGGCAGACTTTAAACAGTTATAAGTCATGCCTCGTTTGGCCGAAAGTCGTGAAACTTGCTTACACTTGTGCCTTGACTCATGAGGAACACATCTATCGCTTTGACCAGTAAGCTCCGCCCTTAGATTGTCCGCAATTTTGAGCAGTTTGAAAAACACTTAAACCCAGGATTTTTCAGCTATTTGCGTGAAACTGTATCATCTGTGTGATCTCCTTTTTCACAGTTACTTGTCTGTTGGGCCAATGGCGTCTCCCTTAAATGAATGCCTCACAATCTCAAGGTCGCCAGTTCAAGCCTCACTTGATGCAGACATAATTTAAGTTGAATTGCAAACAACATGACTGTATCAATGAATACATGTGCAAATGGTAAAGATAACCTGAAATGCTTATTTGAGAGTATGTTTTTTCAACGTATGACATACTTCATTCTGAAAATAGCTGATCTACAATCTCACAACTTTTCATGGTTTGTGAGCTTGTAGATCGGCTATTCTTAGCTTTCACTAGTTTTGGTTCTGAGGAGATGTACAATTTCTTCATTGGTAAATGGTTTGTGAACGAGTGATCTTAGTGTTAGTGAAACAGGGGCTTGGTTCATGAAAGAAGGCAAGAGTTTATGATCTTCAACAGACAATATCAGCCTGGACAAAGCTATAGCACTATAGGTAGTGTTGCAGCCTATTAGTCTGAAGGTTGAGAGTTCGAATCCTGTTAATGGCAGTAGGTTGAGATGTCCAATCAAACCATTATGTTTCCATCTCTCTCTCTCATCAATCTATTGTTTCCATGTCACTCTCTCTCTCTCTTCAATCTATTCCGTTTCCATGTCTCTCTCTCTCTCTCTATTCACTGGCCCCGTATTATCGCTGCTTGCAGCTATATTTATTGTTGTTGTTGTGGTTGTGGTTGTGGTTGTGGTTGTGGTTGTGGTTGTGGTTGTTGTTGTTGTTGTTGTTGTTGTTGTTGTTGTACTTATGGCCCACAACTTCAAGTCATTTTACGATTGTGTCCCCCTTCAAAGGTGAATACCCTTGTGGCCTATTCTCTCACACTATCATAGTGGCAAATGGCAACCAGTAAGTCAGTGCACCTTTAAGCCCTTTTCAAGGCCTACTTACACAGTATATTACAATTTAATTTTAATCACATAAATAAACTAGAAAAAGTGCTCCTCGGAGCACAGGTCTCCGCCAGGTCAGGTAGGTTATTGTGGGCCAGCAATGTTCAGAATTTTCCAATCAGGATGGAATATGAAAAATCGGACGGGACCATCTTGATCACTTGACTATAGAGATAATGTGTACTGATTTGCATGATGTTTGGACAAAATTTGTAGGAGTAATATAAAAAAGAAAAATCGGCCTCCTGGTGGCGCTTTAATAGGGCAATGTTAAAAGGGTGGTGTTTGTTCTTCAACGTAGTGCGAATGTACGTGCAAAGTTCCACCGCAATCGGACGCTGCGTTCATGATTTGCGCCATTTTGTTCAAAACGGGCCACTCCTGCAAACCTTAGATGTCAATGTTAGCCAATCAGGATGGAATATGAAAAATCAAACAGATCCATCTTGATCACATGAGTATAGAGATCATGTGTACCGATTTGCGTGAAAAATATGTGTTTTACATAAGTCGGCCTCCTGGTGGCGCTATAAAAAGCTAATGTGAAAAATGCAGGGCAGATGTTTTTCCTTGGCCTATAGGGAGTATGCGTGCAAAGTTTCACGCAGATCGGTGCAGTTACAGTTAAAAACGCAATTTGGCCTTTATAGCGCCACCGTGAGGCTGATTGGAAAATTTACAAGTGACATTTCTTCCTCGGCCTAGTGGGAATGTGCGTGTGAAATCTGTAGGAAATCTGTAGGAATCTGTAGGAGTAATATAGAAAAATGGGTTTTGCACAAATCGGCCTCCTGGTGGCGCTATAACAGGCCCATGTCAAAAACTTGGCCCAGAGGTTTTGAATTGGCATCCAGGGAGTGTGTGTGCACAGTTTCGCAGCAACCGGGCCAACGGTGCCGGAGATTAGCCGCTCACAGACAGATGGACACACGGACACACGGACGGACACACGGACGGACGGACGGGGTGCAAAACATACTCTCTCGCCATGCCTTTCGGCCTGGCGGAGACAATAAATAAAAAGGCCAAGACATTTAAATGTTAGGGCTAAAAAATTGCGTAAAAAAGTTTCTTAAAATGACTTCAAAGTCAAAAAAATTGCAGACCCCTTTTGTTGACACTACCATTCATTCACTGTCTTTGCTCTCTGCCAAAAATCAATAAAAGAGATTTGTCCAAAAAAAAAATGACTTCAAAGTCCAACAACACAGCCACCAAGAACAGATATACTTATGAATGATGATTGGTGGGCAATAAAATAAAAAAAAATAAAAAAACAGGTGAGCTACATCTACAGTATACCATTGCATTTGGTCGCTTCACTTGCTAAAATGCAACTTATAACATCTCCCTGAAATGCATTATTATATGACATTAATGCATACAATTCTACATTTACTGAAACTATGAAGGCTTCAAGATCAGTGTCTTTTCCCTCCGTTGTCCAGTTTCCAGCAGCATGGAGAGTGCTGACCCAGTCTGACCCAATATGATAAGAGTTATATGGCATCTTTATACTTGTATATCTGTGTTGCTACAACAGCATCCCTGTGCACATTATGATATAATTTAGATAACAAGCTATGGCCTCATTGTACTGTAAATGTACCTCAAACCCTCAAACCTCACCAAGCATGAATCAAATAGAAAGTATGCAGCATCAACTCATTATCAATCAGGACATGATTTAAAACAAATGATATGAAATGATAAAATGTTTTATCTTTTTATCGCAATAATTACAACATTGGGTAATGTCACCTGCTGTATTCCTATTATTATTACTAAATACTAACATTAGCATAGCCTTTCTATTATGTCATGATATCATATTGTTTGATCAAGGATCGGATAGACAGACGGATAGATATGGAGATTGATTGATTGATGTACTTTATTTAGTAAGACATGAGAACAGTACATGACAGTACATAACAGTACATGGAAGTACAAATTCACAATACAAGGTCTACTAAACTGGATAGCTCATTAAGCACTAAGCTTGTTTAAGATGAGATCCCCATGCACACTAATCATGATGACATATAAGAGACAGACAGATATACACACTACTATAAAGAATGTCATACAATCAGTTTACAGGTTACTGGTATGAAGAGTGAAACATTTGTACAAAAGAAGAAAGAGAGAGGAGGGGGGGGCGGTAGGTGGTAGGTTAGGTTAGGACATGGCGTAGGTTAGGACTTGGACAGGGGCCATTTTTGAATTGCAGCCTCCTGAAGGTGTATCTTTAGGGCAGTTTTGAAAGTGAGTAGGGTTTTACCCTCCTTTACTCCTTTTGGTAGGGCATTCCACATTTTTGATGAATAGCATGAGAACGAGTTCATTCCCTTTGTCAAATCAGGGTTGAACATGATTTGTGGAGCTGCCTCTGGTGTTATGATCATGGACTTCATTCACATTTTGGAAGTATTTTGACAAATACAGGGGGATCCCAATGTTGTGGTGTATCTTGAAAACCAGGCCCATAGCAAGTTGCTGTACTCTGTCCTCAACCCTAAGCCATCCAATCCTAGCAAAATGAGCAGATCTCCATAACGGCATGAAATAAATTAAATTGTTGTTGTTGTCGTTGTCGTTGTTATTATTATTATGGCCCACAACTTCAAGTCATTTTAGAATTGTGCCCCCCTTCCAAGGTGAACTAATACCCTTGTGGCCTATTCTCTCACACTATAATAATGGCAACCAGTAACTCAGTGCAGTACAGATTGATATTTTTAATCCCACAAATAAATAAATGTCATTTAATGTTAGGGCTAAACATTGCTTAAAAAGTTCCTTAAAATTTCCAGTCAAATTTTCAAGCCACCAAGAACAAATACACTTATGAATGATGTTTGGTGGGCAATAAAAAAAAGAAAAAGAAAAAAAGAACAGGTAGAGCTATACCATTGCATTTGGTCGCTTCACTTGCTAAAATGCAACAAATAACATGTTCCTGAAACACATTAATGCATAACATGAAGAAGTGTCTCCAGCAGCCTGGTGAGTGCATAACCAAAAACATGTTCTGTTTCATTTTGACAAGTTTGACCCAATATGATAAGAGTTATATGGCATGCTTTTCATGCATTATATGCTCTATCTGTTCCAATAGTTCTGCTATCTGTGTACTTTGGTTGCTACAACAGCCTGACTGTGCACAAATTATGTAATTTAGATAACAAGCTATTGAGAAATATATGAAATAGAAAGTACGCGGCCATCAATTCATTATCAATCAGGACTTGATTTAAAACAAATTATATCAAGTTAATAAAATGTTTCATCTGTTTATCTCAGTAATTAAAACATTGCGTTAACTGCATGAAATCAGCATGTACAGTAATTGCAGTTTTTTTCCTGTTCGCGGATGACTCAGCACTAAATTGCATGTTGAAAAAGCAAGAGGTCAACAATATCCATCCACACTTGGTTCTCTAATAACAAACTGTCATTACACCATGCAGGGAAAAACTGAATCCATTCTTTTGGGGTCAACCTCAACACAGTCGGTGACCATGTAATAGTAAAGAAGAAGAAGTAACCTATTTGGGTTGTACTTTGGATAACAAACTTTATGGTGAAAAAAATTGTAGCAAATGCGATCATGAAAGTCAATCAAAGAACAAGATTTTTGGGCAGGATCTCCTCTTTTATCAATAAGAATGCAATGAGGACTCTAGCTTGAGCCCTGATTCGATGTCATTTTGACTGCTTGCACCTTAAAAAGGGGCTGCCCCCCTGTTTATGGTGTTTTGTTCTTAGTATTTCAGCATATTTTTGTTACTGAGTGTACAGCACTTTGGTTCAACGCTGTTGTTTTAAATGTGCTCTATAAATAGAGTGGATTGGATTGGATTGGAAAGGCCAGTTTTGGCCAGCTATGAACGGTTCACTAGCATCTCAATATGCTCCCTAAAAAACAAACTGCAGACCTCTCAAAACAAACTTGTCAGATTACTACTAGGCCCCTCTCCCTCTGGACTCACATTCTCCCAGCTCACTTTGCAACATCTCCCAATGAAATGTGGAATGACCTACTGTTACGGCCAGCGGTATTATCTTGCATTGTGTGATTATTTGGTATTTTGCATTGTATTATCCTGTGTCATTTCCTGTGTTCTGAGGTGGAGTGAGAGGTGGAGATTGGAGGCTGTTGATTTCCAAATGGCAGACACCTGCCTGTGTCTGTTGATCACTGGAGGCTGCCAGCTGCCTGTGGGAATTGCTCCCTCCACCAATAGGCTCTATGCACAGCCACCATATTGGAAATAAATTGGGCCTCTTCCTTGCTTCCTTCACAACCAATGATACTAATGAAGGCTCTGTTCCATTGTGGTCCAACAGAGTCATGATGCTGATATTGTGCATGTTGGCTCACTGGAAACACTCTGCTACACCAGTGGGTCTCAAAGTGTGGTCCAGGGACCCTCATGGTTCCTTGAGGGGGTTCCAAATGGCCCCTTACCTGTGTGTAACTTATGGGCCCATTTGGTTCCATTTGTACACTCTCAGAGTTATGGGGATCCTTGAAATCAAAAAGTTTGATAACCACTGTGCTACACTAAATGGAACAGAGCCTTCATTTAGTATCATTGGTAACACCTGTTAAGAAAGTAAGGAAGGGGCCCAATTTCTTTCCAATATGGCTGCTGTGCATAGAGCCTATTGGCCGGCTGTGATGAGCCTCATGACTATGCAGTGGATTGGTTGGGGGCCACTGGCCACCTACTATAAAGCTCACTCACAAACTTTACCAGTCGGTGGACGGATCAGCTTCGACAGTGGAGACTCGCTTTCTCTGTTCTCTAACCTAAACCAACCCTTGTTTGAGTCTTTCCTATAGAAAGACTTAGAAACTGTGGCCCTTTGATTCTTCATATTGTGTTTTGATTGAGTGTGTTCAATTTAGTTTTCTGTTAGATTAGATATCTTCAGTTTCTATATATATATTTTTTTGGTAACTTTTTGCCCTTTTGTTTGTAATAAATATGTATTCAGTTTTAAATTCTGTTCTCTTTCTCGTTTATGTTGAGGCCCTTACACCCCTAGACAAAGGGTCATAACACCTACCAAAAGACAGAGGTTCTTGACTCCCTATCCAAACTCAAAACTAACCTAAAATAATTACTGTCCTTAAAATCTTTACAATCTTTATCTTTACAAATGATTTTCCATTAGTTCTTGAAAAAGCACAAGTCTCTATGTACTCGGATGACACGACAATATATACACAGGCTCCCACAATCGGTGAGATAACTGAGATTTTGAACAAAGAACTGAAAACGCTAATGGAATGGGTGACCAGCAACAAATTAGTGCTCAACATTCAAAAAACGAAAAACTTTGTATTTGGCACAAATCATGTACTAAGTTCTAAACCGCAGTTAAATCTGATGTTGAATAATGTAGAGGTTGAGCAGGTGGAGGAAACAAAGCTCTTGGTAGTCATCTTAGTGAACAATCTATCACGGACAAGACACATAGATTCAGTGGTGGCAAAGATGGGGAGGAATATATCTGTTATCAAGAGGTGTTCAGTGTTTTACCAACGCAACTACAAAACAAGTCATCCTTGTCTATTATCTTTTTGAGAAACATTAATGAGCTGAAACATCTTACCTGTCTATATAATCAACTTACACCCAGCGCTAAAATCCATACATATAAGACGAGACATGCCACAAGAGGTTGCTATCAAATCCCTAAAGCCAAAACAGGGTCTATGAAGAGCACAGTACTGTATATAGCCATGGCTGCATGGAACACACTGCCAGATCAGATTTCTAAAGAATAAACTAAATCAAGTTTAAAAAGACAAATGAAGAGGCATTTAGAAACCCAAAGATTGTAATTACACAAGCTGCAGACAGGTTATAGAGTTTTTAAACACATGCAGGAACATGGCACTTTCGCTCACACAGACACACACACATCCTTTCACAGTTATGATTAGGATTGTATTTGTTTATTTTGTGTTTACTTTAATAGAAGTGAAGGGAGACATTTGTAAAAGTTTTATTATTATTATTATTCTATTTCATTTTTCTTTCCAAGGTGGGCAATCAGAAAATAAGCTGTATGTGATGGTTGATGAAAGTCACTGTTCGAAGGAAAACTGACGTTGTACATTATGTGTATCATTGTCCTGTCAAATTTCCTGTTTTATGTTATGTATGGACCCCAGGAAGATTATCTGTTAAATGGTAAATGGTGCATTTATATAGCGCTTCTATCCGAAGCGCTTTACATTGATTGTGCCATTAACCCATTCATACACCGATGGCGGAGGAACCATGCAAGGCACCAACCTGCTCATCGGGAGCAATTAGGGGTTCAGCGTCTTGCTCAAGGACACTTCGACACTAACTCTAGGGGAGCGCCCCAGCCCGGGAACTGGGAACCTTGCGGTTTTCCAGTTCATTCTACCCGGCCAATCTACCCCTGAGCCACTGCCGCCCCATCTGTTGTTATGCACCAGCTAATGGGGATCCTAATAGCCTCGCGTAGGGCCCTCGACGCAATTGGTTAGACCTACAACCAACTACCAATTACAGTCTCCCATATTCGAATACTGGACCCTGATTGGTCACCCACGTCTTCTGGAGCAGGAAATGGATTCTCTATGGAGCGGTGCCAAACCCAAATCGCAGAGTGCAATTGTTTTTTGCACTCGCAGATTCGTCTGGTCCCAGGCTAAATAAACTCATAAACTCATAAAACACAAGTGAACATAGATTAACCACTTGAACATCTTGATAGAATCGTCTGCCCCCCGCCCCACCCCTTGGTTCTCTGTAA